>NC_083323.1:23470328-23817873 GCF_963455315.2 Globicephala melas | reverse complement strand
AAATTTGAAAAGTAAAAAGTTTGGTGAAAAGTGCTTTAATCACTGAGGTCTCTTTGGGCCACTGCGGTAGGTCCATCACACATCCCAAATGCTCAGGATGGAACTTTAGCATACTGAGAAAACTTAGTCACAGCTCCAAAGATGCTGTCATAATTAAGAAGTTTTTGTTTCTCCTAATGGAGTTTGATGGTCTTAGTTTATCAGCAACCTTTGAATTGAATTAACACGAAACTAATTAATCCTGGTATACCCTAGCAATCCACTTAGAAGTGGCATGCAAAATTCAATTAAGTCCCTTTGCTTTTTATGAAGCACGCACACTCAAGAAGCTTCGGTTTACAGCTGAGAATTAGGTAACAAAAAGAAAGAGCTTGTAGTGTTTTTCAAATCCAACTTTTGAAATTAGACAATGGGTTTTAGAATTCTTCCCTGATTCAGAAAGTTGGAATCTAAAAGGACAGAACAAAACACCCCCCTGAGCTAATCAGCCCTTTCCTCTCTTGCCTTTCCTTAGATCAGAAGAGAAAGATGGTGGTATGTGCCTCTGCCTCGCCAGCCCTGGTTTGTCACCAGAACCTTATAGCTCAGGCTGTTTCTTGAATGCTTTTTGCAAACTCTACTTTTCCTGGTTTCTGGCATGCTCTGTGCTGTCAGTCTTATTGATTAAAACCCTTGGTGGATTTCAAGACCTCCTCGCCCTGTATTGTCACAGATCTACTTAAAATGGATTTTCTCTCTTTGCCAGACCTGCATTTCTCAGTTGGTCGAGCAGATGCAAAGCAGGTGGTACTGAGATTTCAAATAGAAGCTGTTTCTAGTTACTGCGGGAATAAATGGTGGCATTATAACTTCTTTTGTTTTCTTGTCTCTTTACATTTCTATTTATCTAAAAAAATTTCCTTATACCTTTCAGCGTGTATGGTTAATTCAAGTAAGTTGTATTTATTGCTTTTAATAAAAGAATATTTGGCAGGGATAACAGTCCAAGGCTTTGACTATCTGAGACACGACGTGAGAAAGACACGAAAATGCACTGCAAAGAAGAAAATTTGTTGTGTGTACTTCTAGTTGCTTCTTCCATATTTATTTTTCTTTCCCCCTCCCAACAGTTCGTTGAATTTGATTCAACCCCTCTAGCTTCAGGCTTGGAACCCATGACTTAAGAAGAGTCCATCAGAACATTTCTTTCCCTGGCTGTGTTAAGTGGTTCAGGAGCAAACAGTGATCTAAGATGATCCTGTGAGAGTAAATCTCAGGACTTTTGTTTGGAGTGCCAGGATAAAGGCACTCTTTTTTGGTAAATTTTATGTTTTGGTTTTTTTTTGCTTTGCTTTTTAATGAATTTATTTATTTTTGGCTGCGTGGGTCTTCGTTGCTGCGCGTGGGCTTTTCTCTAGTTGCGGCGAGCGGGGGCTACGCTTCATTGCAGTGTGCGGGCTTCTCACTGCGGTGGCTTGTCTTGTTGCAGAGCACAGGCTCTAGGCACACGGGCTTCAGTAGTTGTGGCACGTGGGCTCAGTAGTTGTAGCTCACGGGCTCTAGAGCACAGGCTCAGTAGTTGTGGCGCATGGGATTAGTTGCTCCACAGCATGTGGGATCTTCCTGGGCCAGGGATCGAACCTGTGTTCCCTGCATTGGCAGGCAGATTCTTAACCACTGCACCACCAGGGAAGTCCTAAAGGCACGCTTTATCTCTCTTTTTTCAAGATGAAATATGTGAGATGAAGTAGGTAAGAATGCCATTTTGTACCAAGAGACAAAGCTGACACATGGAAGAGTCCAGAGGCCACAGATTGCAGGGAAACTTGCAGAGATTTTCGGAGGACATGCTGAACTTACGGGTCAAAATGAACCTAAAGCCAGAACTATCACTGGCCTTTTCAGTTTGGTGAAACAATCCATTTTTAAAAAATGCTTAAGCTAGCCAGAGTCTGATTTTATTTTATTTTATTTATTTTTAAAATAAATTTATTTATTTATTTGTTTTCATCTTTGGCTAAATTGGGTCTGTTGCTCTGCGTGGGCTTTCCCTAGTTGTGGTGAGCGGGGGCTACTCTTCATTGTGGTGCGCAGTCTTCTCATTGCGATGCCTTCTCTTGTTGCAGAGCACGGGCTCTAGGCGTGCAGGCTTCAGTAATTGTGGCGTGCAGGCTCAGTAGTTGTGGCGCACGGGCATAGTTGCTCTGCAGCATGTGGGATCTTCCTGGGCCAGGGATCGAACCCATGTCCCCTGCATTGGCAGGCGGATTCTTAACCACTGCACCGCCAGGGAAGCCCCAGAGTCTGATTTTATATAACTTAAAATGGAAAACATTCTAACTAAATGAGTCAGCTTTTGCTGCATAACAAAATACTGCAAATTTCAATTACTTATTAAAAACAATTAAAGTAATTTATTACTGTAGGGCAACTGCCTGGGGGTTGGTTGGGGTCAATTGATTGTGGTGCAGCTTTGCTGAGCTGCTCTGCTAATATCTTCTGGGCTTGATCGTGAGCCTACTGCAGGCCAGCCAGCTTGTTGATTCTTCTGAGGATAAACTGGGGCTGTGCTTGAGTCTGAGCTGGGCTGAGTCAGTTTGCCTGGGACAGCTTCATTCCATGTGTCCCTTACTCTCTGGGACCAGAAGACTAGCACAGGCATGATTTTTCCATGGTATGGTAGAGGCGCAAGATTAAACGCAGAAACATGCACAGTCTCTTGAGGTTTAGGCTCCTTACTGGCTCATTTCTGCCTCATTCTTTTGGCGAAAGCCAATCACATGACCACATCCAAAGTCAAGAGGTGAGAAGCTAGACCTCCTTGAGGAGGAAGTGAAAAGTCACATGGTAAAGGGTAGGGAAAGAAGAAGGGGTGAAAAATTGGGACCAGTGATGCAGACTGCCACAATAGCTGATATGTGACCCATATATTCATTATCTTGAGGGCTCAAGATAGTTAGAAAACTGGGTTGTAAAACTGTATAGAAAGCTGTTATGCCAGATGTGGCAACCATTTGAAACCTACCTTCTGTTAGCTACTCTATACACATATGTGTGTTGATTTTTTTTCATTGAAGAAGCAAAATTTAATTTTTTTTTAATTATTTTTTTTTTTTTTGCGGTACGCGGGCCTCTCACTGTTGTGGCCTCTCCCTTTGCGGAGCACAGGCTCCGGACGCGCAGGCTCAGCGGCCATGGCTCACGGGCCCAGCCGCTCCGCGGCATGTGGGATCTTCCCGGACCGGGGCACGAACCCGTGTCCCCTGCATCGGCAGGCGGACTCTCAGCCACTGCGCCACCAGGGGAGCCCTAAAATTTAATTTTAAATTTTGCTTCAGTTTCTATATAAGCTGATCTCTATTCAGACATGAATTAATCACACTCTAGATTTAAAATATTTATTTTCTCTGCACATACTATTGATTTAATGATTGCAAAAAGCAACCAGTTCCTTGGAAAAATGATGTTTGTATGTATTTATGATCTAACAGTACACCTTACATGTGAACATATTTAATTTGTTTTACTGGAAAAAGGCATAAGTATCGAAAGCCTGGAACTTCTCACCTTCTTCATTCAGTTGAGACTTCAATATTCCATTGAGATTATGAGTATAATTCTAATAATAATAACAACAATAATATTTAATAGCTAATGCTTATACAGTGCTTCCTATAGCTAGGCACTATCCTAAAGTGCTCTACATAAATGACCTCATTTAATCTCACAACACATTATTATCTCCATTACACAGACAAGGAAACTGAGGTACAAATTCAGGTACATGGTAAATGGTAGATCTGGGATTTCATGATCTTAAATATGTTAAAATAATGTTGGAAACTCCATCATTGTACTGTACCACACCATGATATCTGTAACAATATTATTCTCCGGGCTGTGAATTCCTGGGGATTAGAGATAGTTTTATTAATTTTTATAAACCCAGTACCCAGTATTTGGCAAATAGTATGAAGATTATTGATATTCATTGGATACAGAAATACATTTTACCACTATAAGAAAATAAGTAATTATTCGAATCTATAATTCACTTAAGCTGTTGTACCTTGATATGCACTTAATCTTGGCTCACACTTTCTGTGCTGTTGCTGTGGGTGAATTCATTTTTCCTCCCCTTAAAATTATAGAGTCCTAAGTACTTCAACGATGTTAGTCTGCTATTGACACCAATAGTCAACAAAGCTCCGCTAATATAGATTGTAATGAGAAATTGGCCAAGTGTGGAGTTTCCTCTTTTTCTGTTTGATGTTGTAAGAAAATGAAGGCATTGGTCTAGAAACGAGAGTTCTTTAATCTAATTAATTATTCATTTTTTTAAAAAAGTTAAACGTGAACTCTTTAACTGCAGTTAACTCTTCCAAAGTATGTAGAATCAAGAGGACGACGCTCCTTCGAATCCAGTCTTTCCCTTGAATCTTCATTGTACTTTATTCCTCAACTTTTATTTTGATTATTTGTGCTCTTACAGCATCTCCATTATTGTTTTGGGCAGGAATCTAAATTGTATTGCATACACATTCAGTACCATGACATATTAGAAGTCTCTAATACTCACAGAGCTGGTAAACAAATAATATCTTTTGGTTCCCTTTAATATTAAGTTCAGTGATTTATTGACTAACACAATATAACACAGAGTTGGCTTCATTTCTTCACTACCATGTTTGCACAAATGTTGATGGATTAGACCTTGAACCAGACACCACCATTATAAGTTTCTTGAGAGTAAAGTTATATCTTATTTATTGACATACAACAGTACCTAATACGGTAGCTGGTGCATAATAGTTAGCAATGAAAAGAGAGATGGATGGGTGGATGGATGAATAGGTGGATGGGTGGATGAATATCAGAGAAGTAAAATTAACATACTTATTAGATATATATTGTGTCTTTTGATCACATGGAGCTATTGCCAATCAATAGGCAACTGAAGCACTTATTTTCTCACCCAAGGTAGTAACAACAGTCATAACAGTGATTGTTAAAAATAAAAGGCAAAGCAAAAGAGTAAAAACAGTGTGTCTTCAACCATCTGTACCACAAATTATGCTTTCAATTGAATGCTGTCCTTCAAACATGGGGAAGCAGGCTCCTTATTTAATCCTTCTTTGCTGCCTGTGCTTACATTTTTTGCAATCTCCTTGAAAGAGATATCACTCTCTCAGATATCATTGGGATGCTAGTTAAAAGTCACTCACATTACTTTGTAGTTACCATGCTCATATTTCATTAAGGTGAAAAGATGACATCTGGAAAAACAAGAGATGACAGAGGTAAAAATATTAACTTTATTGAACTAATGAGATAATATAGTATTCAGCTAGGGGATTTAATGGCAAAACAAGAGTTTCAAAATATTTCTTAGAGTCTTTAGCTACAAGACAATGATAAAATATGCCAGTTACAAGATCAGGCCTCTTCTGCATTTCATTGTGGAAGACTACATTTTCAAAGGACTCATTTTTAGCTGTTGTGTCCTTTGATTTATGTTCCCTAATATTTAAGTAGGTGGCTAGATGGAAGAGTTGGGAGCATGCCTTGAACACCTGACTATCATTTTGCAGCTTCTCGCATGGACTGTCTTTTAAAGCAAGTACTATTATCCTGTGTACCTTGATAACAAGGACATTTTGACATTTTCCGAATAAATTATTGATAAGTGCATTGAGAGACGTGAAAAGCTATGTAACTGCTATTACCTAACGTTGAACATCTCGTAGTTCATTTTTTTAATGCTCACTATTATTGTATTTCTTTACACCATTTAAACTGTGAAAATTCTCTATGTTCATTAGAATTTATATCTAATGGGGTCTTTGGGCTTTTGAAGCTTCTGTGGAAAGTATGGATTATCAAAGAGGAATTCAGATTTTTTATTTACTTGAAATTTTCATTTTCTTTATCATAACATCCTTAGAAACCCCCATCCTTCTCCTCTCAGGGTAGGGATTATATCGAGTTCAGAAAATGTAATTTTCCATTTTGATTGCTGAAATCCTGGGATCATGGTTATTCTGTCAGTTATATCACAGTTGTATATGTCATAGTTATTGCTATAACTGTGACAATTGTTAGCCACTTTCCTTCTAGGGCCTTTTTTCCCCTCTTAAGCACATTTTGAGAGAATTTTTAAAGAACCACCCCATCTCCTTGTAGAAAACCGTGTTCTGTTCTACAGCTGGAACACTACTCAGCCTCTCCTTGGGGTTGACCAGCATAACTTTCCCAGTGCTAGGAATTTAAATCACACATTTGTGTGTCTCCTTGTTTATTCTGATGCCCTCTTTTTACCTCCGCTAAGCAGCTGGCTAACTTGTTCAATACTGTATTTCTATGCCTTCTTTTATTGTGACTCTCCTTCCCTTACTGTAAAAAATTTTTTCTACTCTTTTTTTAACCAAGATCCTAAGAATTCTTTTAGAAAGATGTGAGGAAAAAAAAAAATCCTCTGGGGATTTAGTGTAGATGGGAAGTGACCTAATTAATAAATGCAACTTTAAAAATTCTGGATAACATGGCAAAATGAAAAAGATTGTTTTCTGGGATAAAATATTGTTCCCCCTACGATCCCTCCCCTGCCAAATATGTGAGAGTTGTATAATCAAACAGAAAATAAAGTAGTCTTTTCTTCTCAACACTGTCATCTTGTTGCTGTTTTAAGTTGTTGGCTTGCCTCTGACACTGGTAATAGTCGTTATGAGATATACCGGGTTGGCAAGAGAGTGACAAGAGCCGGTGAAAAAATTTCAGACATATCAAGGAGAGGGGCTTCTAAAAGCTCTGCTGTTTGCTAAAATAGGCTTTTGTTAAAATGGAAATCTCCAGTCATCTCTAAAATAATTGATTGGTAAATACAATGAGTGACCTAGCTGAACCAGAAAGAATTTGAAAAGTACCAAAAACAAAATTATATCCTTTTAGCCAAATATGTTTTCTTTTCACTGAAATATGATTGACTCATAACAATGCTAATTATGCCTAGTTATCATCTCAATTATTTTACCCTAGCAAGAACATTTCATCATTGTTGTGTTTATCAGTTATCTAATAATAATTTACATTGTTTCCACTTTTCTAAGAGAAAAGTTTCACTGGTTTAATCACACTTCCCATAGTTTGGTGAGATACATAATTATTATTATTGGCTTTGATTGTAGGCCTTTGATAAGTTAGGGAGAATAGATTTCTCTAAACTCCTCTATAGTAAATTCTATCAGGAGACTACTTTAAGTGGCATAACTGGGCCCCTGTAGGAAGGCCACCTGTGGCTTTACTGATTAATTGGGGGAGGTGAAGTATCTTTCTGTGGGATGAACATGGCCTAGGACCTGATACAGAAGCAGCAAGAAGAAAACATTGTTGCAAACTATTATAGATAGGATGGATAAACAACAAGGTCCTACTGTGTAGTGTAGGGAACTATGTTCAATATCCTGTGATCAACCATAATGGTAAAGAATATATAGATGTATAACCGAATCAATTTGCTATACAGCAGAAATTAACACAACATTGTAAATCAACTATAGTTAAATAGAATTTTTTAAATCCCAAAATATTAAGTGCTACTATAGCCTCAGAGTCACTAAAAAAACACAGAACTTACAGACCATTAAATGGTAGAATTCCCCTTTTACCTTCATGTCAAGTCTTCAGCTGGTCAGCCTTTGAACATCTCCAGACTTGAGGAAGTCAATTGACTGAAACAGTCCTTCCCATCAGTGGAAAGTTCTTTTCTCTGAACAGAAATGCTTTTAGCTCTTTCTCCCACCTGAACCTCTTGGGTCCACACAGAACACATCTAAAACCTCTTCCGTATGACAGGCCTTCAGTTTTAATAATGGTGCTTAACATTTGTAAAGCATTTGCTCGAGGACAAAGTGGTTTCACATACATTATCACATTTAATCCTATCAATTGCCCTGTGACATAAGCATCGTTATCCTCCATTTCACAGAACACTTTCCTCACTCCTCTGTCTCACCTTTAACTTTCTCCAAACCTGTCTCACTCAACTTCCGAGTCTCTGGATACCCTTCTGTTCTGGCTGCTGCCCTCTGAGTTCTTTCTCTCTTGTCTGTCTTTCTTCGTTGTAAAAGTGTAATGCTGAGAATTGAGTGTCCAGCTGTAGGCTTGGTCATTACAACCATGCTTTAACCTACTGAGGTCTAAGACTGCTCTTGCAAGGCAGTATGCATTTGTGGTTTTGGCGATGCCATCCTGCGGAGGATTGATCTGGGCTTGACCTCAACTAAAGATTTTAAGAGTTTTAATCCTGTGGCTACTCAGTCACCTTCCCCCATCTTGTATGTTTGAGGGTTTTTCGTTTTTCTGTTTTTTGGTTTTTGGTTTCAATTCTAGCACCAATTACTCCTGTGGGACCTGGGCTGAACTGGCTGACCACTGGACAAGGGCAGGTATGCCCTGAGCTCAAGTTCCTGCTGTACTGCTAATTAATTGTCTTTCCGTCTCCGTAAATGGCAACCCCATCTTTCCAGTTCCTCAGGCCCAGAGCCTTGAAATCAGCCTTGACTCCACTCTCAAAATTCCTACCTGCTTCAGCTCCAAACATTTCTGGAAGCTGCTCATTTCTCACCCCCTCCATCATAACCTCTCAGAGTCAAGTGTGTCCGTTCTTGCCTGGATTGCTGCAGCGGCTTCCTGGTTGGTGTCCTCACTTCCGCGTTTGCCCCTTTAAAGTCCGTTCTCTAGACAGCAGCCCAGGTGATCTTTTTAAATCATGTCAGAACATGTTATTCCTCTGCCCCAAATTCTCCAGTGTCTTATCATTTAATTCAGAGCTAAAGGTAAAATATTGGCAAGGCCTACAATACCCCACACAATCTATTCCTTCCCTCCTACCCTGTGATTCTCTCCTCGTCTCAAACTACTTTCCCCCCTGTTCACTCCATCCAGCCGTGGGCTCCTTGTGTTCCTCAGACTCATTAACAACCTGGTTGAGAACCTTTTGACTCGAAACCCTCTTCTACCACATATCTGCTCGGCACGTTCCCTCACTGTGTTTGGATCTCTGCTCAAATGTCCCCTTATCAGGGCTTCCCTGGTGGCGCAGTGGTTGAGAGTCCGCCTGCCGATGCAGGGCACACGGGTTCGTGCCCCGGCCCGGGAAGATCCCACATGCCGCGGTGCGACTGGGCCCGTGAGCCATGGCCGCTGAGCCTGCGCGTCCGGAGCCTGTGCTCCGCAACGGGAGAAGCCACGGCGGTGAGAGGCCCGCATACCGCAAAAAAAAAAAAAAAAAAAAAAAAAAAAAAAGTCCCCTTATCAGAGAACCTTTCCGTAACTGTATAGAATAGCACCCCCGTCCTCGGTAGGCTGCCTTATTTTCCTCAGTAGCACTCTCCGCTGCCTGCCATAGTACATTGTTAGAAGACAGACTGAGGCGTATTACAAATGTTAAAAGTTTATTGGAGCAAAAACTGATTCAAATCAGGCGGCAGCAAACCACAGGTGATTACGTGAACTCCATTGACAGGAGCCAGGGGCAAGATTTATATAGAGATGGTACAGAAGCAGAGAAGGGAAAGTATTTGATTGGCTACAGCTTAAAGCCTAGTTGGCTGTTTGTGATTGGTGGGCTTAGGGTTTGATTCGTAACCTTGAGGCATTTACAGGCTTAGGTTTTGGTTTGCTTACATTAACAACATATTCACTTGGTTTCATTACTTATTGTGTGCTTTCCTCAATTAGAACAAAAGTCCCTTAAGGCCAAGTCTGTTTTATTTACTGTTGAATCCTAACATCTAGAATAATGCCTGGTACATAGTAGGCACACAACAAATATTTGTCAAATGAATTTGTCAGAAAATTGTTACATTTCCAACTTTGGGTTCTTTGTAAAAAACATAAAATAGAATTAAAAATGAGAGATGTTTGTATTAATTTCCTAGAGGTGTGGGAACAAAGTACCACAAACTTCGGTGGTTTAAAACAATAGAAATGTATTCTCTCACAGTTCTGGAGGCCATAAGTCCAAAATCCAAGGTGTCAGGAGGTTGGTTTCGACTGAAGGCCCTGAGGGAAAATACTTCGCATGTCTCTGTCGTAGCTTCTGGTGGCTGCTGACAACCCTCATGTCCCGTGGCTTATAGATGCGTCCCTCCAGTCTTTGTCCCCATCGTCACATCACCTTCTCTGTGCCGTATCCCCTTCCCTTCTAAAAACCATTGTCATTGGCTTTAGCATTCACCCTAGTCCAAGATGATCTCGTCTCAAGAGCCTTAACTTAGTTACATCTGTAGAGACCCTCTTTCCCAAATATAGTCACATTCACATGTTCTGGGAAGACAGATCTTCTGGGGAGCCACCATTCAACCCGCCACAGCGCTGCTGTGAGGACTACACAAAATAAGGTTTATGGAGGCTCTTTGTATAATTTAACGTAATAGTCAGATGTGAATCAGTATGTTAAAACATTTCGTCCTCTGAGATCTTTGCATTGTCCCCGCCCATTAAATATGTTTAAATACTAATTCTAGTTTCCAGTATATTCATCGGCCTTCCTAAATTCAAGTCATTAGTAAAATTGCTGAATATGTCTTCTGTATATTCATCCCGGTAACTGATTGTAAAGACACACTGAATAGAACAGAACCATGGAGAGAGAGAGAGAGAGATCTGAAAGCAGACTGCTCATCTGATTGGCATGAATTGGTTAATCAGTACCTTTTGGGTATTGGGTTTTGTCTAGTTATGAATCTCCCTCAGGGCACTGCCATCTTTCTGTTTCTCCACAGCAATATTACGGTATTCTGATGAATACCATAGAATATGAATCTATAGAAATATAGGTACAGCTGGCCTATCCCGTTTCATTTATTTATTTGTTGATTTATTCACCCACTCATTCGACCAGGAAACATTGAGTGCCTCCTACCAGGTGCCAGGCACTGAGAAGTTGACAGTGAACAAAAGAGACAGTGTCCCTATTCTAGCTCATTGTCACTCATCTTCTGGTCTAGGAACTTGATTTAGAATAAAAACTGTGTGTGTGTATTGGGGAAGGGGACTGAACTGAACTCAGCCAGTAATGACTTTTTTGTGGTCCATCCTAGCCATCACTGTTCCTTCTCTAGGTGTTTCCAACCATCCCAATTAGCTGGTCTGTTCATGGATTTCAGCTTTCTCCTTACCTTGTTTGAAAATTAAAAGTGCATTTGCTGGCCTCCTGTCTTAGGGTATTTAGGTTTCTCTGATTCTTCAGATTCTACCTTGTGGAGGTTGTTCAATCCCCTTGGAAGTCTCTCTTGGTCCTTTGAGGTATAATTCACACAAGGCAGCAGACCTGAACCCCTTAACAGAATCTGGATACCCTTTATTATAGCACTAATATAAATATTATTTTAAATACAACAACCACTTCTATAATTTATTCAGCAACTCCACATACTATCTTTAAATATCCTTACAAATTTCTCCTATGAAGAAAGCATTTTATCTCTGCTTTACAGATCAAGAGGCTGTGGCAGCGAGGCGTTAAGTAACTTGCCCACGGTTACATAGCTAGTGATTGTCAGAGCCAAGTTCAAACCCAAGGCTCATATTCCTTCACCACCAGGCCACCTGTCTCGGTTCTTTGCCTTTGATCTCAGAGCTCTTTAACTCCCTCCTGGTGATCTCTTTAACTGATCTATGCTCCAGCCCTTTCAGATTGGAAATCCCCCACTTTTACATAGCCCTGGTCTTCTTCCTCTTGGTTATCCATCGACTTAGACCACCAGCCCCAGGCAGCAAGCTGCTGTCGACTTCATGTTCTGAATAAAACTGTAGAAGCTTTTTCTGTTGTCCCTCACATTTTTCTCATCAAGCCTCAGTTCACGTGGGGCTTTTGCTTTTCTGATACAGTTCTTATAAGCCCATGCCTCTTTCAACTGGTTAAGAGCCTTTCTGACAATCTTTAGAATATTTCCATTTAAAAACCTGAGTATCTCAGAGAATTGGCTTCTTTGGGTACTTCTTTTTTTCCTGATGAGATTTACTTGCAATTGAAGGTCAGAGGTCAGATTTACTTTTCTTTTTCTTTAAAGAACCTCCCATTTTTCTTGAGTAATCTCCTTTTCAGCATTTTATAGTCTCAGCATCACCAAAAAAAAAAGTCGTATATATATACCATGGGTCAAACACTGTGTGCAGTACAGAAGTCTAAGAATCCAGTTCCTCAAAAACTACTAGAGCTAATCAATAAATTTGGTAAAGTTGCAGGATACAAAATTAATGCACAGAAATCTCTTGCATTCCTATACACTAATGATGAAAAATCTGAAAGAGAAATTATGGAAAAACTCCCATTTACCATTGCAACAAAAAGAATAAAATACCTAGGAATACACCTACCTACGGAGGTAAAAGACCTGTACTCAGAAAACTATAAGACACTGATGAAAGAAATTAAAGATGACACCAACAGATGGAGAGATATACCATGTTCTTGGATTGGAAGAATCAATATTCTGAAAATGACTGTACACCCAAAGCAATCTACATATTCAATGCAATCCCTATCAAATTACCAATGGCATTTTTTACAGAACTAAAACAAATCATCTTAAAATTTGTATGGAGACACAAAAGACCCCGAATAGCCAAAGCAGTCTTGAGGGAAAAAAACAGAGCTGGAGGAATCAGACTCCCTGACTTCAGACTATACTACAAAGCTACAGTAATCAAGACAATATGGTACTGGCACAAAAACAGAAACATAGATCAATGGAACAAGATAGAAAGCCCAGAGATAAACCCACACACCTATGGTCAACTAATCTATGACAAAGGAGGCAAAGATATGCAATGGAGAAAAGACAGTCTCTTCAATAAGTGATGCTGGGAAAACTGGACAGCTACATGTAAAAGAATGAAATTAGAATACTCCCTAATACCATACACAAAAATAAACTCAAAATGGATTCGAGACCTAAATGTAAGACCAGACACTATAAAACTCTTAGAGGAAAACATAGGAAGAACACTCTTTGACATAAATCACAGCAAGATCTTTTTTGATCCACCTTCTAGAGTACTGTAAATAAAAACAAAAATAAACAAATGGGACCTAATGAAACTTCATAGCTTTTGCACAGCAAAGGAAACCATAAACAAGACGAAAAGACAACCCTCAGAATGGGAGAAAATATTTGCCAACAAATCAACGGACAAAGGATTAATCTCCAAAATATATAAACAGCTCATGCAGTTCAATATTAAAGAAACAAACAACCCAATGCAAAATTGGGCAGAAGACCTAAATAGACATTTCTCCAAAGAAGACATACAGATGGCCAAGAAGCACATGAAAAGCTGCTCAACATCACTAATTACTAGAGAAATGCAAATCAAAACTGCAATGAGGTATCACCTCACATCAGTTAGAATGGGCATCATCAGAAGATCTACAAACAACAAATGCTGGAGAGGGTGTGGAGAAAAGGGAACCCTCTTGCATTGTTGGTGGGAATGTAAATTGATACAACCACTATGGAGAACACTATGGAGGTTCCTTAAAAAACTAAAAATAGAATTACCGTATGATCCAGCAATCCCACTACTGGGCATATACCCAGAGAAAACCATAATTCAGAAAGGCACATGCACCCCAATGTTCATTGCAGCACTATTTACACTAGCCAGGTCATGGAAGCAACCTAAGTGCCCACTGACAGACAAATGGATAAAGAAGATGTGGTACATATATAGAATGGAATATTACTCAGCCATAAAAAGGAACGAAATTGAGTCATTTGTTGAGACATGGATGGACCTAGAGACTGTCATACAGAGTGAAGTAGGTCAGAAAGAGAAAAACAAATATCGTCTATTAACACATGTATGTGGAACCTAGAAAAGTGGTACAGATGAACTGGTTTGCAGGGCAGAAGTTGAGACACAGATGTAGAGAACAGACGTGTGGACACCAAGGGGGGAAAACCACGGTGGGGTGGGGATGGTGGTGTGCTGAATTGGGCGATTGGGATTGACATGTATACACTGATGTGTATAAAATTGATGACTAATAAGAACCAGCAGTATAAACAAACAAACAAAACAACTAATACTAAACTTTCTTTGGGTTATTTGTATGGAAGTATGTTAATATAAATGTTTCAGACATTAAAAAAAAAAACGAATCCAGTTCCTCAATCTTGGAAATATTATAATATGTATAGCAGCATATACTGACATACATATTAAGTGTCAAATGTATGTTTACTCATTAAATGGCATAGAATGGGTTAGGAAAATAGATGTGACCCGGAGCAGTGAGAGAAGCCTTCACAGAACAGGAGGGACTTGAAGGATAATAATAGAGTATACAAAGCATTATAAACCTACTTAATCCTCCCCACAACCCAATGAATTAAGTACTTAGAGTATCCTCATGTTTCCAATAAGACAATGGAGGTACAGAGAGGCTAAACAAGTTATCTAAGAACACACATCTTATAAGTGGTTAGACCAGGATTTGAACTTTGTGCGTGACTCTAGAGTTCAAATTCTAGGTCTCCTGGGAAGTGTCTAGATAAAGAGAAAAGAGGAAAGAAGGCCTACTGGATGAGGAATATTCAGGACTTGTTTGGGACAACATTGAGAAGAGTTTTGTTGAAGGACCTTTACTTTTGGATGAAGGTTATGACAGCATGATGCCTTAATACCTATACTGAAAACCCACTGAACCACGATGTGCTTAGGGGTTTGAAACAGCACCAGATCTCACGGAAGCCCACTTCTGATAACCTGACCAGAGTAAAAAGAGCCGAGACTCATTCTCTGAGTTAAAAAAAAAAATTGGAGTGGCAAATGACAGCAAGCAGTGTCAATAGTTGCCCCTTGCCACTAATCAGATGCATTCAATGAGAAAAATCATTAGAGTACATTTTGACATCTTGTGCCATTCTCGTGCTCACAGATAGCTGTATTGTTAACAACATTGTCACTGAAAAGGAAGAAAAATGACACACGTGACAGATAGAAATAAAGCTACGTGAAAGGTGTGGAATTTCTCAGAGAAATGAATTTTGAGAAAATTCAAAGAAATACACATTTGTGCCAGCACTCAATTATTAAACACCTTGAATGCAGAAACAGATGACTTTGAATACCAGTTGGCTATATTATCAGCTGGTGGGACCTACCCCCAATAGGTAACTCTGTGAAAATACTACTCCTCTTGTGATCTGCCCCCATGTTTTTCATGGAGCATTAAGTTGCTTTCTAAGGATTTCTAAATACCAGGTAGCTGACTGGGTGTGATTATTAACAATCAAAGAGTTCTGTTCACAAGTGTAAGGGCTGCAGTCCTGGGAATCTGGCTAACTTCCAATTGGGTAATTACATACAGAAATCTTGTTGAATCCCCCTTGGAGCTCTAGTCATGAAAGCAACTTACAGGGTGATTTGTAATTGTGCCTCTGGCCGGAAAGATAGTACAATGCACCAAAAACAAAAAAAGCAGTAGCCTCCACTGAGAGGATAGAAAGCAAGCCACCGTGCCTTCTATGGAAAGCTAATGGTCACCCATAAGAAAAGGAAAAGAAAAGGTTACTGACGCAACCAAAATATAATGTAAACGAATTCTTTCAATGCCTAGTTTTGTCAAATATAGTCAACTACAAAATTACAGCAATATGTCCAGATAGTGTTTTGAGGTAACAAAGTATTTGCTTTTGCATCATTTATCCTGGAGATACTGTTTCTTAGGAGACAATTGTAGTCTGAGCCCTCTTAATTATTTTTGATACAATAAAGCAAAAAGTTTTTCTTTGATAAATTATATCTTTGCATCCAGTAGATAAGGATTAAACTTTGCATCCAGTAGATAAGGATGCAAATAACGTTTTTGCTATTAAAAGATTTGATAATTTGCATTATTTGATCCCAAACCCATTGTATACAACTGGAAAGCTTAAAGGTAAAAAAATTCCATGTTCCCAGGTCCCATCTATGACCTATTTAATCAGTAGTTGGGGGTAGGATTTGGTAACCTGTATTTTTTAAAAGCCCCTTCTGGTGGTTCTCAGCCAGGTTTGAGAACATCTGATGAACCCCACTTAGCCTCTAGAAAACTGCTTTCCTTGTGAGTGAAATGTTTTTTTAAAATGTCTTTGATTAAAAGAATGATGGTGACCAGGATAACTTCCTACTCAAAGGAAAAGCAGAAGCTCTGGGGTTTGACAGTATGTGCTGTCACACACCTGGACATCTAGAACCACAACCTTTTCTTTTGACATGGCCTCAAAGTTGTTGTTGAAGGTAGAAAATTTAAAAAAATCTGATGGGTGTCTGACTATTATTAGACAAAGATCATCAACCATTGAGAAATCCTTGTGTCTTAAGTGCATTTCACAGTACCTTCTTGAAAATAGGCTACAGTCATTTTCAATAATAATTTCTTTAAAAAAAAAAGTATAAGTAGGGAATTGCGACATTTTCTGTTAAAGTCTCAAAGGGAAACTACGTAAAAGTTCATCTATTTCTCTTTCTGGGTGCGTTGTTTTTGCTCCCACATTGATAGTATATTTATAGAAGTGATGAAAGCTACCTAACTTAAATTGACTTTATGAAAAAAGTTTATTTTTTGTGGTGTGGAGAAATTCTAGTGTCTTAGGCTGAACATGGCTATCTCAATTCATCAAACCACCTATGACTCAAAAGAGTTGTATTCATCAGATTTTGCCAGTTTATTGGCAATGGAAAAGAAAAGTGTATTCATCTTGTTGGATTAGGTGATCTCTAAGGTCCTTTTGGTCTCTAAAGTTCTATTACTCTTTTCCATCCCAATGATAGACAAAGTACAGAAATTCATCACATCTCTCTGGTGCAATAGAAACTAGTAGAATCCACAAGTATTTTAACCCCAAAGTTTTGGTCTTCTCTTGTATTTCACTGGTGAAGCACTTTATGCAATCTTCATTGTTTTATGATTAAAAAGTAGAAATTCATCAGTAATAGTGGTTACAATCAATATGAAGGTGCTGCCTGGTGGTGGTGAATAATAGTCTCATTACTGTTCTCTTGGGTCTTATTCATAGCTGTTGATGAATAGTCTTTGTGATAAGATCCTCTAGGACCTTAAATTATATGAAACCTATGGAATATTAAATAGCCATGGCTCTATCTTTGGTATTCCTGTAGTTTTCACGTATTTGTTAACACCTCACTATTTTGCAGTGTTTTGATTGTGTGTCTGTGTCGCCTACTAGGCCAGGGGCCCTTTGAGGGTCAGAACCATTCATTTTTATATCCCCAGGACCCAGTACACTGCTTAGAGCATATTTAGTTGACATTGATTGGATGTCTCTTGAATATTGAGTTCAGCTGCTTTCACATAACTGCTTAATTTTTTGAACTAAAGCTCCAAAGACAAAAATCCTTTTGCAAAGTATATGATGAAGCTCAGAAAAGAAGCTAGGAGAACCTCAAGTACCTAAAAAATGTTAAGTCCAGAGAAGAAGGCTAGAATATTCACTCATCAGGCCAGTTTTTTTCTTCTGTTTCTAGCAGGGTTAGGTAGATCAATTAAGCAATCATTATATTTCACTTCAATTTAGTGTCTCTTAGTGTTTAGATCAAGTGACACCATATGTACCACTGATTTCATGGGGGAACTTCTCCCTAAGCCAGTATTTAGGTAGTCAGTGGGTAGCCTTGGCAAGATATCTAAACAGCCTGAACGTCAGAACATCTTTTAAAATGGAGAGGTTAAATTAGAACCATAGTTTTCTAACATTACTCGTAGTGGAGTCTTTTCTGTCTTTAAACACATGCTTATGTGAAACGCTTTATGTAAAAATGATAAATACAGTGCTATGTAGATTGAAGAAGGAGTGTTTAGTTAGGATATTAACATTAGTACTGTAACAAATGACCCTGAATCTTAGTAATGGAACAAAATAGTCTATTTCCCACTCACATAAAGTCAATTTATAGCCAAGAGTAGGGGTTGAGGGGTTAGATCTCTCTCTGGATTATTACAGCCGATAGAGAGAGTCTCTGCCACCTTCAACATGGGGGCTCCAAGGCAGCCCTAGAACTAGACTCCAACTAGAAAATGGGAAAAGAGAGAGAGGATTACCCATGGGAGGTTGTTTATGGTCCAGGCCTGGAAGTAGGAGCATCAATTCTGTCACACCTAACTGCAGGGGAGGCTGGGAAATGTGATCCTCCTCTGTACTCAGGACAGACAATAACAAATGAGTTTCGTAAGCAGATAGCTGGGCTCTGCCATAAAGAATGGGATCTGGCACCCAGGAAAGACCTAGGACTCTGAAGAGCACAGTCTGTAACCCCTGAAGTAGGTGTACCCTAAGAGCACCTCAGCTTAAATGTTCTGTAATTGTACCCAGCACTGTGCCCAATACACAGCAAGAGTTCAATAAAATACTTCAGATTCCCTGTGTCTTTGAAAAAGAGATGTTAATTCCTACTTGGTCATTTAACACAGAGCAGTACTAACACAAGTCATGTTTTGATACCTCCTCTCTCCCCGCTCCGGCAGTGTGAAAACACTCCAAGTAGTTTCAGTGTGCCTTGAATTTGGGAACTTGCACAAAGTGTGAGCTTGCAGAGCTCTCTTAATTCTGGTTTGAAGTTGTGGAATGGGTTTAGCTGTCTTTATTTTTTATTTATTTATTTTTTTAACATCATTATTGGAGTATAATTGCTTTACAATGGTGTGTTAGTTTCTGCTGTCTAACAAAGTGAATCAGCTATACATATACGTACATCCCCATATCTCCTCCCTCTTGCGTCTCCCTCCCACCCTCCCTATCCCACCCCTCTAGGTGGTCACAAAGCACCAAGCTGATCTCCCTGTGCTATGTGGCTGCTTCCCACTAGCTATCTGTTTTACATTTGGCAGTATATATAAGTCCATGCCACTCTCTCACTTTGTCCCAGTTTACCCTTCCCCTCCCCGTGTCCTCAGGTCCATTCCCTATGTCTGCATTTTTATTTCTGTCCTGACCCTGGGTTCTTCAGAACCATTTTTTTCCCCTAGATTCCATATATATGTGTTAGCATACGGTACTTATTTTTCTCTTTCTGACTTACTTCACTCTGTATGACAATCTCTGTGTCCATCTACCTCACTACAAATAACTCAATTTTATTTCTTTTTATGGTTGAGTAATACTCCATTGTATATATGTGCCACATCTTCTTTATCCGTTCATCTGTCGACACTTACATTGCTTACATGTCCTGCCTATTGTAAATAGAACTGCAATGAGCATTGTGGTACATGACTCTTTTTGAATTATGGTTTTTTCAGGGTATATGCCCAGTAGTGGGATTGCTGGGTCATGTGGTAGTTCTATTTTTAGTTTTTTAAGGAACCTCCATACTGTTCTCCGTAGTAGATGTGTCAATTTACATTCCCACCAACAGTGCAAGAGGGTTCCCTTTCCATTCTGACTGGTGTGAGGTGATACCTCATTGTAGTTTTGACTTGAATTTCTCTAATGTTTGTGATGTTGAGCATCCTTTCATGTGTTTCTTGGCAATCTGTATATCTTCTTTGGAGAAATGTCTATTTAGGTCTTCTGCCCAGTTTTGGATTGGGTTGTTTGTTTTTCTGATTTTGAGCTGCATGAGCTGCTTGTCAATTTTGGAGATTAATCCTTTGTCAGGTGCTTCATTTGCAAATATTTCCTCCCATTCTGAGGGTTGTCTTTTCATTTTGTTTATGGTTTCCTTTGCTGTGCAAAAGCTTTTAAGTTTCATTAGGTTCCATTTGTTTAGTTTTGTTTTTATTTCCATTTCTCTAGGAGGTGGGTCAAAAAGGATCTTGCTGTGATTTATGTCATAGAGTGTTCTGCCTATGTTTTCCTCTAAGAGTTTTATAGTGTCTGGCCTTACATTTAGGTCTTTAATCCATTTTGAGCTTATTTTTGTGTATGGTGTTAGGGAGTGATCTAATCTCATACTTTTACATGTAGCTGTCCAGTTTTCCCAGCACCACTTATTGAATAGGCTGTCCTTTCTCCACTGTATATTTCTGCCTCCTTTGTCAAAGATAAGGTGACCATATGTGCGTGGGTTTATCTCTGGGCTTTCTATCCTGTTCCATTGATCTATGTTTCTGTTTTTGTGCCAGTACCATACTGTCTTGATTACTGTAGCTTTGTAGTATAGTCTGAAGTCAGGAAGCCTGATTCCTCCAGCTCCATTTTTCGTTCTCAAAATTGCTTTGGCTATTCGGGGTCTTTTGTGTTTCCATACAAATTGTGAGATTTTTTGTTCTAGTTCTGTGAAAAATGCCAGTGGTAGTTTGATAGGGATTGCATTGAATCTGTAGATTGCTTTGGGTAGTAGAGTCATTTTCACAATGTTGATTCTTCCAATCCAAGAACATGGTATATCTCTCCATCTATTTGTATCATTTTTAATTTCTTTCATCAGTGTCTTATAATTTTCTGCATACAGGTCTTTTGTCTCCTTAGGTAGGTTTATTCCTAGGTATTTTATTCTTTTTGTTGCAATGGTAAATGGGAGTGTTTTCTTGATTTCACTTTCAGATTTTTCATCCTTAGTGTATAGGAATGCCAGAGATTTCTGTGCATTAATTTTGTATCCTGCTACTTTACCAAATTCATTGATTAGCTCTAGTAGTTTTCTGGTAGCATCTTTAGGGTTCTGTATGTATAGTATCATGTCATCTGCAAACAGTGACAGCTTTACTTCTTCTTTTCCGATTTGGATTCCTTTTATTTCCTTTTCTTCTCTGATTGCTGTGGCTAAAACTTCCAAAACTATGTTGAATAAGAGTGGTGAGAGTGGGCAACCTTGTCTTGTTCCTGATCTTAGTGGAAATGCTTTCAGTTTTTCACCATTGAGGACGATGTTGGCTGTGGGTTTGTCATATATGGCCTTTATTATGTTGAGGAAAGTTCCCTCTATGCCTACTTTCTGCAGGGTTTTTATCATAAATGGGTGTTGAATTTTGTCAAAAGCTTTCTCTGCATCTATTGAGATGATCATATGGTTTTTCTCCTTCAATTTGTTAATATGGTGTATCACGTTGATTGATTTGCGTATATTGAAGAATCCTTGCATTCCTGGAATAAACCCCACTTGATCATGGTGTATGATCCGTTTAATGTGCTGATGGATTCTGTTTGCTAGTATTTTGTTGAGGATCTTTGCATCTATGTTCATCAGTGATATTGGCCTGTAGTTTTCTTTCTTTGTGACATCCTTGTCTGGTTTTGGTATCAGGGTGATGGTGGCCTCGTAGAATGAGTTTGGGAATGTTCCTCCCTCTGCTATATTTTGGAAGAGTTTGAGAAGGATAGGTGTTAGCTCTTCTCTAAATGTTTGATAGAATTCACCTGTGAAACCATCTGGTCCTGTGCTTTTGTTTGTTGGAAGATTTTTTTTTTTTTTGCGGTACGCAGGCCTCTCACTGTTGTGGCCTCTCCCGTTGCGGAGCACTGGCTCTGGACATGCAGGTTCAGCAGCCATGGCTCACGGGCCTAGCGGCTCTGCAGCATGTGGGAACTCCCTGGACCGGGGCATGAACCTGTGTTCCCTGCATCAGCAGGCGGACTCTCAACCACTGCGCCACCAGGGAAGCCCTGTTGGAAGATTTTTAATAACAGTTTCAATTTCAGTGCTTGTGATTGGTCTGTTCACATTTTATATTTCTTCCTGATTCAGTCTTGGCAGGTTGTGCATTTCTAAGAATTTGTCCATTTCTTCCAGGTTGTCCATTTTATTGGCATAGAGTTGTTTGTAGTAATCTCTCATGATCTTTTGTATTTCTGCAGTGTCAGTTGTTACTTCTCCTTTTTAATTTTAATTCTATTGATTTGAGTCTTCTTTTTTTTCTTGATGAGTCTTGCTAATGGTTTATCAATTTTGTTTATCTTCTCAAAGAACCAGCTTTTCTTTTTATTGATCTTTGCTATTGTTTCCTTCATTTCTTTTTCATTTATTTCTGATCTGATCTTTATGATTTCTTTCCTTCTGCTAACTTTGGGCTTTTTTTGTTCTTCTTTCTGTATTGCTTTAGGTGCAAGGTTAGATTGTTTATTCGAGATGTTTCCTGTTTCTTAAGGTAGGATTGTATTGCTATAAACTTCCCTCTTAGAACTGCTTTTGCTGCATCCCATAGGTTTTGGGTTGTCGTGTCTCCATTGTCATTTATTTCTAGGTATGTTTTGATTTCCTCTTTGTTTTCTTCAGTGATCACTTCGTTATTAAGTAGTGTATTGTTTAGCTTCCATGTGTTTATATTTTTTTACAGATCTTTTCCTGTAATTGATATCTAGTCTCATAGCCTTGTGGTGAGAAAAGATACCTGATACAATTTCAATTTTCTTAAATTTACCAAGGCTTGATTTGTGACCCAAGATATGATCTATCCTGGACAATGTTCCATGAGCACTTGAGAAAAATGTGTATTCTATTGTTTTTGGATGGAATGTCCTATAAATATCAATTAAGTCCATCTTGTTTAATGTATCATTTAAAACTTGTGTTTCCTTATTTATTTTCATTTTGGATGATCTGTCCATTGGTGAAAGTGGGGTGTTGAAGTCCCCTACTATGAATGTGTTGCTGTCGATTTCCCCTTTTATGGCTGTTAGCATTTGCCTTATGTATTAAGGTGCTCCTATGTTAGGTGCATAAATATTTACAATTGTTATATCTTCTTCTTGGATCGATCCTTTGATCATTATGTAGTGTCCTTCTTTGTCCCTTGTAATAGTCTTTATTTTAAAGGCTATTTTGTCTGATATGAGAATTGCTACTCCAGCTTTCTTTTGGTTTCCATTTGCATGCAATATCTTTTTCCATCCCCTCACTTTCAGTCTGTATGTGTCCTTAGCTCTGAAGTGGGTCTCTTGTAGACAGCATATATATGGGTCTTCTTTTTGTATCCATTCAGCCAGTCTGTGTCTTTTGGTGGGAGCATTTAATCCATTTACATTTAAGGTAATTATCGATATGTATGTTCCTATTCCCATTTTCTTAATTGTTTTGGGTTTGTTATTGTAGGTCTTCTTCTTCTCTTGTGTTCTTGCCTAGAGAAGTTCCTTTAGCATTTGTTGTAAAGCTGGTTTGGTTGTGCTGAACTCTCTCAGCTTTTGCTTCTCTGTAAAGTTTTCAATTTCTACATCAAATCTGAATGAGATCCTTGCTGGGTAGAGTAATGTTGGTTGTAGGTTATTCTCCTTCATCAGTTTAAATATGTCCTGCCAGTCCCTTCTGGCTTGCAGAGTTTCTGCTGAAAGATCAGCTGTTAACCTTATGGGGATTCCCTTGTGTGTTATTTGTTGTTTTTCTCTTGCTGCTTTTTTTTTTTTTTTTGCAGTACGGGGGCCTCTCACCGTTGTGGCTTCTCCCATTGCGGAGTAGAGGCTCCGGTCATGCAGGCTCAGCGGCCATGGCTCACGGGCTCAGCCGCTCCGTGGCATGTGGGATCTTCCTGGACTGGGGCATGAACCCACGTCCCCTGCATTGGCAGGCAGGCTCTCAACCACTGCGCCACCAGGGAAGCCCCCCGTGCTGCTTTTAATATGTTTTCTTTGTATTTAATTTTTGATAGTTTGATTAATATGTGTCTTGGCATGTTTCTCCTTGGATTTATCCTGTATGGAACTTTCTATGCTTCCTGGATTTGATTGACTATTTTCTTTCCCATGTTAGGGAAGTTTTCAACTGTAATCTCTTCAAATATTTTCTCAGACCTTTTCTTTTTATCTTTTTCTTCTGGGACCCCTATAATTCGAATGTTGGTGTGTTTAATGTTGTCCCAGAGTTCTCTGAGACTGTCCTCAATCCTTTTCATTCTTTTTTCTTTATTCTGCTCTGTGGTAGTTATTTCCACTATTTTATCTTCCAGGTCACTTATCCGTTCTTCTGCCTCAGTTATTCTGCTATTGAGTCCTTCTATTTCATTTATTGTGTTGTTCATCATTGTTTGTTTGCTCTTTTGTTCTTCTAGGTCCTTGTTAAGCATTTCTTGTATTTTCTGCATTCTATTTCCAAGATTTTGGATCACCTTTACTGTCATTACTGTGAATTCTTTTTCAGGTAGACTGCCTATTTCCTCTTCATTTGTTTGGTCTGGTGAGTTTTTACCTTGCTCCTTCATCTGCTGTGTGTTTTTCTGTCTTCCCATTTTGCTTAATTTACTGTGTTTGGGGTCTCCTTTTCTCAGACTGCAGGTTCATAGTACCCATTGTTTTTGGTGTCTGCCCCCAGTGGGTCAGGTTGTTTCAGTGGGTTGTGTAGGCTTCGTGGTGGAGGGGACTGGTGCTTGTGTTCTGTTGGATGAGGCTGCATCTTGTCTCTCTGGTGGGCAGGACTGAGTCTGGTGGTGTGTTTTGAGGTATCTGTGAACTTACTATGATTTTAGGCAGCCTCTCTGCTAATGGGTGGGGTTGTACTCCTGTCTTGCTAGATGTTTGCCATGGGGTGTCCAGCACTGGAGATTGCTGGTTGTTGAGTGGAGCTGGGTCTTAGTGTTGACATGGAGATTTCTGAGAGAGCTTTTGCCATTTGATATTACATGGGGCTGGGAGGTCTCTGGTGAACCAATGTCCTGAGCTCAGGTCTTCCACCTGAGAGGCTGAGGCCTGACACCCGGCTGGACCACCAGGACCCTGTTAGCTGCACGGCTTGTCTAAGGATTTTCCGTAGGCCCTGATGTAGCACAGTTTTGGACTTGGGCGACCGCCACACTGCTCACTCCAGGATTTAGCTGTCTTTAGTTAAGATTAAAGAGGACTCAGAAGACATAACTGTATAGAGTTTGACTCACCCATATCAGATAAGGATTCAAATCCAGGTGATGCCTGAGATATCACTTGTTCTTCCTATGTTTAAACACTATCGCAAACTATTGGCAAGGTCTTACTCTACCCATGCCTGGCTGTTGTCCTCTAATGGGTTAATTCTTTCATCCCTCCTCCTGCCCTACATCTCTCATCATTTGTGCTTTCTTTAAGCAAGCTAACGGCAAACAGGTTTTCATTATCATCTGATGACTTCCAAAGCTGTTTATTCAATGAAGACTTCTCTCCCTATTTCTATAGATCTGTACATACAATTGCTCACAGGACATCTACATTTGGATATCTCAGTGACATCTCAAGTTCAAAATGTCCAATACCCAAATCCTATTCTTCCCCTTTCTCAAAACTCTTCCTCTGAAATCTTGGGAGTCTTGGAAGATGGCACCATCATTCACTGGTTCATCAGATTCAGGCCCAGGAATCATGTTGTGTTCCTCCCTCTTTTTTGTACTCTTCCAAGTCAAAATGTTCACAAAGCTATAATGACTTATGTCTCCTTAAAAGTTTTTCAGATTGCCCCCCTCTCACTTTAGTGCCCATCTTCTCGCAGCTGGACTATTTCCATAGCCTGCTAGCTCGTCTCCCAGCCTCTAGTCTCTCTCCTCTCCAGTCTGCAGGGCATCCAGTAACCTAACATACACTCCCCTGTGTAGGCCTTTTGCCTGGCCCTTGAGGTTACTTATTATCCAGCTCCTGCCAACTGTCTGTCTTCACTTACTGTCCCTCTCCCACTTGAACAATTTGCTACAAATTACTTTTCTTTCTCTAAATGCTCTGTGCCTCTGGTGCATCTATGCCAGGAGCTGGAAACGGACACAGACAATAAATAAACAAATTGGCATGTCTGTGTTCCAGTAAAACTTTATTTACAAAAGTAGGTGAGGGCTGGATTTGACCCAGAGGCTGTAGCTTGTTGACCCCTGCTCTGTGCCTCTGTATGTGTTGTTCCTTCTGCCTGGAATGCCCTTCCATCCTCATTGCACACGTCATTGTCTACACCGCCACCCCATTTTGAACTTCTAATTAAATGTTTACTTAACCATTCTTCCATTATGAGGCGACCCTTGAATAATGCGTACTCCCAGAGCATGTTATGCATAGAGTCAGTTCTCATTATCCGCTGTGGTATGTTCTACAAAGTCATCTTGAACACTGAATTAGCAAATATTGAACCACTGCTCCTGGGGGAAGTACAGGGTTAGGTTCCTGAGAGCCTGTGGTCCCAACATTTTCACTAACCAGTTGATACCAAACCTTGTTTTATGAGTGTTTCTGTCTAAAGACACCTTATATAATATATAGTTTATATATTGTTGGTTTATTAACATTGAGCTCACAGCCTACAACACTATAACTCATGCCTAAATGAAGCTTATCTGACACACTTATTTTCTCCATAAGGCTCATCACAGCCTTCTGTGCTTAGGATCACTAGATAACACTATAGCACTACACTTGGGGGACATTTTAAACATCAAAATCAGCAACAAAAGGACACTAAGTGTGAAAAATGTGGCACTAAATTGAAAAAGAACAGTTGTTGGCAGTGTGAGAGTGGAAGCAAGAAGGCAGAGTCCTGTCTCAGATTGTTGCTGAGAACATGCACATCAGGAAACTCGAAAATTTCAGTGCCTTTTACATGTCTGTGAACGACCACAAAAGCACCAAGAGTATTGATTTTGGGGTTACAAATACGTTTTAGAGAATAGAGGAATTTGCAGATACAGAACTGGTAAGTAATGAGGATTGACTGTATTTCCATAATGGAATCAACAGACTGGATAGCTAGGTCCTTGTAAACTAGTTAATTTGTTTTCTTCTTCCTTTCTCCATGGCCTTACTGCTTAAATAAAGGTTTTGAATATTTGTGTGAAGGAATGACTGAATGACTTGAATGAAATAAATTTTGCTTAGTATTTTCAGTAGAGTCTCTCTATATATGCAGAAAAACTTTTTTTTAAATGCTTTTTTCAGCATTTGCTAAGTGATTAGTTCTACTGCAGCACATAAGGAATGATGTTGCTTTCTTCTTATTTAACATCTTCATTAATGATCTTCAAGAGGCAGTAAACAATAAATTAATGAAATCTACAGATGCTACTAAATTAGCACCAGTGAGAGTACTGCTGTAGCATAAATGCACTTAGAGAAGTTAAAAATGTGAAGTAAATCAGGAATGATGCAACTGGAAAAATACAAACTAGAAAATCTAGCCAAACAAATTCTGAATGTCCAGGAAACTGGAACACTATTGCTTGTTAATTTTAAATTACCTGTGTATTTGTTCACTCAGCAGGCATTTATTGAGGGCCTACCATGTGCCTGATCTAGTGCTGTGTCCTGGACTTATCAAAGTGAACAAGACAGTTAAGGCCCCTGCCTCATGGAGTTTGTACTCCAGTGGGGAAGTTAGAAGAGAGGACTGAATAGTTAAGGATCTCTAAGATAAGTTGGAGTTGAAACATGAGGGATAAGTGGAAGAGTGAGTGGGGAGAGTGCTCCAGAGAGAGGAATCTCAAGGGCAAAGGCCCAAAGGGGGAAAAAATAGGTGTGGCAGGCGCAAGGAGCAGAAAAGGAGGATGGCTGGAGCTCACAGTAGGGGTGGCCTGAAGGATAGGGATGGCTTGTGACCAGTGAGAGAGCAGGCAGGGGGCAGGTTATGTGGTGCCCTCTAGGCATTGCAAAGGAAGCTGGATTTTATTTTAGGTGCCAAGGGAAAACATTGAAGAGTTTTAAGAAGGGTAAGAAACATAGTTTGATTTACGCTATTGGATGAACATGGAGCGAATATATAACAAGGAGTTCAATTAGGAGGTTGTAGCAGTAATTCTGGCAAAATAAGATGGTGGCTTGGACCAAGACATGGAAAGGGAAAGTTTTGGAAGAATTGGTATCTATTTTGGCGTGATAACTGGCAGGACTTGCTAAATATTGGCTGAGAGTGGAGAAACTGTGGAAGGACGGGGAGGAATCAAGGATGACTCCTGAACTTTGTGACCTGAGTAACTGATGGCTTGAGAAACCAAGGGCTGGAGCTAGTATTGAATTAGGGAGGCCTAGAGGACATAGAGTTCAAAGGAGGGGAGGATAGAAATTGGTACACTGTAGATATATTAAGCTTGAGTACTTATCAGACGTTCAAGTGAGATTTCATTGTGATTTTAGTTTGTGTTTTCCTGTTGGCTAATGATGTTCAGTGCTTTTTCATGTGTTTGTTGCTCATTTATGTATTTTCTTTTTTAATGTTTCTGATTAAGACTTCTGCCCATTTTCATTGGGTTATTTTTGCTAATATTTGATAACTATTTTTGCTTTTTTGATCATAAGGGAGGATGGGTTTTAGTCTTCTTTTCTTTAAAGTCTTTGTCTGGTTTTGCTATCAGGGTAATGCTGGCCTGTAATTTGCTTATTGATTTTCATAATGTATCGTTTGAGGAGTAGAAGGTTTTAATTTTAACGAAGTCCATTATATCTTTTTTTTAAAAAAAAATATATGGTTAGTGCTTTCAGGTTTCTGTCTAAAAAATCTTTGCCTATGTCCACATAGAAATCTGGGGAGAGTGGCACTCTTGGGGAGGGCATGGAAGCTCCATGCCCTTTCCCCATACCTTGCCCTATGCATCTTTTCTGTCTGGCTATAGTCCTGAGTTACATTCTATCATAATAAACTGATAATCTAGTAAGTAAAATGTTTCTCTGCATTCTGTGAGCCACTCTAACAAATTAATCAAACCCAAGGAGGGGGTCGTTGGAACCTCAGATCTGTAGCTGGGTGGTCAGAAGCACAGTTGATAATCTGGACTTTCAGTTGGCATTTGAAGTGGTGTGGGGGCCAGTCTTGTAGGACTGAGCCCTTAACTTGTAGAATCTGCTACTACCTCCAGGTAGATAGCTTCAGAATTGAGTTGAACTGGTGTCCAAGAATTGGTTGGGTGGGAAACCACCCCCACACAATGGAAATTGGGTGCAGAAACTTTTTACTATCTATTGACACTTCATTTGTGGGCTACCATTCGGTCTATCTTGGAAAATGTCCCGTGTACATTTGAGAAGCGCGTGGGTTCTGTTGTTGTTGAGTAGGTCTGTGTATGTCTGTTTGATCTAATTGGTTTATTGTTTTGTGTAATTTCTCAATTTCTTTCTTTATCTTCTGTCTCGTTGTTCTCATTATTGTGAGTGGGGTATTGAAGTCTCCAACTATTATTATGGAACTGCCTATTTTTCCCTTCAATTCTGTTGTTTTTTGCTTCATATATTTTGATGGCCTGTCATTAGGTGCAGAAATGTTTATAATTGTTATATCTTCTTGCTGTATTGAATATTTTATTAATATATAATGTCCTTTTTCTCTTGTAACCTTTTTTTTGTTTTCAAGGCTGTTTGTCCCATATTAGGATAGCTCCTCTGGCTCTCTTTTGGTTACTATTTGCATGGAATATCTTTTTCCATGCTTTCATGTTTAACCTGTTTGTGTCTTTGGATCTCAAGTGAGTCTTGTAGACGGCATAGAGTTGGGTCATGTGTTTTCATCCATTCTGCCAATCTTTGTCTCTTGAATGGAGAATAGGAACTTTCCGAGTTTCTGCTGTGTGCGGGCACTGTGCTCGGCCCTGGCAATAAAGCCATAGATAAGACTTGTGACTAATTCCCTAAGTCTGTGACTTCAGGAATTTATGTGTTCTTGCAGGTATACAGTCATTAAAAAATAATCACAAAATTAATTTCTTACAATTGTACAAATCTTACAAGGGACAATATATAGGGGAGTGAGGAATGACGTGTGAGATTAAAATCAGGCTTCAAGCCCTAATTAATTATTTAAATCTGGAACTGACAAAAAATAATAGTGTAAATGTTCATCTCTCTCTCCATGACCTTACTTGATGGGCAACTTACATATAATTTTTTGACGTACCACTATTTCTCTTAATGAGTAAAATACATTAAGAAGCCATTTAAATGTTCAGAAATAGACCACAAAGGATATGCCAGTAATGGTAACTTTTCTTAGAAACAAATAATATTAACCTATTTAATACTTGCTTTCATCACAAGAACAGACACTTTATATTTTCCTTACAGATATTAGAGATAGAAAAAGCAGAATTTACCACAAAAGTCAGTCCACCCTCTCCCCGCCCCCCCACCCCCACCCCTACACTTAAGAAACTGTCTAGATCTCCAGGAGCCTGTCTGACCTCCTCGTTCTGGTCCACCACTTTAGAATGATTGCATCAGACCACCCATTGTGTTGGGCAGAGGTAAGCGCTCTTAATGTAACCAGCAGGAGGTAGGTGGTGGGTAGGCTCTTTCTCAAAGCTGTGTGATTGTCTCAAGTGCCTCTGTGGGCTGGCCAGCCACGGCTTGTCTGATTACTTCCTTCTCTGCTTTTTTGATTTTGAGTTCTCTTAGGGAAAAGTTAGCTTAATTTTTAAAACTCTGTGAAATCTGATTATTTAAATACATTTAAGTGGATTCAATATCAACCACCTCATTATATGCTGTTCCAAATCTATTAATAAATTAATCATAATTCAACTCGCTTCTGTGTATTGGAGTTTTTGCTGGAGGTGCTGTAATTGGAAGAACACCAACAATTGTTTGTTATTTAATCTAGTGATTTATAAAGATTTTTTAAAATGCTTATAATAGGAAACCAAGCAACATTAGTTGGGAATGTTGTTTTTCAATTCATTTCTGGACTCTAATAATTAAACACAGCTACCTGAAAGAGCTGGTAATGAGCAGCAACGTGATGAAAATATAAGCTGTTAATTGACTTATCAACTCATAGAACACAAACTGTTCAGTTAACATATTTTTAGGAGCTTGGAAAAAAAAATTCTCTTTCAAGGAAGAGGGTAGTGAGTGAGCAGAGCCATAAGTAAGAAACTTTAATTTTCTCTTTCAACATAAACTTTGTGAATAGTTTTAAACTCCAAAAATCTAGAATTCAAAAATGGACTTTGATAAGGGTGGCATGTGCGGGAAGCCAGTGATGTGACAACGCAGGGAGATTTTGTCAGGCCATGCGATTTTATCACAAAAGCCCACAGCCTGCAAAGGAGGTCAGGTTTCCACATTTCTGTTTTGGTCAGCTCTTTGCATTGTTGATTGATTCACTGTAGTGCTGTTGTCAGGATTTTGTCAATAGTCACATAGATCTCATGACTGGCATTTTGCCTTTTTAAAACCATCCCTTTTGCTGTTATAGAGAATTGGAACCCCGAAGCCTGGTGGGACTAGCTGGTGCCTTTTTATTATTATTTATGAATTCATCAGAAAGGAATACTGACCTCTAATTAAAGCCAGAAAATTACGCCTGGAATAAATTGCTAAAGGTCAGTCTCTTTGCAGAGTACTTGCTATGTGTCTCTGTGCCTCATGTTATCACTTCTATAAATAAGGCAGCATTCAACCTATTTGTAAGAATAGGTAAAAATAATGAATTGTTATATTAGTTCTTGCTTTTATTATTGAATTTCAATTAAACTTTTCTTATGCTTTTTCTGTTCTTCATATGTTTCTCTTCTGAGGGTGGGAAAATTTGCTCTGTAACTAAAAACAATTAGAATGTTCCATATTTTTCAAATAGCAAAGATACTTTGGAACCTGATTTCCTAACAAAAGAGCAAGTCCTTCCTCCAATTATAGGAAGTTCTAGGAAAATCATTTGTCTATTTTGGATTAGGAAATCAAAGTGAATCAAAATACTGTAATAATCAAAAGAAACAGCCTCACTTGAGATTTTGTCAGTGAATAGATATTTAAATATTTAATAACTCTTTTTTATCTTTACCAGTTCACAAGTTATAAACAGGGAGTTGGAATGAAATGAAAAAAAGACTATTGACTTTGAAATTAAAGTAGGTATTATGCCCAGGTTTTGAATAACTTCCCTTCTGTGTGTTAGAAGGGTCTACTCTTAGTCTTGCTAGGGTAAAATTAATTGTGTACCTAAAGATGTGTTCATCATGCCTTGTCTTTGCCATATATTCACTTATATTTTGAGATTATTGAGAAGGTTTTGAAATTTATCTACCTTGAAAAAATGTCTTGGAGGTGATTTCTGAAATCTTGTTGTTTATTAAATTTAATAAGTAAATTAAAAAATTACAATCTTTCTAATTTAAGCATTTAGAGCAGAGGTTCTCCACTGGGGGTGATTCTGGCAATGTCTGGAGACATTTTGGGTGTCATTAATGGAGGTCGTGGTGCTACTGGCGTCTAGTGGGTAGAGGCCAGGGATACTACTCAGCATCTTACAATGTTTATGAGACAGGCTTTAACAACAAAAAATAATCTGGCCCAAAATATTAATAGTGCAGGGGTCGAGAAACCCTAATTTAGAGAAATATGATAAAATGTTATTCAATGGTAAGAGTGACTCAACACTAAAATTTCACATTGGGAAATATGAATTAAAATAACAATGAGATGTCTTTTTCACCTGTCTGAATAGCAAAAATCAGAGGAAATAATAACACTCAGTTCTGGCAAAGATGGTAGGAAGCAAGTGCATTCATACACTGCTGATGGGAGTAATATGGCAAAATCTACTAAAAATAAAAGTACAACTTTTCTTTCACTCAGCAATCTCTCATTTGGAAAATATAAGTATGCAAAGATCCAACCTTTTGTTGTGGTTAAAAATTTACTGGAAAGAAACCTGAGTATTAACAATTAGGGGAATAATTTGTGGGACATCTATAATGTAGAGTATTATGCACATATTAAAAAATAAAGTGTTCGATCTATATCTAAACATGGAGAAGGATATCCATGATGTCTTATTAGGTGACAAAAATCAATTTTGTAATAATGTGTGTATTATGAACTAATTTTTGTAAAACAAACAGCAGATATCTTCTGTACATTTGTGTATTTTTAATGAGCATGTATGTAACAGACTATTTAGCAGCTGTTAACTTGGTTATCTCTTTGGAAGAGATAAAAATGATGATGGCTGGAGGTTAATTATTAACTTTTACTTTTTTTATTTTCTTTTTTTCCATTTCCAATTTTAATCTTAATTTCAATATTACTTTTGTAATTTGCAAACAATTTGACAAAGAAAACCTTAAGAAAAGTGTATCACTCTTCAGTTGACTGTTTTATGTTTAGTATCCTTGTCTTGTGAACCTCATGGAAATTTACACCTCAGTTAGTGTAATTACCAGAAAGATACTGGGTTTTGTTTTTGTTTGGTAGGTGAATAATGCTGAAAGTTAAGGTATTATAAAGTGCATATATATAAATACTTCTTTTTTGTATACCTGGCAAATATTTTATTCTACCATTTATAGTAGCATATAGATTTCATATAAAAAAATTGCCTGCATTAAGAACATCTTAACACAATATCATATGATGATGACAGATTATGAAGAGGAGAATTGGGAGCTGCAGAGCTGCTCCCTGGCTTGGACCCATGGTCCGGCTATTCAGAGCCACCCAGGGATCTGTTGAGGAAAGGGCACTATTGTTTTCCACGATGTCAACCTCAAAGGTTAGGAACCTTTCCTGAATCTTTTATTATCTCTATGTTATGGATAGTTTTAGCGTCTCAATAACACAGAAGTTGTTGAAGGTATGACTTGATTTTGTTACAGTTTGAGAATAACGGTGAAGTTACTTCCTTTTCTTGAAAATTACATGTGAGCACTTTGGTGTATACATTATGGTTGAAATATGGCATTGGCTACCATCTAGAAAGGGAAGAAACAGTGAGAAAATGTAAGGGTCAGCACCCTCTTCAGAATTTAAATATAATGGATACTGAAATCACAACAGAAAAGTATTAACTGACTCTGTGACTCTACCCCCAACTTCCCCCACAAAATCAGCCAACTTTATGGAGTATATATTGTGTTTTTGACCCTAGCCTGATCAGTTTATATGTATTAACTATTTTAATTTTCATGACAATCTAATGGGGCATATACTATTTTAATCCTCATTTTATATATAAGAAAACAGACACAGAGAAACTAGGCAACTTTCCCAAAGTCACACAGCTTCTATGAGACAGAGCCAGAACTCTGGCCAAGGAAGAATGACCCCAGGGTTATTGAAAATTTAATAGAAATTCAAGACTATGGAAATTGAAGAATTTCATTATTTTCTTCTGAACATGATAAAAAAGAAAATCCCACTACATCCTAATTCAACAAATTCTTAGCTTTAGTAGTTGGTTACTTGGTAAAGAGGACCCTCACAGATTAATCTAAGAATTGATACCACCTACTATGGACATTAGCATTTGATATTTAGCTAGGAGTTGTTCATAATTTTTTTAGATGGTGTTTATTTTGGTACAGTGAGTAAATTTGTTCAACTTCTCCTCTTCTTTAGAATGAGTATGTATATATGCATATATTCCTGTAATTGCTTTGGAGGTCAGTTTTTAGGCAACACAGTCTCCTATAAATAAAAAATATTGAAAATTTAAGCCATTTGGGCCATAATCCAGCTTTTCTGGCCTGGTGATCTTGTGCCTATGGTTATAATGAATGCTGTTCCATTACCATTTAAAATCTCACGTATATGTTCAACTGAACTGTGCCACCAATACATCACAGAATGTAGGTTATTAGATGAATAAAAATAAATAGTTCGAGAGTATTTCTCACATTTGAGGTTTAACTCTCTCTCTGCTGGGAGTGTTATATTGAGAAGGAAATATTGTGCAAAGTTTCTGCCTTTGCAATTACAGTCCTCAATTTCTGTCCCCCTCGCCCCTGATAAGTTCCATGTTCTTACACAACTCTTCAGCCATAAAGCCTACCAGTAGATGACTGGCTTTGGGGGGTCAATTTTGTATCTAAGTTTTCTTGTCACTAGTGAGTATTTTTTCCCTTCTCCTTTTATTACATAGCTTTTCCACATAGCACATAAACCACACATCCTAAAGCGAAAATGCTGGTACAAAGACCATATCTGGGCTGCTGAGTGCCCCTTCTCTGTATTTTTACCCCAAGGAACAGAAAGTTCAAAACATGAAAAACTAGCAGCTTATCCACTGCTTTTGATGAACAAACACTTGCACCGACAAGGCGAAAACATTTCCAAGTGTGAAGATCTTTGAGCTAGAAGATTTCTGTCAGTCGAGGTTATCAGAGATGGGAATAAATGGTGAGGTGAAGGGGAAGTGTTGCGGTTCTCATTCTTGGCAATGGCTGTGGCAGGGCAGACAGCTCTAGGGTCAGGCTCCCTCAGGGATAATTCTTTATGACGGTGCCTAGCTTGATGAGGGGAAGGTGGAGTGGTATCTGCTAGTCCTTCTTAGTGCTTTCCCAGAAATAAAATCTAATAACGTAACTAGCCTGAGGAAGAATTGGCACGGAAGTGTTAACATACCATGGCGTTCTCCCTAAATGAGGGTGGTATCTTTGGAAACAATTAATCCTGTTGAACCAGTGCACTTTTCTTTTTTTCATCATGACAATCTTTTACCTACTAGATGTAGAAGGTGAACAAAGTTGAATAAGACATGGCTGGCACCTGTTCTCCACAGGTATGCGATCAATTGATTCTGTAGATAAGCCTCCCAGAGCTAAGTCTGCAAAAAATCAGATTGAGGTAAGAATTATTATGGAGTATACAAGTTATGTGAAATTGAAAGAGAAAAGGGGGAAATTGGTGACAGTCAAGGATAGAAAATCTAGGAAGAGCTCACGGAGGAGGTGGTATGTGAACAGGGTCCTTAAAAATGCATAGGACTTTGGCAGCAAGAAGAGAGGGATGCGTGGGAGGAGGGTACAGCTTGAGTAAAAGCAAGAGAATGCAAGTTGTGCAAAGTGACTACTTCGAGATTGTTGGAAGAGAGAATATCAAAGAGGCTGCGGTGAGAGATAAATTTGGGATTCAATCATGGAAGACTTGGTGCATTTTAATCACTTGCTTGAAAAGAAGGAAACATCATTGCATAATGCATTGTCTAGCGCTCAATAGATGCTCAATACATGTTTATGAATAAATATCCAGTTCTCTCTAATCTAAAGAGTTAATTCCAGTCTGGTTGTGTGCTCAAGTGTATTTTGGCAATAGCCACTTCTATCCATTGTTGGTGTGAATTTCCATCATTAATCCAGCTTTCGGCAGTATGTGTTCTGATTTTTAAATCTTATGCAGAGCGGAATGTTACCTTGTGACACAGCATTATGCACATTGTTGTAAATATGGAATAGGTGGCACTTGACTGAAATGGGATTAACACAGTCCCCCATTTGTTTGGCCAGTTTGAAGGAGATAAAACACTTCCGTATCCAGCAGCAATACCCCCAAACACTATAACTCTTGGCATTTAAAAAAAACTGATGAGAGATGCCTTGGCTACTCCGTCTTTTTCACCTTCTTCCTCTTGGACGTGGGATTGAAGGGGAGGCAGCGCCTGAATGAGGCGAAACAAATCACATCATCATGATTGATCGCGGCTGGTCTTGGCACACCCCAGGTGATTGTGTTGGGTAGAAGAGTCATCAATTTGCTCCCCCAAAAGGGTGTGCGGTAGTCATAAATATGTCACAAAATGTGGGGTGGCATCTGCTTTTTGCTTGCTGAGAACAATGCCTGCTAGAACGTTCCTCCTCCAGACAGTTGTTCCTAGTTCCGATCTATCAAAAATGTATTTACCTACTGTTGGGAAGTGTTGCTATTTCTTTCTTTTTCCTTTGAGTTTTCATTTTGATTTTTGATAACTGCATATTCTCCAGAGGCTGAACTATTTTTTGTTATGCTTTTTGTGGGAGGCAAGAGAAGATACACATTCTTGGTTACTGGTTTGAAGGAGCAGTTTCTAAAGGGCAGAGTCATTTTTCATGTATTGGTGTTTTGTGATTCGGGGAAGAGAAGCTGAGTTCTTGTAGCATGGCAATCGAGAGAGAGAGCGATCAAGGTACACTTTGGATTTTTGGCTGGACTCCTGTTACTGCTTGTACATTTTCATAATAATTTATATTTTTAAAAGTACTTTTATATGTACAACCTTATATGATTATCACAAAAGCTGCAAGAAAGGGTAGGATTTTTAAAAAAATTTTTCAGAAAGGAGCAAACCAAGCCTCAGATGGGTTAAGATACAACTAATTAGTGGTGGAACTAGGATTAGAACAGTGATCATCCTTATTAAATTCTTTAAATATGCACAAAAGGAGTTAAAATGTTGTATATTTTTACCTGTTAATTTTGTTATGTATGGAGCATTCAAAAATCAATGCAGATTTAAGATCGTGTTAGCTATGGACGTTATTTTGCCCTCTTTACAGTTAGGAGAAGTTGGGGCGTGGGCAGAGGAAGTGAGTGATTTGCTTGTGGTCATGGAATGAGCTAAGGGAAAGACAGACAAGGCTCCATGATTTTTTAGGCTCAGCTTAGTCGGGTCACGGTGCAGTTGAAGCCTCTTCTCCTTTTTTTTTTTTTTTTTTTTTTTTTGCGGTAAGTGGGCCTCTCACTGTTGTGGCCACTCCCGTTGCGGAGCACAGGCTCCGGACGCGCAGGCTCCGGATGCGCAGGCTCAGCCGCTCCATGGCATGTGGGATCTTCCCGGACCGGGGCATGAACCCATGTCCCCTGCATTTGCAGACGGACTCTTAACCACTGCGCCACCAGGGAAGCCCACCTCTTCCTCTTAATACAAGTAATGAAACTGCAGAGGTGATAGTGCACTCACTAGTAATCATCCAGCGGGTCTGTAGGTGAACTGTGCCGTCCTTTGCCATCATTGTTACGTTCTGGAAAGGCTTAGCCAAGGGCTCCATCCTTTGTGAAAAGTACTATAACTCTGAGTTATTGCGAGGCCAGGCTGCTGCCAGCGTTGTTTCCAGTAGAGGTGAACTGTTATCCAGCTCCTGATTGAAAGCACTAGCAGTAAGTTTTCTCCAAAAAAGTTCCAAATAAACACTGGAAATGATTTTGAAGTAAACTTAGTGAGGTTTCTGCAGTAGCTGAACATTAAAATGGGCACAAACCTGAGGTTATTTCAGTTTTAATATTGCTCACTCTCCGGGGGACTTACAACAGAAAGCAGCTTATATTTGTAATGGAATCCTGCTTTCTTTTTTTTCTTTATTTTTACAAATATTTGAGTTAAATGCTCTTTCCCCTAATTCCAGGGCCAAATATTTTTTTCAATAAAAAATTGAGGGCATAATATTGAAGAGAGGTAATGTAAAATATTATTTACAAGGATATATTTTAATGTGCTTCTGTTTTTGCAGTTGTAGGTGTGTATCTGTCACAATTTAAACTTCGAGAAGGTGACGAACTCAGTTCGCTGCTCTTGGCGGTGGAGCTAGCCTAAAGGGAGCTGGGCTGGGGTTTGTCACTAGGATCTTGCTTGTGGAAGAGCACAAGTCATGTTGGTGTCTAATTTTGGTTGGATTGTTTTCGTGTCTGGTATTAATGGGAATGTATTCAAAGTCATAAATGGGACTTTGGGGACATAAAAGCAGTGCCAAGCAGGGAAGCTTATTCTTGAGGCGAGCAAGGAAAAGTAAGTGTAAACTTGGTTTGGATGGATTATTCATCCCTACCCTCCATTATAAACCAGTGCACAGGGCCAAGAGGCTGATGCCCTGAGGGGCACTGCAGTCAAGCTGCCATTGGAAATGCCAGGTTGGTCTTCCAGACCATGTTGAGCCACTTTGATAAAAGGCTGTGCTTGGAGTTAGCCTCACTGTGCTATCCCCAGCCAGATCTTGGGACCTGAAAGTTCTGAAGATTTTCTTTCATTCTCTGGAATTGGATTTCCTATGAGTTTTCAGTTTGGGATATATTTTGGCTTCCTGAATAAATTTTAGGAAATGATCAGACTTGTTTTTATGTGATTCATGTATACAGTGGTTTCTCCTTTGGTTCTAAGTCAATAATACAGTTGATTTAGGTCATGAGAAATAGAATCAGATGAATTTTTTACCTTGAAATGAGGTTATTGGGTCTCATAAACAATTCCATCATCCATTCATTTATTTATTCAGTCAGTTACTCAACAAATATTTATTGAGTGCTGACTGCATGACCAATAGTGTCCTAGGCATTGGGATACAATGGTGAATAGTAATACAACAGCAATAATAAGGCTGAACATTTATAGTGTTCACTATGTGCCTGGGATGGTTCTAATTGCTTTTTACATATGAACTGACAACAAACCTATGAGGTAATTTCCTATATTATTTCCATTTCACAAATGAGAAAATTGAGGCTCAAGAAAATTGCCTAACATAAATAACTTGCCCAAGGTCAGATCCAAACAGTCTAACTCCAGAGCCCAATCTCAAAACCGCAGAATCTTACCACTTACAAGAATGTAAGCTGAAGGACAGTGGGTCACATTCTAGCTTGTTCTAGAGTGAACAAATAGATGAATGCATTAATTTCAAGAGAGTGGCTTGTTGGGAGAGTGGGGACAACGTGAGCTAGTGTGTTCAGAGAAGACCTCTTTGATGAGTTGACATGGGAGCTGAGACCTGAGTGACCAGAAGAAGCCAGTCCTACAAAGTTCTGGAGGTACTGCACACCAGCTGAGGAAACAGCAGGAGTGAGATCCTTAAGGTATGAACACACTTGACATATCCTAAACACAGGAGGAAAGAGTCACAGTTACCAGAGTGTGGAGAAGATGAGATTGTATAAGACAAGTTAAGAAGAGTGGGGCAGGGCTTCCCTGGTGGCGCAGTGATTAAGAATCCGCCTGCCAAAGCAGGGGACACGGGTTCGAACCCTGGTCTGGGAAGATCCCACATGCTGCAGAGCAACTAAGCCCGCGCATCACAACTAGTGAGCCTGTGCTCCAGAGCCCACGAGCCACAACTACTGAGCCTGCGCACCTAGAGCCCATGTTCCGCAGCAAGGGAAACCACCACAATGAGAAGTCTGTGCACTGCAGCGAAGAGTAGCCCCTGCTCACTGCAACTAGAGAAAGCCCCCACACAGCAACAAAGACCCAACACAGTCAAAAATAAATAAATAAATGAATAAATTTAAAAGAAAAAAAAGAGTGGGCAGAGGCCAGATCATGAAATTAGGGAGTTTGGATTTTATTCTCAGCACAATAAAGAATTTTAAGCAGGGGCAAGAAAACACCCGGTTTATATTTTGCAAAGATTCCTCTGACGACTATATGGAAGAGATGGCAGGTTGCCCAGCATTTAAGTAGGGACACTAGGCAGAAGACTAGTCTAGTGGCCCAAGAAGAGATGATGGTGGCTTGGCTTAGGCTGCAGTAGTGGAAGGGGAGGGGGGCCCTCCCGATCTGGAGAGATATATAATTATCTCTTATTAATCCCCTTTTGGGCAGGAGCTGTTCAATTTCATGACTCATTATATTTGTGGTGGCATCCTACTTTCAGGGTTCCTTCCCCTTCTATTTATTTTTGTAACTATTTGAATTAAATTCTGTTGCCTCTATCTTGCAGGGCCCAGGGTCAAATCTGGTTTTGTTTTTTTTTTTAAGAACCTAAACAGAAGTTAATTGAATATTCCATTCAAAACATAATAGAGTCACATGTAAATGAATCATCTATCTTGCCCTTAAGTAGTGGATATTCTAATTGGGGAAGTAAAGCATAAATACAAAATAAAACGCAGAGGGAAGGGAAGAAGATGAGTGCTTTAAGAGAAGTATAGATAAAACAATAGGAGAGTTCAGAGACAGGAGGTGATACTTTCAAAAGGAAGAAATCAAAAAAAGTACAAGGAGGAAGTAACATTGGAATTGGGTTTTGAAGGAAGGTATGTTTAAACAGGAGGAAACAGGATGGAATAATCAGCAAATGTCACAATAGTGCTGTGTAATAAGCCACCCCAAAACACCATGCATTTAATCTCACTCATGTGTCTGTGGGTTGGCTGGGGATTGGTGATCTATCTTGGTCTGGCAATATCCTAATTTTACTTGGGGTAGTGAACCTGCCTCGCTATGAACGCGTATGAAACTGACTCCAGCATCAGAATTCCTTAGATGGAATATTTGACTTAGGATGCACCAGTCAGCAATTCGTTTGGGAATAGCCACACAAAAGAGTCAAGCCAGTAAAAGCCAATGAGAATTAATTCTGGGTTTTTTTTTATGAGATAAAGAGAAAACGAATCTTATTTTTCCAATTTTCCTGAAGTTATGAAGTGTGTAGAGCAGCCACAGCCATCGTATGATCTATGTGATAATGAAGTCAGTATAAAAAGGAAGGCAGAGGGGAAGAAAGAAACAAAGGCAAATGGCTCCAGTGCCAATGAGGTGGCCTCTCCATCAAGCTACACGTGAAGCCAGAATTGCCTCTTGCTTCTGGTCTACAGATGAGAACAGACTAGTGGGCTATCTCTCCCGTACTTAAATAGCTTGGGAATACATTTTATTGTTTTGTACTTGCTGATAACATCACTCACCAGAGTTCTTTGGCCACTTCATGTGTCTATCCATAATTATAAAACTTCTTAGATGGGGAGATTTCCCTACAGGAAGACGTAATTTCCTGTTTGCCCTCTCCACACCGGGTACAACAGAGAGCATGTGGAAGCTGATGACTAACTGGCTGCTGACAGCTCTTGATGAAGACTACTCACCCCAAGATGCGACCCTTTTCTCTCTGTTAATTTTGCAGTTTGCACTTGAGTCAAGAAGAATGGTCTTCTACCAACCGCTACCACTTGTGTCATCTGTGCATTTTTTTTCCTTCTAAAAACAGGCAACTTTACTCAAGAGGACACAGTTCCGTGCTTCACGCTGTGTAGTCTCTCCTGGAAATATCCCCCACCCCAGCACACACACATCCTCCTCTCTGACAACCCATTCACTGGCCTTTTCCACTAATTCATTCTTAGAGTAGGTTTGCACCATACTTTCTGTAATTACTCTTTTTCTTTAGTCCCTGATGTGGCATTGGCACTATATTAAGATGTATTTGTATATTGTTTCAGAAGTTATCTTAATTTTTATGGAGTTACTGAAACATCCTTGAGATGGACAGCTTTATCTTATATTTACTTTGTATTCTTTCCTTCTATGCCTGGTAAAGTTTTGAGCTCAATTCAGTAACAGGGTTGATCTCTTGAAATGTAAACAAAAGCACATGGTGCTTAAGAGGGCAGACTCTGGAAGTGGATGATATGAGTTTAAATCCTGGGCCTGCCACCTATCAGCTCGGTGACCTAGGGCAGATTATTTAGCCTCTCTGAGTCACAGTTTTCTCACCTGGAAAATGGGAGTAGTTTTAGGACCTACATCAGAAGATCATCCTGAGGATGAAGGAGGTTAAAAAAAAGTAAGAGTTTAGACCAATACCTGATACCTGGTAGTTGCCCAATAAACATAAACTATTGTTATTAATAATATTCTGTGATTACTTTCCATCAGCTTTAAAGTTTGAAAATTACTTCTTCAATGGTTTCCAACCCTTAAAAAACATAGAAAAACTCTAAATAAATTTTAAATGCGTTCTTCCTCAAAGATATCTCTTATCATCCCATGTCCTTTATGTATATGTGTGTGTGTGTGTGTGTGTGTGTGTACAAACACAACTACGTACACAATTATTTTTTGTAGATCAAAGTTAAAGATCATATAGCCTTAGGGCTTCCCTGGTGGCGCAGTGGTTAAGAATCTGCCTGCTAATGCAGGGGACATGGGATCGAGCCCTGGTCCAGGAAGATCCCACATGCTGCAGGGCAACTAAGCCCATGCGCCACAACTACTGAGCCTGCGCTCTAGAGCCCATGAGCCACAACTACTGAGCCCACGAGCCACAACTACTGAGCCCATGTGCCACAACTACTGAAGCCCGCGCACCTAGAGCCAGTGTTCCACAACAAGAGAAGCCACCACAATGAAAGGCCCGCGCATGGCAATGAAGAGTAGCCCCCGCTCGCTGCAACTAGAGAAAGCTCGCGCGCAGCAACGAAGACCCAACGCAGCCAGAAAAAAAAAAAAGATCATATAGGCTTTGTTCAAGAAAATAACAGAAGTAAAGTATAGCATTCTTATACAAAGAAATGTTTTGAATGCATATAGCTGAAAGCAGGTGAAATGAAATTACCCATGATCTTATTGTTATATTACCTTTAAGAATTATACTTGACACTTTCATCATTTACTAAAGCACATTATTTCGTTCTCTGAAACAATGTGTGAAGTCTGAATAGCAAGTACTATTTTGACTGTTTTTCTCCGATGAAGAAACTGACATGGAGAGGAGTTTGCCTGAGGTTCCATGTAAATGACCAGGTGAGGATGATTCCAGCTCACTCTCCCTGTCCCCAAACACCTTTGATTCTTACCTTGTTTGGCATTCTTGTTCACAATGCTTTTGTAGTATGGTTGGCTGAGTTTTCTCACATCTCCACAAAATTGAAACTGATTGGGACTATACCAGCATTTGGACTGATTAAAATTTTGAGAGGAAGAGAGGGTTCATGACTTGGAGAAACTCTGATGAACCAGGCACTGTGTGTGGCATTGATTCTATGTGTACAGCAACCGTATGAGATAGGTACTGTTCTTCCCATTTTATGAAGAGGTTAAGAAACTGCAGTGCAGTATTGTGAAAGAATCGATTCAAGGCTAGTAGCAGAGCTGGAATTTGAACCCAGGATTTTATAATTCTTAAGCCTGTCCACTTCCTCTTGCACAATTCTGTTTCCCATACTTAAAATCAGTTAAGTCCTATTCTAAACAGTGCCATAATCTTCAAAGGTATTATGAAAGATAATGTAAAAAGATGAGGTGAAGCAAAAAATTCTGATCCTACTCCATAGAGAAACAAAAAATACTTCTAGGGAAACTGTTTTCACTGCTTTTTAACCTGCGTGCTATTAAAAAAATACAAGGGACAAAGAAAATGAAGCCTTTCTAATATTCCTTTGAAATTTACATATTCAGGGAATTGCCTTTTGAGTAGAATGTGATTGATTTAGTCTCTTATTTCAAAAAGTTAAAAAGCACCATTTCTCTTGGTTATTCAACATCTGTGAATAACCAACAGTAGTATGTAAAGGGCAGAAGGAAAATGTGACTGTATCAGGCAGGTTCCCATTAATAACGTGGATGGCTCTGGAAGCAAGCCTGTGGCAGTTGCTCTGATGATTTATTCAGGCATGTGCCCCAGTTCATCATCTCTCTTTTAGAGTCAAGAGTACAGTCCAGTGGCTTAAGAAGCAGCTGTGAATCTCTAAAGTTCATGGTGTGACTGTGAGCAAGTCATTTCTGGTCCCTTCAAGCCTTTTTCCACCTCTGAAATTACACCTAATTATCTTCACAAAGGTTTTGGGAAAAGATTCATTAAGGAAATTACCACTCATTTAGCAAATTGCTGCTCAAGTTCACTAAATGTTTCCCCAGTGGGCTGAATGAGCACTAGGCCCTCCTCAAGGTGGATGAATCGCCTCTGTTTCCCTGGGGAAGAAGAGCTGTGCTTTACCTCCACCTCACTCCTTGTCTAGGGATGCCCAGGACTAAGTTTGGTTTCCTTAGGAAGAACATGACCTATTTACCCAGTCTTTTAAAAGAGCTTTGCTTCTTTAAAGCCATCTGGTTTGTTCTGAATATTTCCTTCCTGTTCATTCTAGACTTGTGAACATGCTGGGTTTAGAAAACGGCCCATGCAGAGCGGCATGAAGACGGCCCCCTTAAAGTTTCTATAATCACAAGTGATTATTCAGTCTGTAATTTTCAGATATGATTAGTCAGGATAAACACCATTTTGTGCTGAATTGATTTATAAAGGCACATAAGAGTGGCATGCCAGACAGTTCAACAATCTTACCCACTGTAAAGTATTTCATAACCTACTTGTTTCTCAAGTCATCAATGAGCACAGGAACAAAATGCCAAAGACAGCCCGACTTGTTCAGCAATCAGGAGGGTAGTTGAAGACTCCTGGTCTAAATCCTCAGAGAATATTTGACTGTATGAACAAAATGATGAAGTAGGCACTGTTATTATTGGAGCTGATGGGCGGAAAGAATGGAACATTAGAAATTTGTCTTTTTTTCCTTGTTCACTGATAACTTCATCCTTTTACCATCCTCCATTCCACCTTCTCCTCTTGAAAGAGAAAACACAGGAATTATTCTGATTGACTAAGAACATTGGCTGATAGAATATTGTTCTCCTCTTCTATTTCTGGCCCTGCGTGTCTGTCACGTCATGATCTCTGAAATCAAGGACTGGGCTGGCAAATGCTATGAACAGAGACTCCTCTGGTGGAGGCTCAGTGTGATAAAAAATTTCACCTTCATCTTTTTGTTGATTTGGGGGGCCCTCCTGTCACTGAATGGAGGCTCTCATTAGGGCTACAAAAGCACACCTCAGGTGGCTTTGCACATCCACAAAGTCAGGTTTTTAGGTATGTTTTCTCTAATTCTGTCATTTCTTAATATTTCTGTAATCATATTCCAAACTCATGTATGAGGAAGTCTGAGTCCACTTATTCATGCATCCAACCAGTATTTTATTGAGACTTTCTTTATGACATTATCTATACGATGCTATCTATAGGGTGGTATCTCCAGTGATAAGTAGTAGAGCGACCATAATGAGGGGAAAGAAAAAGACGTGGTCCAGGCTCAGATCCTTTACATCAGTGAAAAGCAGAGTTAAGGAAAGATGGTGAAGCACGTGGTGTGTGTGTGTGTGTGTGTGTGTGTGTGTGTGTGTGTGTGTGTGTGTGTGTGTGTGTGTGTGTGTGTGTGTGTGTGTGTGTGTGTGTGTGTGTGTGTGTGTGTGTGTGTTGGGGGTGGCGTGAGGGACAGAGACCAAAGGCCTATAGAAACATTGACCAGTTTAGCTCTCCATTGAATAAAATTTGTTCTAAGTATTGGGGAAATAATGGTGATGGGGTCTCTGCCCTCAGCATGTTTTCATTTGAGTCGATGGAATAGTTTGGAAAATTCTACTTCAGAAAATTTATTTGAGTTCTTGTAGTGATACACCAATATTTGATAAGTAGTGGAGAGTGGTCCACTACTCTTTGGACCTTTAGTCTTTGGAGGTCTTGGGGGCCTGGGAAGTAGGAGGAAGGAAATAAATGACTCTTTGTTGTATCCATCCTGGGAGCCAGCGCTCTGCCAGGAATCTTCGCTGCTGCCGCTGCTTCGCTCAGGGTTTCTGCAATCATGCAGCGTAGGTCAGGTCTCTATGTTTTAATGACAAGGCAGCCTCAGAGAGATAATTTAGCTTCTTCAGATGAGGAAAGAAAAGAAAGGAAACTACCCACATCCAAAAAGGATGTAGTAATTAATAAGTGCTTCTTGATCTTGGCTACACATTAGAGCTTTTGCAATCCTTTGTGGCTAGGCTGCACCCAGACCAATTAATTCCCACTCTCGGCGGGGGTATCCCCAGCGTCAGTATTTTTTTAAAGCTCCCAAGGTGAGTCCAGTGCAGCTCATGTTGAGAACAGCTGTTTTAAATGATATTTAAGGTATGTGACGTGTATATTTCTTTCTTCAAGATGCATAATCAAGAAATGTTAAGGCAGGAAGGAGGCCTAAAACCTAGTTGCTTAATTGTACAAAGGAAGAGACCATGGGTGAGATAAGTCGGGTGACTGACAAAATTCTTCTAGCTAATCAGGGACAGAGCTGGGTGTCTTGCTCTCACTTTGACTTGTTGGCTCATCCAGAAAGGTTTGAAGACAGCCTCTTGCATACAGCCAAGATGAATGTTGACTCTTGGAGCTTTATTACAGATTTTCTTGAATTTTCTTTTTTAATTGTGGAAGCCATTTTGAAACATACCACTGTGCACTAATATTTTAGTATTTTAGAACCTGTTTTGATGGGCTTTTGTAGGGGTGGTGATCTTTTTTTCAAAAGAATATCCAGAAGATGAGGCTAGAAAATAGAAAAGTAATTTAAATTTTATCAAGGTTTTGCATAACTGGTGTATCTTTGCTGTCACAGAAAAGAACTAGGGAATCAGAGGTCAACTTGAAGAACCTCATTTATATGATAATTACCAGTAAGCAGTGGCCAGTGATTCATGATAAAAATCATTTGTTCCTCTGGGACTTGTATGTTTACTGGGCAGGAAGTATGTGATTATGTCGTACTAATTAGTTTCTAGGTGACAGAAAGAATGTAGCACAATTGAGACTAAGTTTGTTAATTGTGTGCTGTTTAGTTTCTTTATTTACTTGTTATGGCAGAGTTTTTAATTTAATTTTTAATCTTCCTGTATTCACCCAGGAAGTCTCTGGGTGAATACACACCTGGATGACTAGGTACTAACTTTGTATTAACACTTTCATAGTCTATAGCATGCTTTAATATGCTAACCTTATGTAATCCTAACCCTCGTCCTCCAAGGCACGTATTATCATTGTTATAAAACTCCCTTTACAGGTGAACAAGCTGAAGGCAGAGAAGTTAGACTTGGAGCTCCTACAACTAGAAATGGATCATATTACTTGGTATTCACATCTCCTGTGGTTAATAATTATGAGGAATGATAATGAACAGCCAGAAATGATCATTGTTTAGCTAACTTTTCCTAATTTTCTCAACTACTAAGAAAATGGTTATGAAGAAAGGAGATAATAAGCAACCGTTGTATAATGGATGGGGAATAAAATTACTGGGGGGAGTATAAATTTGGGGAGGTGATATTTTTACAGCTAGGGAAAGAGCTTCAGTGGGCAAAAGCTGAATTAAAAAACAGTGGAATGCTCTTTGTAGTTCAGCTGAAAAAAGGTCTGAGAAAAGGAAGGAGAAGGTAAGAGCAACAAAACAGAAACCCACAAAGAACAATAACAGCAAATACGGAAGAGCAGAAGAAAGTGGAAAATAATGAACAAATACAGTGAGAAAGAAATCTGTCATTAAACCAAGGCAAGATGGGAAATTAAATGAATAATAAGTTGGGTATTCAGTGATTTTTTAAAAATGTTTCTGCCTGCAGTCCAGAAATACTCATTTAAAGGATAGACAGATAGTCATTATTATCTGAAATGGGACAGAAAGAATGGATAGGAGCCACTTCTACTTACAGCATAATGTTCACTGCGTTTGTCTCCCAGTCAAATGTTTCCTGAATATGTATGACAGAGTCTTTCTGACAAATAATACAGAGAGTTGTATTGCCTGAAATATAGGAGAAATGCTAGCTAGCATGGAACCTAGAGGCCCCCAGATATGGGTGACGTGGAAAGAATATTATCTCTGAGATGGCAGATTTTGCTAAAAGCCTTGAGTGAAATGTAGATATTACAAGAACCTGAGACTGTTGTTCTAGAGGTAAAGCATTCCACAAACTGATAGGCAGAATGGTGCTGCCATAGGAGAATAAAATTCACAAAGCCGAAGGGCATCAAGTTTGATTTAATGCCTTTCTTAATCTCCAGATGCTGAGGAAATGTTTCTATATTTCCATAAATTCACAGTCAAAAAAGAATTTGGGGCCAAGAGTATGCTATATATTGTTACCTGTTAGGTCTCCATTAAATAAACTTCAATCATCTTAGGCCCTCAAGTGGCCCATCAGGAGAACATCAGAAATAACTAGTGTACTAGTCAGGGTTTTCCAGAGAAACAGAACCAATAGGATGTGTGTGTGTATATATATATGGAGAGATTTATTTTAACGAACTGGCTCAGGTGATTATGGAGACCATCAAATCCAAAGTCTGCAGGATGGGCTGGCAGGGTGGAGACACAGAAGAGCTAATGTTACAGAGGAAATGTTCAGAGGAAATATGAAGGCCATCAGCTGGCCAAATCCCCTCTTGCTCAGAGGAGTTCAGCCGTTTGTTATTTTTTATTATTATTTTTTTTTTTGCGGTACGCGGGCCTCTCACTGTTGTGGCCTCTCCTGTTGCGGAGCACAGGCTCCGGACGCGCAGGCTCAGCAGCCGTGGCTCACGGGCCCAGCTGCTTCGCGGCATGTGGGATCTTCCAGGACCAGGGCACGAACCCGTGTCCCCTGCATTGGCAGGCGGACTCTCAACCACTGCGCCACCAGGGAAGCCCAGTCGTTTGTTATTTTAATTCCTTCAGTTGACTGGATGAGGCCCATCATATTGGGAGGGCAGTGTGCTTTACTCAAAGTCTATGAACTTAAATGTAAATCTCATCCACGAATCCCCTCCAGAACCATCCAGAATACTGTTTTACCAAATAGCTGGGCTCTGTAGCTCAGCCACATTGACACATAAAATGAACCGTCACAGCTTGCCTGGTGAGATTTTATATTCATTGACTTTTCCACTATATGAATTCTCTTATTTAAGCTCTACAAGGTGTGTGGGGTGTGTGTGTATGTGATCACTTCATCCTCAAAGGAAAGGGAAACATCATTGACTGACTGGAGAAATCAGCACTAGAATTCAGCTTTTTATTGGTGTGGATGAGAAGTACAAGAATGAATGTGTAAAGCCGGACAGAACTTTTGACAGCAGATTGCAGTAGCTTTTGATGATGGTATCTGTGGAAACTACTGTATGAATACGTAAGCATAGAGACACGCATTTACATTTTAAAGGAACAGGCTTCGGGTGTGCATAGTAACAGAGAGGTATAAAATCCACAAGGCGTTCCAGAGAATGGGACTCGAGTCTCAAAAAGGAAAAGACACTATTACATTTGGTTTGTGAAATAATAATAATGGCTAACAATGTAACAAGTCCTTTAAATGCATGATTTTTTAAAAATTTTATTTTATTTATTTTTTTATACAGCAGGTTCTTATTAGTTATCTATTTTATACATATTAGTGTATACATGTCAATACCAATCTCCCAATTCATCCCACCACCACCACCACCCCCCCGCCACTTTCCCCCCTTGGTGTCCATATGTTTGTTCTCTACGTCTGTGTCTCTGTTTCTGCCCTGCAAACCAGTTCATCTGTACCATTTTTCTAGGTTCCACATACATGCGTTAATATACGATATTTGGTTTTCTCTTTCTGACTTACTTCACTCTGTATGACAGTCTCTAGATCCATCCACGTCTCTACAAATGACCCAATTTCATTCCCTTTTATGGCTGAGTAATATTCCATTGTATATATGTACCACATCTTCTTTATCCATTCGTCTGGCAGTGGGCATTTAGGCTGCTTTCATGACCTGGCTATTGTAAATAGTGCTGCAATGAACATTGGGGTGCCTGTGTCTTTTTGAATTATGGTTTTCTCCGGGTAATATGCCCAATAGTGGGATTGCTGGATCATATGGTAATTCTATTTTTAGTTCTTTAAGGAACCTCCATACTGTTCTCCATAGTGGCTATATCAATTTACATTCCCACTAACAGTGCAAGAGGGTTCCCTTTTCTCCACACCCTCTTCAGCATTTGTTGTTTGTAGATTTTCTGATGATGCCCATTCTAACTGGTGTGAGGTGATACCTCATTGTAGTTTTGATTTGCATTTCTCTAGTAATTAGTGACGTTGAGCAGCTTTTCATGTGCTTCTTGGCCATCTGTATGTCTTCTTTGGAGAAATGTCTATTTAGGTCTTCTGCCCATTTTTGGATTGGGTTGTTTGTTTCTTTAATATTGAGCTGCATGAGCTGTTCATACATTTTGGAGATTAATCCTTTGTCCGTTGATTCGTTTGCAAATATTTTCTCCCATTCTGAGGGTTGTCTTTTGGTCTTCTTTGTAGTTTCCTTTGCTTTGCAAAAGCATTTAAGTTTCATTAGGTCCCATTTGTTTATTTTTGTTTTTATTTCCATTACTCTAGGAGGTGGGTCAAAAAAGATCTTGCTGCGATTTATGCCAAAGAGTGTTCTTCCTATGTTTTCCTCTAAGAGTTTTATAGTGTCTGGTCTTACATTTAGGTCTCTCATCCATTTTGAGTTTATTTTTGTGTATGGTGTTAGGGAGTGTTCTAATTTCATTCTTTTACATATAGCTGTCCAGTTTTCCCAGCACCACTTATTGAAGAGACTGTCTTTTCTCCATTGTATATCCCTGCCTCCTTTGTCATAGATTAGTTGACCATAGGTACGTGGGTTTATCTCTGGGCTTTCTATCCTGTTCCATTGATCTGTATTTCTGTTTTTGTGCCAGTACCATATTGTCTTGATTACTGTAGCTTTGTACTATAGTGTGAAGTAAGGAAGTCTGATTCCTCCAGCTGTTTTTTTTTCCCTGCATGATTTTTATATAATCTCAAAACGGTCATTCTGAGTCTCCAAATGAGGAGACTGAAGCACAGAATGGCTAAGTAATCTGTCCAAGGTCAAGAAGCCAACAAATGCTAGGAAGTCCTTGGGCAAGGACGGACTTTGACAGTCATGTGGGTTGCTCTCAAACCCAGTGCCTAATTCCTCCTGACAGCAGTGCTGGCAAATGGCCTTCCTGCTTCCACCCATCATCTCCAGATTACTGCCTGTGTATCATTTTTGCAAATCAAGGAAGAATTCTGGTGAAATTTCTCTTTATGAGCAGTGATCTACATTTCATTCTAAGCCCTGCAGCTATAGTTGAGCCCTCCATGCTACCTGGCCATCATTTCACTCATCTCTGGCTGGCTGCTCTTCCTGTTCCTACAATGGACATTTGGAACCTTCACCAGTCTTCCCAGTACCCTTCCCATCCCTGGTCACTCAGAGAGAATGAGTTCCTGCCTCACTGAAAATGTAGGGGCTGTTGGGCATGCACTCCTGCAACTTACCTCCTCTCCATCCAAAAGTAGCCTGATCGGCACCCATTCTTCCATCCTAGGACCTTTACTCCAAACTGATCAGGGCGGTCCAGGATGTCGTTAAGTACTTTGTATAGAGCGGGAAAAGGGGGATTCTTAGTGCACACTTTCTGTTCAAGCTAAACCTTGAATTTTCCCATATGATCTTTTGAAACTTTGGCCATCCTATTTCTGAGTTTCCTGATTCAGGGCTGTCTCTCCTATTTTCTACTCACCCATCAGATTTAATGCACAGATTTTTGTTTTTGTTTCTTTTTTATTATAATTTTGGCTTGTCTCTCAACCATAGCGATGACTTGCCTTCCTGAAATTCTTCCTTGAAATATTTAGAGTGGACTGTTGGCTACATAATAATAATAATAGCTAAAGGCTGACTGAGTGCTTACCATATGGCTGGTGCTATTTTAAATGCTTTACGGGGATCTCCTCATATAAAGATACTTAACTTGTCTTGTGTCACTAATTCCTTTGAGAATCTGAACCCTCTTCCCAGAACAATCTGCACTCAGGAGCCGCCACGTATCTTCTGTTTTACTGTCTACTACTGTGGAAGAAACCACCCCCAAACAACAGTGTTTGTTTTTTAAAAATTTCTCATGATTCTGTTCATTGGCAGGTGATTCTTCTGCTTCATCTGGTGTCACTGGGACACTAGGGAAGCTGGAAATTCCAAAAAGCCCTCACTCACATGGCTGGAAGCTGGTGGCAGCTGCTAGCTTTTGGCCATCAGCTTCAGATGTCTTCCTCATGGGCATCTCCATGTGGCTGCTTGGACTTCCAACAGTCTGGTGGTCTCAGAGTCACCGGGATTTTTACATGGCAGCTGGCTTTCCTCAAAGGTTGAAATCTTAAGGCTAGATCTCAAAACTGGCACAGAGACACTTCTTCCAAATTCTATTAAAGTAGATCACAGAGCTTACCCAAGTTCACGGGAGGAAAATACACACACACATGAATACTGGGAGGCAAAGTTTCGTACAGGCCACCAAAGGTCCAGCCTACTGTGTGCATGCACAATGATTTCAAGAGGTATGCCTACCTTATAAATCCATTTAAAGACCCCAGCAAGTGGATAGACTTCAGGTTAAGGACTCATGACCTGGGATCAAGCAAGATAACCCTTTTATTCAGCGAGTCTAGCATAGAGAAGTGGGGAGATGACCGTCACTGTGAAGGGAATTACACTTGCACAGTGCATTGATGGGCCCATGCATGGCATGTTTCAGGGACAGTAAGAGGTCAGTTAACTAAAAGACTAGGAATTAAGGTTGGAAGCAGATTATGGAATATTTTGAAAGGCAGCCTGTGGAGCTTGAACTTCATTCAGTGGGCATTGGGGAGCCATTGCAAGTTTTTAAAAAAAGATACAATAGCACAAATGCCAGAATAATTCAGGAGAATTATAAGAATTAAGAAATAAGGAGAATGGTGTAGAGGGAAATATGTTCAAGAGTTTTAGGAGGTGGTGGGATTTTGACTCAGAAGTAAGTTTTAAAGTCAGGACTAACAAAATCATCCTCATAAAGAACGGAGGCATAAAAATTTACTGTAGAAAAGGGTTTTGTAGTGCATGATGTAGCAAATATATGACAATATAGAAAGCATTATATATATAGTACCATTTTGTGTGTTTGGATTAGGGAAGAGCTCCCTCAGCCTTTCTGACTTCAATTGATACAAAAAAAAAAAATCAAGCAGGGAATTTTTGGCATTGCTTTCTGATTTGAGTCCCTAAGAATAAAGAAGAAGCCTGTGGGATCAGAGCAAACCTTGAATGTTAGTGGGTTACTTCTCACTAAGGAAGAATGTTCAACATACAGCAAAAATCCCGAAGGTCAGAAAAGCACTAGTAGTGGTCCAGTTACTGTTTGTCAGCCCACAAAATTGAGTAGAAACCTCCCCACTTTTGGCCCTGAAATGATACCTGCAATAGTGTTTAGAGGATATATATTATATAAGACGTTAGGTGGAAGGACATAAAAGCTCACATTTATTTCATGGGTGAAATTTCTTTTGCAAACTTGAATCTGCTGCTTGCTTTCTGAAACCACCTCTGTTGGCCTTTATCATCAAGCTTTTGACTCTGTTGGTACCTAAGAGTGCCTCTGCCGGGTGAGGAGAAGGATTGGTGCTGGGCTGTCCACGTTTACTTTGGAGGTTTCTAAGGTTTACTGGCCAATATTTGAGGGCTTGGACAGGATGGGGTTGAGACTGCCATCCAAGAGTGTGGAGCTGATTAAAGTTGTTGAGGCCACAGGGATTTCTCAATACCAGTGGTTCTCAAGCTTTAAAAAAAAAAAAAAAAGTTTATTGAGGAATAGTTGACAAATGTAATTGTATATATTTTAAATGTGATGATTTGATATACATAGACATCATAAAATGGTTACCAAGATCAAGATAACTGAAAATTTGTGTCCTTTGATCTACATCACAGGAATGGGGAGTTTTAACACGCTGTCCAGGTGATTCTAATGGGCAGTCACATTGGGAAACCACTACTTTATACTCTTTGCTTCTTAGTATGGGGCTCTTACCTATTGAGCTAACTTAACCAGCATGGTTCCTGATTTTGTAAGTATTAAAGTTACTTGGGACAGATTGTTCTCAGGCACCTATGAAGGGATGGAGGATGGCAATAATAAGTCCTGTATCATAAATTATTGGCTCAGAAAATGCAGAGAATATTGGAATCAGGTCTTAGAGGACTTTTAGCTTTCTGCTTTAGCAGCAGTTAGGTCTCCGTGGTAAAAACCAGGCAAGAAACAGCCTGGGAAATTCAGTTGCAACAACACTTGAGCTATGAATGAAAGGAAAAGAAGAAAAACATAGCTGTTGGATTTTTCACTCAATGAATCCTAGTGTTGGTGGGTCGTGTGTTTTGTCCTCTTGTACTTGATTTGGGGCGTTCCAGCCTCCCTCCTCAGCAGCACTGACTTCTGGATTTCTATCCTCTACTTAGCCATTTAGAATGATCACTTCCTGTTGCAGTGCATGGCTTCTGACCCTCAGTCTGCTAATTGTACTTTTTTTTTTTTTTTTTTGCGGTACGGGGGCCTCTCACTGCTGTGGCCTCTCCCACTGCGGAGCATAGGCTCCGGACGCGCAGGCTCAGCGGCCATGTTTCACGGGCCCAGCTGCTCCGCGGCATGTGGGATCCCCCCGGACCAGGGCACGAACCCGTGTCCCCTGCATCGGCAGGCGGACTCCCAACCACTGCGCCACCAGGGAAGCCCTGCTAATTGTACTTTTAAAGTCTAATTCCATTTTGGCTGTTCTGCACTAAGTATGACCTTTCACCTCTCTGATCTGTGTTTTCAACACTGTAGCCACCAGCTAGCGTTTTACTCAACCAATCTCTCTCTTTCTTTCTCAATCCTCCCCCAACCCCCAGTTTATAATACTATTTCATCTCTCTTATTCTAACTTTCAACAACCCAAATATAGTCTCTCAGGCAAAAGTCACATTCAGTAACTTTAGGTTTCTGTTCCCTATATTGGAGCACACTTTTTTTTCCCTCACTTGAACAGCAATGGCCTTTATGCTGACATAGCAAGAGCTTTGTTCTCAGTATACCAAGAGCTACAAATAAATGTGTGTATGTGCCTGTATATACATAGTGGGAGAGGGAACGAGAGAAGGTTGATAAGCTGAAATATGGACAAAGATAATGGTCTATGCTGGGCTTGAAAACTAGTTGGACAATCTGTCTTGACTTTAGTTGAAAACTTTTCTTATTGAATTGCCCTCTTGGGGATTGAATCTATTCAAATTGATCTTTTCTATGAGTAGGCACATCATTTTAGAAACGTTTCTGTGAAGATGTGCTGTTTTCATGCTTAGGGAAGCACACTGCATGCTGAGTGAGACCTAAGGAAATGCCAAATTAATGCATTATTTCCCTGGCAATGTTCTTTTCCCAGGAAAGGGCTGCTTTAATAAGGCAGGAGGCTATGTGTGCTGTGGCATGCCTGCCTCTGTAGGAAGCTTGGTAATCCTCTCCCAGGAAGACTCAGCTCCCGTGTTTGTTGTTTGCACCGCTCCCACTCCTGGCCGTATTATATAAACAGTGGGGAAGAACCACAATGGAAATTATGGCAGAGAATGCTTTACTTAAGCCTTTCAGAATGGCCAGCATTGTGCGTGGCAGTGGGTCTGTTTTCAGCACCCTGCCTGAAAGCGTGAATGGCTGCTGTTCCCAGCCACATGCAAGTGACGGTGGGGCTCTTCAAACCGTCAGCACGACAATGTTATGAAGCGGGCGAGTCCCTGCTTCTGTCAGTGAGCCATCATTATTCCTCATGAGCCAACGGCAGGAGAGGGCCACTGCGACAAATACACTATTATGTTGCATTTTAACGTGTGCCAGTCAGCTTCATGTTGGCCCTGATATCCGTCTCAGGTACTGCTCTTTTCCACAACAGACGCCTGTGTGCTTCCCTCAGCAGCGGCTCCCCAAGGCAGCGGCTCCCCAAGGTGTCTGAGAGAGCGAATAGGCACCACGAGAGGTCACCTCCAAAGAAAGAGAAAGGAAGCAAATCCGTGGGAGGATCACGCGCTTTCCAATTAAGCCCTATGATATATTCCAAAGTCCTGTCAGCATCAGTGGCTGAGCAGCCTGCTGCACGTTCACCGACAGACATATTTGGAGATCAGAGGCTGCTACCTATCCAGCCATGGTGCGCTTCTGCTGTCAGAGTGCACCAAAGAGTCTGTTGATCTCTGGGGACTTGCAGGTCCTGTGGGGACTTAGTTTTGTTCCTTAAGGAGGGGTGTAAAATGTGGATGTGATGCTTGCCATCACTTGACATTTTAGGCTTGGGTTTGGAAGCCTCCAGAGGTTATTTCCTTGAGCTTCCATACCTCGATTCAAGATGGCTGCTGCCTGGACGCAGTGGTGGCTGGATTGTCACTTCCGGGTCACAGAAACCTGGCCTCCCAGAAGAGGAGATAACTGAGACAATGATCAGAGTAACATTTCTGCCCAACCATGTCTGTCCTATGGGGGAACGGGGAGGAATTTTGTTAAAATATCTGAGCCTGGTAATCACTACATTTTAAAAGGTCTGAATATGTACTTCAAGGCTGAAAGAAACACATACCTTTGGTAAACTTCTCCGTAATCATCAGCTATTGTCACTTGTACCTTACAAAAAGAAGCTCACCTTGAATTTCCTAAACGAGTTGAACCTCCTTAGAGGCGTTCCAGGTAGTCTTAGGTCAAAAGTCTCTTAGCTTCTGCTCTCAGGATATTCCTTTAGCCCAGGACTCCCAAATGCTGCGATGAACTACCAGGAAAAGAGAAAAATACGGACAATGTGGTGAATTTTTCTTAAAGATGGATTTATTGAAATTAAAGTTCTGTTTTATTTTGAGATTATGACTTTACTACTTGTGGTTGAGTTGTCCTTTCTTTATGAAATGACAGTGACAACACGTTTGTTGTTGTTTTAATGTACTAACTTGGCAAAATGAAACTTACTGTCTATGGCAAAATACTCAATCCATCTATTCATCCAACTACCTTTTTTTTTTCCTGGTTCTTGAAATCTAAAAGTCTAGCAACTACTGTTTCACCAAAGAAATCATAAATTCCTAGGAGAAAGATTCAAAATGTCTGTGGACCCCCCCAGCTGCTAAATAATAATGAACCAAACTATAACAAAGAGCCAATCATGTAGTGGTGTGAGATGTAAACCTGTAAAAAGAGCCACAATTTTTTTTCTAATTAGCAATTCTCTACTCCCTAGCTTTTCAAACCCTTCAGTTTTCTCTCCCATTGACTATCTAGCTAGGAGATGTCTACCAATTAATGTACATCAAATATAATTCATATACTTAGTCATGAAATGCTCACCTTAGTGTTATACTATGAAGCTTTAGCTCCTTTAAAAATGTGTGGCCTTTGTCAGAGACAACTGACATAGACTCTTTTAAAGTGAACAAATTCCCAGCCTCTTCTAAACTTTGCTTTTTGAACACTGGGGCCAGGTTTCAAACAAAGTTATAATGTGAATGGTCAATGATAGCTGTCTATACTTCCAAGCTTCTACCAGGTATTATGTAAGACATTCTTAATCTCTCCAGCATGATTGTATGAGCTTCCATGATGCGCGATTCCACACTGAATATTTGAATCACAAGTTTGGTTCTTTTGACAGGTACATCTTCAATGGAAAGACTCACACAGATATTCTTTAACATCCGATATTTATTATCCATTGCTGCATATAAATGACTACGAACTTGGTGACTTAAAACAATACCCTGTGATCATTTCACAGCTTTGGTGTGTCAGGAATCTGGGCACAGCTTAGCTGGGTTCTCTGCGTCAGGGTCTCTCATGGGCTGCCATCAAGGTGTTGGTCAGGGCTGGGTCTCATCTGAGGAATCAGCCGGGGAAGGACCTGCTAACAAGCTCATGTGTTTGTTAGCAAAATTCTGTTTCTGGGGGGTTGTTCCAGTGGAATAAGGGCCTCAGTTCCTAGCTTACTGTACGCTGGAGGCCACCCTCAGTTCTTTGCCATGTGGGCCTCTCCAAAATGGCTACTTGCTTCATCAGAGCATGCCAGCTGAAAAGTGAAAAGAGAATTAGCTAGCAAGATAGAAGTTACAATCTTATGTAACATAAACATGGAAATGACATCCCATCCCTGTGCCATAGTCTATTGTTTAAAAGCAAGTCATAGGTCCCACCCACACGCAAGAAAATGGGATTACATAAGGGCATGAATATAAAGAGGCAGGGATAATTAAATAACTTTCAAATTAAATGACTTTAAAAAATACAATAAAACATCATTACATACAATTCTCTTTGAAAAGTCTTTCCAATTCAATCTTCAAAATTAACTTACACAATTTTGTGCAAAAAACACTGACCTCAAATAAATAGGGGGAAAAGTGGGAAGAGCTAAATTGTTTTTATGTTTTGTTTTTTAAATTAAAAGTTAAAAACAGCAGCTGCACTTCAAAGTATTTGCAGGATGAAATGCATCGAGAAGGCTATGAAAAACAGCCTTCAGAGTCAGAATTATATTTTCAAGTGAGGTTTTCTGTATTCAAAATTCACAATGGATGCCTTTGCTGAGAACCTTCACCATGCCCTCTTTGACCAGCTTTAGGAGGAACCTGGCCTCTGTTGTCACATCATGCATGCTCTGAAAGTTCATGGCAGCCATGCAGAGATTGTCAAAGTAGTGCAAAGGGGTTTTGGATTGATTGAGGTCATATCCAAAGCAATTAGAGTCTGTCTGCACATACACATAACCCTGGACTGTGGAGGTATGAAACCTAAGAGCCATGCTTGGTTCTTTGTTTCCATCCGTTCTGAGAGGAAAGAGGTCTTTGAGTTTGTTTGGGGGAAGTTGGTCTGAAGTGATGAATTATAGACTAGTCTATAATGGCATGTAAGTTTGCTACTTATAGTAGAGAATATCTTAAAGTTAATGCCAATTAAGTATTATCAAGGGAAGTTTCTCTCTAGCATGCTTTAATAACTGTGTCATATCCATTTATAATTATCATTTTGTTTTCATTTCAGTCAATCACTGAGGAAGTGTTTCTTGTGTTTCAGTACATGATAAATGCAGTAGGGAGTACAAATTAAGGTTATGACAAGGTTTGCTCTCTGAAGAGACTTGTGGGGCTTCCCTGGTGGCGCAGTGGTTGAGAGTCCACCTGCTGATGCAGGGGACACAGGTTCGTGCCCCGGTCCAGGAAGATCCCACATGCCGCGGAGCGGCTAGGCCTGTGAGCCATGGCCGCTGAGCCTGCGCGTCCAGAGCCTGCGCTCCGCAACGGGAGAGGCCACAACAGTGAAGGGACTTGTGTTTAGAAGCAAGGAGTGGTGAGAGGGGAACAAAACATACACAATTGTAATGGAGAATAAAATAGAATTACACAATCAAATGCTAAATGCATTTAACAACACCCTCAACTCTGTGGTACAGGAAAGAGAGAGAGCCATGCTGGGTGAAGTTACTAGAAGCCTTCTTGAGGGGAGTAGTACTTGAAAGATAAGTGGAATCTGGATAGGAAGTGAGAAAGAATGTTAGGAGAATGTGAAAAGAAAATAAAGGGAAGCAGGAAGAGCCTGGAACTCATAGAGAAAACTTTAAGAAGCTGTATACAGTGAAGGGAAGGGGAGCAATGAAAATTAAAGTCAGAGGAATATGGGTAGGTTTGCTTTTGAATGCTGGGGTGAGAGTAGTAACTTGATGGGCAGTGGAGAATCGTTCAAGATTCTTCAGCAGAGGAGAAAAGTGGCATTTGAGGGGGATCTATTTGGTGGGTATGTGCATGATGGTTAATATTAAGAGAGCCTGGAAGAGACAGGCTTGGGGTTACAAAAGTCGGGGCTAGATTGGTAGTAATGGACATAATATATTGAAGCAATATTTATGACAAAGAAATCCACAATTTGGAGAGACTGTCTAGATGTACTAATAGCAGCAGAGTGTGTGTTCACCCCTGACCTTGCCAGCCTCTTCTCTCCATTGGAAATTGGATAGCATCTAGGCAATTAGGGACCTAGCTAGGATTCACATTGATCACTGGCTGTGCTAACAAGTTATTATCTCTTGGCGTTGATTCCTGGGATATTTGTTTATTAATAAAGACCTCCAAAGTCCAACAGCCTCTAAGAGTTATTGATATTTTAGACCTTATAACAGTGAGTCAGGAGGGACCTTTATATGTTCTTCAGACCACACCATATACATGATCAGATGCTGGTTATAACAGTACTTTCTAAGGTGTTCCACAAACCAATGGTTTCCATAATATTTAATAGGTTGTCTGACAAAAACAAAAACACAAAAAACAAAATGAATATGTATGTTGTGGAAAGGTCCATGCTCAAATAAGTTTGGGAAATTCTGAGTTAAAATTCAAAAATCTCCAAAGGTTCAGCGTTAATGAACTACCAAGAGGAATGTGGGAGGAGTTATAATCAAAAGTGTTTCCCAAACTTCTTCCCTAATGGAACCGTGTGTGTGTGTGTGTGTGTGTGTGTGTGTGTGTATCTGTGTGTGTGTGTATCTTTGTGTGTGTGTATCTGTGTGTGTGTGTGTATCTGTGTGTGTGTGTGTGTGTGTGTGTGTGTGTGTATAGCATGCATGCACATCATCCTTAGGACTAGTGTTTTGCCCAACATGCTTGGGTAAAGGTCAGGGTATTAACAAATTTTCCGTGAAGTCAGTTGATGTTTTGACCTGTGGATCATCATGTTTCTTCTTATCATAACGTCCTTTGATGTTTTATATAACTGCATTTTTTTCTTTTGCATTTTTATTTACATAATTATCAAAACAACAAACTGCAAATCCCATTAAATCTTTTTAGAAAAATTATATATCTTAAAGAAAGTTGAAATACATCTCTCAACATTGCAAACATTGAATGAAGGACACAAGCACTTGCAAACTTCCAAAGAAAACCTAATATAATCATTCAGACTTTAATACTCTCCCTTCTCATGACAATGTCAATTATATTCTTGTTTCTGGGGGATGGAATTTAGAAATATACCACTGTAATGAATATAGCAAGTCTCATATGACTGCTGCTACCGATACAGTTTTGCACAGATGTGTGCCTTCTCTGTATGCTTCCTCATCACTTTTTAAGTACCTGCCTTGTGCATGTGTATACATTTGCATTTTAATGTGAAAAAGGATGGCCCAATGAAAGAAGAATGATTGATATTGTGTATCCCAAAAGAACTCCTTCCCTACCTCCCCTTATACTTTCATTTCCTAATTTAGTTCCTTTTGCATGAAGTGGTGGAGGGATGTAAAGCAACACTGTCGCTGATTGGTGAGATGTCCTTTGGAATCTTATGGTTCCAGTTTTCACAAATATGGATCAAGCTGCACCATAGAGTATATTATGAAAGGGGTCCCAATTTTTGTTCTCCTTCCTTGCCGACATTATGCTTTTATTTGGAACAAACTGTTTATTTCTTCCTCTTATTTTTCAGAGGAGAGTCAACAAGAAAAAGGCAAGTGCCAATAACATATTCCACTGTGTACCTTGTTCCTCTCTCATCTACTTCCTGTACCCTTGAAACACTCAATGATCATCTGCCTTAACTCAAACAGAGACATGTTTTTACATGATTTTATGTCAGTATCTTACCCTTGCAACTCAGGTTACCTATGTTCATTTGCAACTCAATTTATGCCCTTATTATCTCTTTCATATTTCTAGTCATTGTGATCAAGGAGACAGAGCCTTTCTGTGAATAGAATTTTATTGCTCAGATATGTGTAATGTTTGGATATTTTAAAGTTCTGACGTGTCAGTTTTCTCCAAGATAAGCTTTTTTGATTTAGATCTCTCTTCAATTCCACATAACACCTCTTTTCTATTCCTTTCGTGTTATTTAATTTAGAATGATGAGCTTTTCCTCACAGAAATGTATATGAGATTACAGTATTCTCCCCTCTTTTAAAGTGAGGAACTATGTCCTAAAAGGCATCTAAATTTAGGAAAGTTATAACTTGGGAGACAGAGATGAGTATTAATAAATATTTCAGTCTAGTGAACACAGGAGACATGTGAAAAGAGACCACACAGTGGATATAACACTGCCAGAGAGGTGTCCTCCAAGACTGTAGGACAGGGAAAAATGTGCATAGTACCTAAAAGCTTGAATCCTATAAATCGTGAGGACTCCTAAATACTGTCTTTTAAGACAATGTCAATTCTATAAATGAGCTAATCTCTTGAAATTTTTTTTGACATCTTTATTGGAGTATAATTGCTTTACAATGGTGTGTTAGCTTCTGCTTTATAACAAAGTGAATCAGCTATACATATACATATATCTCCATATCTCCTCCCTCTTGTGTCTCCCTCCCACCCTCCCTATCCTATCCCTCTAGGTGGTCACAGAACAGGGAGCTGATCTCCCTGTGCTGTGCGGCTGCTTCCCACTAGCTATCTATTTTATATTTGGTAGTGTATATATGTCAGTAGTACTCTCTCACTTCATCCCAGCTTACCCTTCCTCCTCCCGGTGTCCTGAAGTCCATTCTCTACGTCTGTGTCTTTATTCCTGTCCTGCATCTAGGTTCTTCAGAACCATTTTGTTTTTGTTTTTAGATTCCATATATATGTGCTAGCATACGGTATTTGTTTTTCTCTTTCTGACTTCACTCTGTGTGACAGACTCTAGGTCCATCCACCTCACTACAAATAACTCAATTTCATTTCCTTTTATGGCTGAGTAATATTATATTGTATATATGTGCCACATCTTCTTTATCCATTCATCTATCAGTGGACACTTAGGTTGCTTCCATGTCCTGGCTATTGTAAACAGAGCTGCAAAGAACATTGTCGTACATGACTCCTTTTGAATCACGGTTTTCTCAGGGTATATGCCCAGTAGTGGGATTGCTGGGTTGTACGGTAGTTCCATTTTTAGTTTTTTAAGGAACCTCCATACTGTTCTCCATAGTGGCTGTATCAATTTGCTTTCCTACCAACAGTGCAAGAGGGTTCCCTTTTCTCCACACCCTCTCCAGCATTTATTGTTTGTAGATTTTTTGATGATGGCCATTCTGACTGGTGTGAGGTGATACCTCATTGTAGTTTTGATTTGCGTTTCTCTAATGATTAGTGATGTTGAGCATCCTTTCATGTGTTTCTTGGTAATCTGTATCTCTTCTTTGGAGAAATGTCTGTTTAGGTCTTCTGCCCATTTTTGGATTGGGTTGTTTGTTTTTTTGATATTGAGCTGCATGAGCTGCTTGTAAATTTTGGAGATTAATCCTTTGTCAGTTGCTTCATTTGCAAATATTTTCTCCCATTCTGAAGGTTGTCTTTTCATCTTGTTTATGGTTACCTTTGATGTGCAAAAGCTTTTAAGTTTCACTAGGTCCCATTTGCTTATTTTTGTTTTCATTTCCATTTCTCTTGGAGGTGGGTCAAAAAAGATCTTGCTGTAATTTATATCATAGAGTGTTCTGCCTATGTTTTCCTCTAAGAGTTTTATAGTTTCTGGCCTTACATTTAGGTCTTTAATCCATTTTGAGTTTATTTTTGTATATGGTGTTAGGGAGTGTTCTAATTTCATTCTTTTCCATGTAGCTGTCCAGTTTTCCCAGCACCACTTATTGAAGAGTCTGTCTTTCCTCCACTGTATATTCTTGCCTCCTTTATCAAAGATAAGGTGACCATATGTGCATGGGTTTATCTCTGAGCTTTCTGTCCGATTTCACTGATCTGTATTTCTGTTTTTGTGCCAGTACCATACTGGCTTGATTATTGTAGCTTTGTAGTATAGTCTGAAGTCAGGGAGCCTGATTCCTCCAGCTCTGTTTTTCTTTACCAGATTGCTTTGGCTATTCGGGGTCTTTTGTGTTTCCATACAAATTGAGAAATTTTTTGTTCTTGTTCTGTGAAAAATGCCATTGGTAGTTCAATAGGTATTGCATGAATCTGTAGATTGCTTTGGGTAGTAGAGTCATTTTCACAGTGTTGACTCTTCCAATCCAAGAACATGGTATATCTTTCCATCTGTTTGTATCATCTTTAATTTGTTTCATCAGTGTCTTATAGTTTTCTGCATACAGGTATTTTGTCTCCTTAGGTAGGTGTATTCCTAGGTATTTTATTCTTTTTGTTGTAGTGGTAAATGGGAGTGTTTCCTTAATTTCTCTTTCAGATTTTTCATTATTAGTGTATAGGAATGCAAGAGATTTCTGTGCATTAATTTTGTATACTGCTACTTTACCAAATCTATTGATTAGCTCTAGTAGTTTTGTGGTAGCATCTTTAGGATTCTGTATGTATAGTATTATGTCATCTGCAAACAGTGACAACTTTACTTCTTCTTTTCCAGTTTGGATTCCTTTTATTTCTTTTTCTTCTCTGATTGCTGTGGCTAAAACTTCCAAACCTATATTGAATAATAGTAGTGACATTGGACAACCTTGTCTTGTTCCTGATCTTAGAGGAAATGGTTTCAGTTTTTCACTATTGAGAATGATGTTGGCTGTGGGTTTGTCATATATGGCCTTTATTATGTTGAGGTAAGTTCCCTGAATGCCTACTTTCTGGAGGGTTTTTATCATAAATGGGTGTTGAATTTTGTCAAGAGGTTTTTCTGCATCTGTTGAGAGGATCATATGGTTTTTCTCCTTCAGTTTGTTAATATGGTTTATCACATTGAGATTTGCGTATATTGAAGAATCCATGCATTCCTGGGATAAACCCCACTTGATCATGCTGTATGATCCTTTTAATGTTCTGTTGGATTCTGTTTGCTAGTATTTTGTTGAGGATTTTTGCATCTATGTTCATCAGTATACTGTCCTGTGGTTTTCTTTTTTTGTGACATCTTTGTCTGGTTTTGGTATCAGGGTGATGGTGGCCTTGTAGCATGAGTTTGGGAGTGTTCCTCCCTCTGCTATAATTTGGAAGAGTTTGAGAAGGATAGGTCTTAGCTGTTCTGTAAATGTTTGATAAAATTCGCTTTGAAGCCATCTGGTTCTGGGCTTTTTTTGTTGGAAGATTTTTAATCACAGTTTCAATTTCAGTGCTTGTGATTGGTCAGTTTATATTTTCTATTTCTTCCTGGTTCAGTCTCAGAAGGTTGTGCTTTTCTAAGAATTTATCCATTTCTTCCAAGTTTTCCATTTTATTGGCATATAGTTGCTTGTATTGATCCTTTGCTTTTCTGCAGTGTCAGTTGTTACTTGTCCTTTTTCATTTCTAATTCTATTGATTTGAGTCTTCTCCCATTTTTTCTTGATGAGTCTGGCTAATGGTTTATCAATTTTGTTTATCTTCTCAAAGAACCAGCTTTTAGTTTTATTGATCTTTGCTATTTTTTTCTTTGTTTCTATTTCATTTATTTCTGATCTGATCTTTATGATTTCTTTCCTTCTGCTAACTTTGGGGATTTTTTATTCTTCTTTCTCTAATTGCTGTAGGTGTAAGTTTGGGTTGTTTATTTGAAATGTTTCTTGTTTCTTGAGGTAGGATTGTATTGCTATTAACTTCCCTCTTAGAACTGCTTTTGTTGCATCCTGTAGGTTTTGGGTCATCATGTTTTCATTGTCATTTGTTCCTGGGTATTTTTTGATTTCCTGTTTGATTTTTTCAGTGATCTCTTTGTTATTTAGTAGTATACAGTTTAGCCTCCGTGTGTTTGTATTTTTTACAGCTTTTTTCCTGTAATTGATATGTAGTCTCATAGTGTTGTGGTCAGAAAAGATACTTGATACGTTTTCAATTTTTTTAAATTTACCAAGGCTTGATTTGTGACCCAAGGTATGATCTATCCTGGAAATGTTACATGAACACTTGAGAAGAAAGTGTATTCTGTTGTTTGTGGATGGTATGTGTGATAAATATCAGTTAAGTCCATCTTGTTTAATGTATCATTTAAAACTGTGTTTCCTCATTTATTTTCATTTTAGATGATCTGTCCATTGTTTAAAGTGGGGTGTTTAAGTCCCCTACTATGATTGTGTTACTGTCGATTTCCCCTTTTATGGCTGTTAGCATTTGTCTTATGTACTGAGGTGCTCCTGTGTTGGGTGCATAAATATTTCCAATTGTTATATCTTCTTTTTGGATTGATCCCTTGATCATTATGTAATGTCCTTCTCTGTCTCTTGTAATAGACTTTATTTTAAAGTCTATTTTGTCTGATATGAGAACTGCTACTCCAGCTTTCTTTTGATTTCCATTTGCATGGAATATCTTCTTCCATCCCCTCACTTTCAGTCTATATGTGTCCCTAGGTCTGAAGTGGGTCTGCTGTAGACAGCATGTTTACGGGTGTTGTTTTTGTATCCATTCATCCAGTGTATGTCTTTTGGTTGGAGCATTTAATGCATTTACATTTAAGGTAGTTATGTAGCTTCATTTTAAAGCTATTTCTTTCCCAAAAGTTCCTATCCAGAAATTGGGCAAGAAAAAAATGAAGAAAGAAAGAAAGAGGCAAAAGTAACTCTTTGCTTGATGTTTCTTATAAGTGTTTTGAGAAAGGCATAGGAAGTGAAGTGATTCACCCTAATGTTGCTACCTTCCTGGGATGTTGAGTTGCCTGATTTTCAAAAATTCTTTGCTTTTTACCACTACCCTTATTCAACAGGCAGCCATGGGTTTAAATCCTGCCTGGATAACTCTCCTGTTGTGGGTGTTTGGATAAGTTACTTAACCTTCCAGCTCCCTCCATCTTTTTCTGTTTTTTTTTCTTTCCATTAATTTATATTTTTCTACTCCATGAACTTTGTTTCTTAGAGTTTTTATAGGAGGAGCAAGTATGCCTTTAAACTCATAAATCTTTGAAAGACAGAGTTTAGGACATAAGCATTTGAAGATTATTTTAACTACTTTGAAGCTAAAACCATGACACCAAATGAAGTTACCCATGGAGAGTGTATACTTGCATGTTGAATATAAGTTCTGGGAATATAAGTTCTCTATGTGACTCCTCGTTCATATTTGTTAATACCAAGAGAGAGCAGTCCTGACACATAAGAAGCTGAACTCAGTAAAAAATGATGGCTCTTACTCATATTATTTATTGACCACCTGCTATGTGTAAGGTGGTAGCAATGCAGCTGGGAACAAAGGTACTAGAACTAGATACAACACAACTAGAGCAACAAAGAAATGCAGCTGTCTCAAGCACACATACTAGATCCTTACTCATCTTTAAAATGCTGACTTTCAAGGCATCTAACTGCCCCTAGGACCTAAGGTCGAGTCTGCAGTGCTATGTCTTGTCACGATAGCAGTTCTTTAATTATCAACCACCAAAAGCACTAAGGTACTTAATCCATTTTTTGTTTATTCGAGCTGCCCTTTCCTTTCCCAATTCCTCATGAATGTTATTGAGCTAAGTAGCAGTTAGTTGCCCATTAATATTCTCCAGTTTAAGGTTTCCTTGTACAACACATCCCTAGCTTTTTAATACTGTTTAAAATGCATCTTAACTTTTAAATTTCTAATTTATTGAGTTCAAATTATGTCATCACATGAGGCTACCTCTGTGAAACCTTCCCTGACCTCCCATCAACCCCAGAAAGAGCCAACCGCTCTCTCCATTATTCTCTGCCTCTATTGTACTCCTATCATGTGAATGGCATTTAATTATTTAGATGTTGAACTCACAGAGCACTGGAGCTATATATTAATCATCTCTGTTGCTATCACATAACACAGAGTCTGAACCATAAATCAGTTGAATTGGACTGAACAAGCACAGAAAAAAACACTGCCAGGAATCTCAGATAGCAATGTATTTCTGGCCAGTCTGTACCTTGTCTCCAAGCCACCATATACAATGCCAGGAAGGGAACCAGGTACGTGAAAACTCACTTGGGAAATTCCAGTGAGTATAGTCATAAATATTAGAAGAGAGGAGACCCTTTTCTTGCTTCTTTTGTTAAACACTTACCAGAAAACGTTAACAGGCAAGAGTTTCGAAGGGTTCACACCAAAGTAGGAAATTTTCAATATACTTAGTGGCTTGTAAATATTTATCTTTTTAAGCATATCAAGACAGAAGTTGTTGAATCTGAACCTGCTATGAATTTTAACAATGTTTGAAATATTTTATAGCTAATTAGGCAATTTGATATTTGGCTGCTGCCTTGGGGAATGTACAATGACCTATTAACAATTTAACACTAGGCCAATTAGGTAAAACTTTCAGCTTCCTGGAAATGCCTAAGTATTATAGACATGACATCATGCTTGGGTAACTAGATATTAACCAATGCCCTTCTCACTCCCGCCTAGGAGAGCTGGATAACTTCCCAAGAACCACAGTTCTGTGGCCCAGCGAGCACTGATAGCCCTCCCCATGTGGCTGGGGGTGATGATGCTGGTAGTGGTGGGGGCGGGCTTGGGAGTTCGAGGGAGTAAGCTTACTTCCTCCTTCATTCTCTCCCTCTCTCCCTGCTCTCTCTTTCTCTCTCTCTCTCTCCCCTGCCCTCACCTCCCCTCCCCTTCCCTCACCTCCCCTCCCCTTCCCTCTGCTGAGCCACCATGTTGCCACATCAGTCTGCATGAAGCCCAGTTCCCTCCTTGGCTTTTTAAAAACTTCACTTGAACCTGAGTTTAGTAACTTTATTAAAGAATCAGGGAAAGGAGTAAGGGATCAATACAGGATTTGCTCACAGAGGATGCAGCAGTTAGCCTTCTTGTTGCTTTCCCCATGCAATTCATCTTCCTCCAATATATCCTCCAGTATAACTGAGTTTTTCCATTTCCCTCATACAGAAAAGTTCCATCTGCATTCAGGGCTTAATATTTACTGTAATGTAGCTTATCAAAGTCTCTTCACAACAAAGATAAAGCTTTTCTTGAAATGAGTTCTAGAGCCAGCAGCTACATTTTTCCATATTGTTATTCCTATGATATTTTAAAAACTAGTTTGTATTGGTTTAGCTTGAAAGTTACAGTAAGTGATTTCTTGTAACTTTGCTTGGTTTGGGGTGAGGCAGAGCTAGGGAGTGACCTGGACTATAAAATTCTGCAACCAGCAATGCTTTTAGCTCTATCCTATCCATTTCAGTGTCCATTTATATTTTAAATGTTCTGGACACAAGAATTGTCAAGACTTGTGTGATTGTGTAGACTGATGTATGGTATATCAGGGTTCAACCAAAGAAGTATCAATAGAACCAGTAGGAGATGTAGATAGATAGATGATAGATAGATAGATAGATAGACATATAAATGGATTTATTACAAAGAATTGGCTTACATGAATGTGGAGGCTGGCTAAGCAAGTCTGAAATCTGTAAGGAAGGGAAGGTCATGAGCCATCTGGAATTCATAAGCAAGGGCTGAAGCTATTGTCCAAAGACAGAATTTCTTCTGCTTTTGGGAGAAGCCTCAGCCCTGATTTTTTAAAAAATTTTATTGTAAAATATACATAACAGTTCTACCCATATTATATAGTATGAAATCCTGGATATTTTTAGACTTTAACTAAAGTCAGTTGGTTAGGGATTTAATTACATCTGCAAAATACCTTCACAGAACCACCTAGATTAGTGTTTGGTGGAATCACTGAGAACTGTAGCCTAACCAAGCTGACATATCATAAACTATTACAGATGGGTAAACCGAATAAAATGTTTATCAAAGGATGATGGTTAGAATGTATTCAACAAAAATTGTAGTAGTTTAATAATAACAAAAAAAGGAAGAACTCTCCTTCTACTATATTCAACTGTTCACCAAAGTGTTTTTCCTAAGGAAACATTTAAAAGTACCTTGGCAAATGTACAACTTAAAGAGTTATTTTGATTTGTACTGGGAGAAATAATGCTTATTTTATTTATTGCATTTTTACTATTCAACCTGAATTTATAATTATGGCCTAAGAAAGAAAAGTAAATAAACTTAGCTTGTTTTTTAAATGAACTACTAAGAGTTTTTATAATATAGAACTCATTAAGCCAATAAATTTATTCATTCAACAAATATATAATGTGAAGGGTAGTATATGGTAGACACTAATCTGGATTCTGTGGATAGAATGGTGAATAAAACAAATGCTGACCGATGCTGTTTTCAAGAATTCTACAGTCTAGTCAAGGAGGAAAAACATATTAAATATTGACACAAATAATTTTCACAAACGTGATAGTTTCTATGAGTCTACATTAAATGGTTCTCTTTTTTTTGAATTTTTGAATTTTATTTTACTTATTGTTTTATACAGCAGCATCTAATTAGTTATCTATTTTTTACATATTAGTGTATATATGTCAATCCCGATCTCCCAATTCATCTCACCATCACCACCCCCACTGCCACTTGCTCCCTTTGGTGTCCATACGTTTGTTCTCTACATCTGTGTCTCTATTTCTGTCCTGCAAACCAGTTCATCTGTACCATTTTTCTAGGTTCCACATATGTGCATCAATATACGATACATGTTTTTCTGTTTCTGATTTACCTCACTCTGCATGACAGTCTCTAGACCCATCCAGTCTCTACAAATGACCCAATTTCGTTCCTTTTTATGGCTGAGTAATATTCCATTGTGTATATATACCACTTCTTCTTTATCCATTCGTCTGTCACTGGGCATTTAGGTTGCTACCGTGACCTCACTATTGTAAATAGTGCTGCAATGAATATTGGGGTGCATGTGTCTTTTTTTTTTTTTTGCGGTACGTGGGCCTCTCACTGCCGTGGCCTCTCCCGTTGTGGAGCACAGGCTCCGGACGCGCAGACTCAGCGGCCATGGCTCACGGGCCCAGCCACTCCGCGGCATGTGGGATCTTCCCAGACCAGGGCACGAACCCATGTCCCCTGCATCAACAGGCGGACTCTCAACCACTGCGCCACCAGGGAAGCCTTATTATTAGTTTTTTAAGGAACCTCCATACTGTTCTCCATAGTGGCTATATCAATTTACATTCCCACCAACAGTGCAAGAGGGTTCCCTTTTCTCCACATCCTCTCCAACATTTGTTGTTTGTAGATTTTCTGATGATGCCCATTCTAACTGGTGTGAGGTGATACCTCATTGTAGTTTTGATTTGCATTTCTCTAGTAATTAGTGATGCTGAGCAGCTTTTCATGTGCTTCTTGGCCATCTGTATATCTTCTTTGGAGAAATGTCTATTTAGGTGTTCTGCCCATTTTTGGATTGGGTTGTTTGTTTTTATAATATTGAGCTGCACGAGCTGTTTATATATTTTGGAGATTAATCCTTTGTCTGTTGATTCATTTGAAAATATTTTCTCCCATTCTGAGGGTTGGCTTTTCATCTTGTTTCTCTTGCTTTGCAAAAGCTTTGAAGTTTCAGTAGGTCCCATTTGTTTATTTTTTGTTTTTATTTCCATTACTCTTGGAAGTAGATCAAAAAAGATCTTGCTGTGATTTATGTCAAAAAGTGTTCTTCCTATGTTTTCCTCTAAGAGTTTTATAGTGTCCGGTGTTACATTTAGGTCTCGAATCCATTTTGAGTTTATTTTTGTGTATGGTGTTTGGGAGTGTTCTAATTTCATTCTTTTACATGCAGCTGTCCAATTTTCCTAGCTTATTGAATCCCACTTATTGAAGAGACTGTCTTTTCTCCATATATAGGTATATCCTTGCCTCCTTTGTCATAGATTAGTTGACCATAGGTGCGTGGGTTTATCTCTGAGCTTTCTATCCTGTTTCATTGATCTATATTTCTGTTTTTGTGCCAGTACCATATTGTCTTGATTACTGTAGATTTGTACTATAGTCTGAAGACAGGGAGTCTGATTCCTCCAGCTCTTGTTTTTTTCCCTCAAGACTGCTTTGGCCATTCAGAGTCTTTTGTGTCTCCATACAAATTTTAAGATTTTAGTTCTGTAAAAAATGCCACTGGTAATTTGATAGGGATTTCATTGAATCTATAGATTGCTTTGGGTAGTATAGACATTTTCACCCTATTGATTCTTCCAATCCAAGAACATGGTGTATCTCTTCATCTGTTTGTGTCATCTTTGATTTCTTTCATCAGTGTCTTATAGTTTTCTGAGTACAGGTCTTTTACCTCCGTAGGTAGGTTTATTCCTAGGTATTTTATTCTTTTTGTTGCACTGGTAAATTGATGTGTTTTTTTAATTTCTCTTTCAGATTTTTCTCATTAGTGTATAGGAATGCAAGAGATTTCTGCACATTAATTTTGTATCCTGCAACTTTACCAGATTTATTGATTAGCTCTAGTAGTTTTCTGGTAGCATCTTTAGGATTCTCTATGTACAGTATCATGTCATCTGCAAACAGTGACAGTTTTACTTCTTCTTTTCTAATTTGTATTACTTTTATTTATTTTTCTTCTCTGATTGTCGTGGCTAGGACTTCCAAAACTATGTTGAATAATAGTGGTGAGAGTGGACATCCTTGTCTTGTTCCTGATCCTAGAGGGAATGCTTTCAGTTTTTCACCATTGAGAATGATGTTTGCTGTGGGTTTGTCATATATGGCCTTTATTATGTTGAAGTAGGTTCCCTCTATGCCCAATTTCTGGAGAGTTTTTTCATAAATGGGTGTTGAATTTTGTCAAAAGCTTTTTCTGCATCGATTGAGATGATCATATGGTGTTTATTCTTCAATTTCTTCATATGGTTTATCATATTGATTGATTTGTGTATATTGAAGAATCCTTACGTCCTTGGGATAAATCCCACTTGATCATGGTGTATGATCCTTTTAATATATTGTTGCATTCTGTTTGCTAGTATTTTGTTGAGGATTTTTGCATCTATATTCATCAGTGATTGGTCTGTAATTTTCTTTTTTTGTAGTATTTTTGTCTGGTTTTGGTATCAGTGTGATGCTGACCTCATAGAATGAGTTTGGAAGTGTTCTTTCCTCTACAGTTTTTTGGAAGAGTTTCAGAAGGATGTGTGTTAGCTCTTCCCTAAATGTTTGATAGAATTCACCTGTGAAGCCATTTGGTCCTGGACTTTTGTTTGTTGGAAGATTTTTAATCACAGTTTTAATTTCATTACTTGTGATTGGTCTGTTCATATTTTCTATTCCTGGTTCAGTCTTGGAAGGTTATACCTTTCTAAGAATTTGTCCATTTCTTTCAGGTTATCCATTTTATTGGCATAGAGTTGCTTGTAGTAATCTCTTAGGATGCTTTGTATTTCTGCGGTGTCTGTTGTAACTTCTTTTTCATTTCTAATTTTATTGATTTAAGTCCTCTCCCTCTTTTTCTTGATGAGTCTGACTAAAGGTTTATCAATTTTGTTTATCTTCTCAAAGAACCAGCTTTTAGTTTTCTTGATCTTTGCTATTTTTTTCTTTGTTTCTATTTCATTTATTTCTGCTCTGATCTTTATTATTTCTTTCCTTCTGCTAACTTTGGGTTTTGTTTGTTCTTCTCTCTCTAGTTCCTTTAGGTGTAAGGTTAGATTGTTTATTTGAGATTTTTCTTGTTTCTTGAGGTCGGCTTGTACAGCTATATACTTCCCTCTTAGAGCTGCTTTTGCTGCATCCCATAGGTTTTGAAAGCTTTTTCTTTCTTTTTTTTTAAAAATTTTATTTATTTTTGGCGGCGTTCAGTCCCCATTGCTGCACGTAGGCTTTCTGTAGTTGCGGTGGGTGGGGGCTGTTCTTCATTGCAGTGCACAGGCTTCTCATTGTGGTGGCCTCTCATGTTGCAGAGCACAGGCTCCAGGCGTGTGGGCTTCAGCAGTTGCAGTTTGCGGGCTCAGGAGTTGTGGCTCATGGGCTCTGGAGTGCAGTCTCAGTAGTTGTGGCACACAGACCCAGTTGCTCCATGGCATGTGGGATCTTACTGTACCAGGGCTTGAACCCATGTCCCCTGCATTGGCAGACAGACTCCCAAGCACTGCGCCACCACAGAAGCCCCATCCCACAGGTTTTGGATCATCGTGTGTTCATTGTAATTTGTCTCTATGTATTTTTTTATTTCCTCTTTGATGTCTTCAGTGATCTCTTGATTATTTAGTAATGTATTGTTTAGCCTCCATGTGTTTGTGTTTTTTTAATGTTTTTTTCCATGTAACTGATTTCTAGTCTCATAGCATGGTGGTCGGAAAAGATGCTTGGTATGATTTCAATTTTCTTAAATTTACTGAGGCTTGATTTGTGACCCAAGGTGTGATGTATCCTGGAGAATGTTCCATGTGCACTTGAGAAGAATGTGTAATCTGCTGGTTTTGGATGGAATGTCCTATAAATATCAAGTAAATCTCTCTGCTTTATTGTGTTATTTAAACCTTGTGTTTCTTTATTACTTTTCTGTCTGGATGATCTGTCCATTGGTGTAAGTGAGGTGTTGAAGTCCCCCACTATTATTGTGTTACTGTCGAGTTCCTCTTTTAGAGCTGTTAGCAGTTGCCTTATGTACTGAGGTGCTCCTCTTTCGGGTCCATATATATTTATAATTGTTATATCTTCTTGTTGGATTGATCCCTTGATCATTATGTATTGTCCTTCCTTGTCTCTTGTAACATTCTTTATTTTAAAGTCTATTTTATCTGATATGACTGTTGCTACTCCAGCTTTCTTTTGATTTCCATTTGCATGGAATATCTTTTTCCATCCCCTCCCTTTAGTCTGTATGTGTCCCTAGGTCTGAAGTGGGTCCCTTGTAGACAGCATATATATGGGTCTTGTTTTTCTATCCTTTCAGTGAGCCTGTGTCTTTTGGTTGGAACATTTAATCCATTCACATTTAAGGTAGTTTTCAATATTTATGTTCCTATTACCATTTTCTTATTTGTTATGGGCTTGTTTTTGCAGGTCCTTTTTTTCTCTTGTGTTTCCCACTTAGAGAAGTTCCTTTAGCATTTGTTGTAGAGCTGGTTTGGTGGTGCTGAATTTTCTTAGCTTTTGCTTGTCTGTAAAGCTTTTGATTTCTCCGTCGAATCTGAATGAGATCCTGGCCAGGTAGAGTAATCTTGGTTGTAGTTTCTTCCCTTTCATGACTTTAAATATATTATGCCACTCCCTTCTGGCTTGCAGGGTTTCTGCTGAATGATTGGCTGTTAACCTTATGGGGATTCCCTTGTATGTTATTTGTTGTTTTTCCCCTTGCTGCTTTTGATATTTTTTCTTTGTACTTAATTTTTGATAGTTTGATTAATATGTGTCTTGGTGTGTTTCTCCTTGGATTTAGCCTGTATGGGACACTCTGCACTTCCTGGACTTGATTGACTATTTTCTTTCCCATATTAGTGAAGTTTTCAACTATAATTTCTTCAGGTATTTTCTCAGTCCCTTTCTTTTTATCTTCTTCTTCTGGGACCCCTATAATTTGAATATTTATGTGTTTAATGTCCCAGAGGTCTCTAAGACTGTCCTCAGTTCTTTTCATTCTTTTTTATTCTGCTCTGCCATAGTTATTTCTACTATTTTATCTTCCAGGTCATGTATCCATTCTTCTGCCTCAGTTATTCTCCTCTTCATTCCTTCTAGAGAATTTTTAATTTCATTTATTCTGTTGTTCATCATTGTTTGTTTACTCTCTAGTTCTTCTAGGTCCTTGTTAAATGTTTCTTGTATTTTCTCCAGTCTATTTCCAAGATTTTGCATCATCTTTACCATCATTACTCTGAATTCTTTTTCAGATAGACTGCCTATTTCCACTTCATTTGTTTGGTCTGGTGGGATTTTACCTTGCTCCTTCATCTGCTGTGTATTTCTCTGTCTTCTCATTTTACTTAACTTACTGTGTTTGGGGTCTCCGTTTCACAGGCTGCATGTTCATCATTCCCATTGTTTTGGGGGTCTGCCCCCAGTGGGTAATGTTGGTTCAGTGGTTTGTGTAGGCTTCCTGGTGGAGCGGACTGGTGCCTGTGTTCTGGTGGATGAGGCTGTATCTGGTCTTTCTGGTGGGCAGGACCATGTCCACTGGTGTGTTTTGGGGTGTCTGTGACCTTATTACGATTTTAGGCAGCCTCTCTGCTAATGGGTGGGGTTGTGTTTCTGTCTTGCTAGTTGTTTGGCATGGGGTGTCCAGCACTGGAGCTTGCTGGTTGTTGAGTGGAGCTGGGCCTTAGCATTGAGATGGAGATCTCTGGGAGAGCCTTCACTGTTTGATATTACGTGGAGCTGGGAAGTTTCTGGTGGAGCAATGTCCAGAACTCGGCTCTGCCACTCAGAAGCACAGGCCTGACACCCAGACGGAGCACCAAGACCCTGGCAGCCACACAGCTCAGAAGAAAAGGGAGAAAAAAAAGAAGGAAATATAGAAAATAAATAAATAGAAATAAAGTTATTAAAATAAAAAATTTAAAAATTTATAAAAAACAAAAAAATTAAAAAGCAATAGAAGAAAAAAGAAAGAAAGAAGAGAGCAACCAAACAAAAAACAAATCCACTAATGATAACAAGCACTAAAAACTATATTTAAAAAAAAAAAAAGGACAGACAGAATCCTAGGACAAATGGTAAAAGCAAAGCTATACAGACAAAATCACACAAAGAAGCATACACATACACACTCACAAAAAGAGAAAAAGGAAAAAAAATACATACATCTCTATATAAAAAAGCAAAATGGAAGGGAGCAACCAAATCAATAAACAAATCTACCAGTGATAATAAACTCTAAATACTAAGCTACAATAAACATAAAACCAGAAACAAATTAGATGCAGAAAGCAAACTCCAAGTCTACAGTTGCTCCCAAAGTCCACTGCCTCAATTTTGGAATGATTCGTTGTCTATTCAGGTATTCCACAGATGCAGAGTACATCAAGTTGATTGTGGAGATTTAATCCACTGTTCCTGAGGCTGCTGGGAGAAATATTCCTTTCTCTTCTTTCTTTGTACAGCTCCTGGGGTTCAGCTTTGGATTTTGCCCCCCTCTGCGTGTAGGTCACCTGAGGGTGTCTGTTCCTGCCCAGACAGGATGGGGTTAAAGGAGCAGCTGATTAGGGGGCTGTGGTTCACTCAGGCTGGGGGGAGGGCGGGGTACAGAATGTGGGGTGAGCCTGCAGTGGCAGAGGCCGGCGTGTGACGTTGCAACAGGCTGATGCGCGCCGTTTGTTCTCCCAGGGAAGTTGTCCCTGGATCATGGGACCCTGGCAGTCCATTAAATGGTTCTTGACCTTCTACGGGATGTTAGGAAGTTTACCTGAGGACAGATGTTTGAGTTGGGATCTAAAGAATGGGCAAACGTCATTTGGGTAAAGAAAAGGAGCAAGGGGTTTCCAGGCAGAGGTAAAAACCTACTTAAAGAACCTGACCAAAGCCAGGAAGGCTGGAACACAGAAATTAAGGGGGAACATGGCAAAAGGCTATGCTAGGAAGTTGGCAGCATCTAGCACCTTACAAACCATGTTAAGAACTCAATTTGGTCTTTATCCAAAGAGCAGTGGAAGACATTAAAGGATTTTAAGATTTCACACTAGGGAGTGGCACAATCAATGTATAACTTCTAGCAGGACTTTGCAAGATAGAGGTTCTATTTTAGCCCCTAAGGAAGAGATAGCAAAAATTTATTATCTGTATCAGTAAATCCTTGTTACTTATCCATGGCAGACATCACCAATTGATCATGACTTTTTTTTCTCTGACTGAACCAAGACTTAACAGTCTCAGATCATTCCAGACAGGCAATACCAATCAATGTGACTCAGCACTTAAGACAAACCCTGTTTTACTAAACTTTTTGGCTCTTAATAAAAATACAAGATTGCTTGGGATGAGGTGGCTAGATAAAATATAGAACACCCAATTAAATTTGAATTTCAAATAAACAAATAATTTTTTAGTGTAAGTATGTACCAAATATTGGATGGGACAAATTTACACTAAAAAATTATTTGTTGTCTAGGTGAAATTCATATTTAACTGGTTATTTGCTGAATCTGGCAACTCTCATTTGAGGGAATTAATGGAAAAAGCCCACAGCACAGTACCAGTCCAAAATAAATGCTTAATGAATGTTTATTTATTTAATCAGTTCATTTGTTTTAAAGGCAAAATTTTAGAACAGTGTAAAAACTATTGGTTTCTGGCTTACCTCAATTTTTTCTTCATTTATTAGCTCTAAGAAATAGTCAAAGTATGTCTGAAACTATAATTCAACTGCTTCCCCCTATTGTTTTTCTAGATTAATGGCTTTCCATTGCATTTTACTGTACCCCACAAGACAGTACAAGAAACCCACAGTCCATAGTACAAGAAACTCCGCTCATTTCTACTTTCTAATGAGAAAAGCCATAATAAGAACATGACAGTGCATAAGAATAATACTATATGGTTAGACTGGTTTAAGATGGCAGAGTAGAAGGACATGCTCTCACTCCCTCTTTCAAGAACACTGGAATCACAACTAACTGCTGAACAATCATCGACAGGAAGACACTGGAACTCACCAAAAAAAGATACCCCACATGAAAAGACAAAGGAGAAGCTGCAATGAGACGGTAGAAGGGGTGCTATCACAATAAAATCAAATCCCATAACTGCTGGATGGGTGACTCACAAACTGGAGAACACTTACACCACAGAAGTCCACCAACTGGAGTGAAGGTTTTGAGCCATACGTCAGGCTTCCCAACCTGGGAGTCTGGCAATGGGAGGAGGAATTCCTAGAGAATCAGACTTTGAAGGCTACTGGGATTTGATTGCAGGACTTCAGCAGGACTTCAGCAGGACTGGGGGAAACAAAGACTCCACTCTTGGAGGGCATACAGAAAGTAGTGTGCACATCGGGACCCAGGGGAAGGAGCAGTGACCCCAAAGGAGACTGAACCACTACCTGCTAGTGTTGGAGGGTCTCCTGTAGAGGCGGGGGGCAGCTGTGGCTCACCAAGGGACAAGGACACTGGCAGCAGTTCTGGGAAGTACTCCTTGGCGTGAGCCCTCCCAGAGTCTGCCATTAGCCCCACCAAAGAGCATGGGTAGGCTCCAGTGTTGGGTCACCTCAGGCCAAACAGCCAACAGGGAGGGAACCCAGCCCCACCCATCAGCACACAAGCGGATTAAAGTTTTACTGAGCTCTGCCCACCAGAGCAACAGCCAGCTCTACCCACCACAATTCCCTCTCATCAGGAAACTTCGCAAAGCCTCTTAGATAGCCTCATCCACCAGAGGGCAGACAGCAGAAACAAGAACTACAGTCCTGCAACTTGTGGAAGAAAAACCACATTCACAGAAAGATAGACAAGATGAAAAGGCAGAGGGCTATGTACCAGATGAAGGAACAAGATAAAACCTCAGAAAAACAACTAAATGAAGTGGAGATAAGCAACCTTCCAGAAAAAGAATTCAGAATAATGATAGTGAAGATGATCCAGGACCTCAGAAAAAAATGGAGGCAAAGAATGAGAAGATGCAAGAAATGTTTAATAAAGATCTAGAAGAATTAAAGAACAAACAAACAGAGATGAACAATACAATAACTGAAAAATACACTAGAAGGAATAGATAGCAGAATAACTGAGGCAGAAGAACGGATAAGTGACCTGGAAGACAGAATGGTGGAATTCACTGCTGCAGAACAAAATAAAGAAAAAAGAATGAAAAGAAATGAAGACAGCCTAAGAGACCTCTGGGACAACATTAAATGCAAGAACATTCACATTATAGGGGTCGCAGAAGGAGAAGAGAAAGAGAAGGTACCCGAGAAAATATTTGGAGAGGGTATAGTCAAAAACTTCCCTACCATGGGAAAGGAAATAACCACCCAAGTCCAAGAAGGGCAGAGAGTCCCATACAGGATAAACCCAAGGAGAAACACGCCGAGACACATAGTAATCAAATTGGCAAAAATTAAAGATAAAGAAAAATTATTGAGAGCAGCAAGGGAAAAATGACAAATAACATACAAGGGAACTACCATAAGATTAACAGCTGATTTATCAGCAGAAACTCTACAAGCCAGAAAGGAATGGCATGATATACTTGAAGTGATGAAAGGGAAGAAACTACAACCAAGATTACTCTACCTGGCCAGGATCTCATTCAGATTCGACGGGGAAATCAAAAGCTTTACAGACAAGCAAAAGCTAAGAAAATTCAGCACCACCAAACCAGCTCTACAACAAATGCTAAAGGAACTTCTCTAAGTGGGAAACACAAGAGACAAAAGGAACTACAAAAACAAACCTAAAACAGTTAAGAAAATGTTCATAGGAACATACATATTGATAATTACCTTAAACGTGAATGGATTAAATGCTCCAACCAAAAGACACAGGCTTGGTGAATGGATAGAAAAACAAGACCCATATATATGCTGTCTACAAGGGACCCACTTCAGACCTAGGGACACATACAGACTGGAAGTGAGGGGATGGAAAAAGATACTCCATGCAAATGAAAATCAAAAGAAAGCTGGAGTAGCAATACTCATATCAGATAAAATAGACTTTAAAATAAAGAATGTTACAAGAGACAAGGAAGGACAATACATAATGATCAAGGGATCAATCCAAGAAGAAGATATAACAATTATAAATATATATGCACCCAATATAGGAGCACCTCAATACATAAAGCAACTGCTAACAGCTATAAAAGAGAAAATCGACAGTAACACAATTATAGTGGGGGACTTTAAAACCTCAGTTACACCAATGGACAGATCATCCAAACAGAAAATTAATAAGGAAACAGAAGCTTTAAATGACACAATAGACCAGATAGATTTACTTGATATTTATAGGACATTCCATCCAAAAAAAGCAGATTAAACTTTCTTCTCAACTGCACACGGAACATTCTCCAGGATAGATTACATCTTGGGTCACAAATCAAGCCTTAGTAAATTTAAGAAAATTGAAATCATATCAAGCATCTTTTCTTACCAAAACCCTATGAGATTACAAATCAATTACAGGGAAAAAAAGGTAAAAAACACGAACACATGGAGGCTAAACAATACGGTACTAACTAACCAAGAGATCACTGAAGAAATCAAAGAGGAAAGAAAACATACTTAGAGACAAATGACAATGAAAACACGACGATCCAAAACCTATAGGATGCAGAAAAAGCAGTTCTAAGAGGGAAGTTTATAGCTACACAAGCCTAACTCAAGAAACAAGAAAAATCTCAAATAAACAATCTAACCTTACACCTAAAGGAACTAGAGAAAGAAGAACAAAACCTAAAGTTAGCAGAAGGAAAGAAATCATAAAGATCAGAGCAGGAATAAATGAAACAGAAACAAAGAAAATAATAGCAAAGATCTATAAAACTACAAGCTAGTTCTTTGAGAAGATAAACAAAATTGATAAACCATTAGCCAGACTCATCAAGAAAAAGCGGGAGAGGACTCAAATCAATAAAATTAGAAATGAAAAAGGAGAACTTACAAGAGACATCACAGAAATACAAAGCATCCTAAAATACTACTACAAGCAACTCTATGCCAATAAAATGGACAACCTGGAAGAAATGACAAATTCTTAGAAAGGTATAACCTTCAAAGACTGAACCAGGAAGAAATAGAAAATATGAACAGACCAATCACAAGTAATGAAATTGAAACTGTGATTAAAAATCTTCCAACAAACAAAAGTCCAGGACCAGATGGCTTCACAGGTGAATTCTATGAAACATTTAGGGAAGAGCTAACACACATCCTTCTCAAACTCTTCCAAAAAATTGCAGAGCAAGGAAAACTCCCAAACTCATTCTGTGAGGCCACCATCACCATGAAACCAAAACCAAAGTTACTACAAAAAAAGAAAACTACAGACCAATATCACTGATGAATATAGATGCAAAAATCCTCAACAAAATACAAGCAAACAGAATCCAACAACATATTAAAAGGATCGTACACCACGATCAACTGGGATTTATCCCAGAGATGCAAGGATTCTTCAGTATACGCAAATCAATCAATGTGATACACCATACTAACAAATTGAAGAATAAAAACTATATGATCATCTCAATAGATGCAGAAAAAGCTTTTGACAAAATTCAACACCAATTTATGATAAAAACTCTCCAGAAAGTGGGCATAGAGGGAACCTACTTCAACATAATAAAGGCCATATACAACAAACCCACAGCAAACACCATTCTCAATGGTGAAAAACTGAAAGCATTTCCTGTAAGATCAGGAACAAGACAAGGATGTCCACTCTCACCACTATTATTCAACATAGTTTGGGAAGTCCTAGCCACGGCAATCAGAGAAGAAAAAGAAATAAAAGTAATACAATTTGGAAAAGAAGAAGTAAAACTGTCACTGTTTGCAGATGACATGATACTATACATAGAGAATCCTAAAGATGCCACCAGAAAACTACTAGAGCTAATCAATAAATCTGGTAAAGTTGCAGGATACAAAATTAATGCACAGAAATCTCTTGCATTCCTATATACTAATGAGAAAAATCTGAAAGAGAAATTAAAGAAACACTTCCATTTACCACTGCAACAAAAAGAATAAAATACCTAGGAATACACCTACCTAAGGAGACAAAAGACCTGTATGCAGAAAACTATAAGACACTGATGGAAGAAATGGAAGATGATACCAACAGATGGAGAGATATACCATGTTCTTAAAGTGGAAAAATCAACATTGTGAAAATGACTATACTACCGAAAGCAATCTACAGATTCAATGCAATCCCTGTCAGATTACCAATGGCATTTTTTACAGAGCTAGACAAAAAGTCTTAAAATTTGTATGGAGACACAAAAGACTCCGAATAGCCAAAGCAATCTTGGGAAAGAAAAACGGAGCTGGAGGAATCAGACTCCCTGTCTTCAGACTATACTACAAAGCTACAGTAATCAAGACAATATGATACGGCACAAAAACAGAAATATAGATCAATGGAACAGGATAGACAGCCCAGAGATAAACCCACGCTCCTATGATTAACTAATCTATGCCAAACGAGGCAAGGATATACAATGGAGAAAAGACAGTGTCTTTAATAAGTGGTGCTGGGAAAACTGGACAGCTACCTGTAAAAGAATGAAATTAGAACACTCCCAAACACCATACACAAAAATAAACTCAAAATAGATTTGAGACCTAAATGTAAGACTGGGCACTATAAAACTTTGAGGAAGACATAGGAAGAACACTCTTTGACAGAAATCACAGCAAGATCTTTTTTGAACCACCTCCTCGACTAATGGAAATAAAAACAAAAGTAAACAAATGGGACCTAATGAAACTTAAAAGCTTTTGCACAGCAAAAGAAACCATAAACAAGACCAAAAGACAACCCTCAGAATGGGAGAAAATATTTACAAATGAATCATCGGACAAAGGATTAATGTCCAAAATATATAAACAGCTCTTGCAGCTCAATATTAGAAAAACAAACAACCGAATCCAAAAATGGGCAGAAGACCTAAATAGACATTTCTCCAGAGAAGACATACAGATGGCCAAGAAGCACATGAAAAGCTGCTCAGCATCACTTATTATTAGAGAAACGCAAATCAAATCTACAATGAGGTATCACCTCACACCAGTTAGAATGAGCATCATCAGAAAATCCACAAACAACAAATGCTGGAGAGGGTGTGGAGAAAAGGGAACCCTCTTGCACTGTTGGTGGGAATGTAAATTGATACAGCCACTATGGAGGACAGTATGGAGGTTCCTTAAAGAACTAAAAATAGAATTACTATATGACCCAGGTATCTCACTACTGGGCATACACCCAGAGAAAACCATTATTCAAAAAGACACATGCACCTCAATGTTCATTGCATCACTATTTACAGTAGCCAGGTCATGGAAGCAACCTAAATGCCCACTGACAGACGAATGGATAAAGAAGAAGGGGTACATATATACTATGGAATATTACTCAGCCATAAAAAGGAATGAAACTGGGTCATTTGTAGAGACGTGGATGTATCTAGAGACTGTCATACAGAGTGAAGTAAGTCAGAAAGAGAAAAACGAATATCGTATATTAACACATATATGTGGAACCTAGAAAAGTGGTACAGATGAACTGGTTTGCCGAGCAGAAATTGAGACACAGAAGTAGATGAAATACGTATGGACACCAAGGGGGGAAAGTGGCGGGGGGTGGGGGTGGGGGTGTGATGAATTGGTAATTGGGATTGAGATGTAAACACTGATGTGTATAAAATGGATGACTAATAAGGAAAAATAAATAAATAAAAAACAAACATCAAAAGCAAAAGAATACTGTAGGGTTAACCAAACAATCCACAACAACCTACCTTGATAAAGATAAAAATAAATTAAACAGCAATTTTTAATTCAAAAGGAATAATCACAGTTATTCAAATCATAATCAGCTTGAGAAAATTCTTGAGGTAATAAAAACAAATCATACTTTCTGAATTTTGTGGGATTTCCAGTAATCTGCAGGTTATTATACACAATAGAAGTTTTCATCCCTGCCAAACACCGTATGGCAGTCAGATGTCTTAGATGGATATTGAATTATATTCCTCAATAAACTTTAGGAGCTACTTAGTTTTAGTTTATGAATGCCAAATTTTAGTGACTTTTAACTGATTTAGGAGTTCACTGGAAAATCAACCTTGGTTGTACATGTAATCTAAGGCCTATGGAATTATGGGTAATTCACCCCAAAAGACTAAAGCAGAGACTTGCAATGGTAGATTAGGCTGAGGGTTATGAGAAGGCCCCATGTGTTCCACACTTTGAGAATCATTGATCCAGGCAGAAGTACTGTCTTTTTCTGGCATTGGAACTCTAAAGTAGATGGTAGATATTACAGTGTCTCAAACTATAAATTCAGGTACACTTTATGAAATAAAAAACAATCATTTCTGGCTTCTAATTTTACCACCAGGATTGGGGAAAATGTGAGTTAAAATATACCGAGCACTTGGACCTCTTGGGTACAAAATGTATTATAAAGGCACAGTGTCTATTGTATCTCTCTAATTCTAACATCTCAGTGTCTCTAAGCTGGCTGGAATCAGCATCACCTTTCTCCTGAAAGAGTTTACATTATAAGCTTAACTACCATCTTTCTTCATGGGATTTGTCCTGGCTTGACCATGATCGTATTATATTCAAGTCTGATACACTTCAAGATCCCTTGCGGGCTCACCCAGATTCTTTTCAATATAAGGGTCCTGTAATTAAGGCTGGGAGGTGTGGTTTTGATTGAGTGCCGTGCAGATTGTTCATTAACATGCCATCCGAACAATTTAATAACCTTTTTAATTAATCAAAAATTGGCATGTCCCCCTTCAGGCTATAGTGCTGCTTTTGCAAGAGTTGGTCTCTTGGTAGTTCTCAATTTAGCTTATTATTTGAAACCTAAATCTGCCCAGGCTAATGAGCGTGACCAATTCTCTTACCAAGACCACATAGGACGCTCCATCTGCACTTCACGAAACGATGAGAGGACCAGATGTCTTGGGGTGATATTCTGGTTCTTGGCTTTTTAAAGAAGCTCCCATCAGACTAGAGATGAAAGAAAATAATTTATAGAGTAGTTGAAAATCACTTTTTACTTTCTTTTTCTTTTAGTGTTTTCTACTAGTATTTTTCTTTTATGATTATTATTTATTTATTTTTTCACTTTCGGGTTTGACATTTTAGAACTTTCAGGCTCAATTAGTCCTTCATAATTTGGTGCTAGATATGATTTGAAATGATTTAATGGTTTTCAGTAATTTGATATCCTGAAGCTTTTCATATTCCTGAAGAAAATGGCAATTCAAATGGTTTCAAAATATAATTTTGGCAAGGTTGAGCTTGTACTTTTTTTTTTTAACTTGGAAAGATAGGACTTGGGAACACTTACTCTTTCTTTTTTAATTTTTAAGATGTTTTATACAATTTTTAATGGTTAAACTCCATTTACAATTTTTATAAAATATTGGCTGCATTCCCCATGGTGTACAATACATCCTTGAGCCTATCTTAGAGTCAATAGTTTGTACCTCCCACTCCCCGACACCTATATTGCCCCTGCCCCCCACTGGTAAGCACTAGTTTGTTCTCTATATCTGTGAGTCTGCTTCTTTTTTGTTATATTCACTAGTTTGTTGTATTTTTTAGAGTCCACATATGTGATATCATATAGTATTTGTGTTTCTCTGTCTGACTTATTTCACTTAGCGTAATGTCCTCCAGTTTCATCCATGATGCTGCAAATGGCAAAATTTCATTGTTTTTTATGGCTAAGTAGTATTCCACTGTGTGTATGTGTGTGTGTATATATATCACATGTTCCTTATCCATTCATCTGTTGATGGACACTTAGGTTGCTTCCATATCTTGGCAACTGTAACTAATGCTGCTATGAACATTGGGGTGCGTGTATCTTTTCAAATTCGTGTTTTTGTTTTTTTCAGATATATACCCAGTAGTGGAATTGCTGGGTCGTGTGGTAGTTCTATTTTTAGTTTTTGAGAAACCGCCATACTGTTTTCCATAGTGGATGCACCAATTTACATTTCCACCAACAGGAAGACACTTACCCTTTAAAGCCTGAAAACAATGTGTGTGTATACTTCACCTGGCTATAGACTCCAACGTTTGAGTTAATTTCTCCCAACCAAATAGAATATTACTCTCCCTCCACCCCTTAATATGTACCTCAGTTATTTCTGGAGACCTATAAAGGAATGCCTCACATAGGCCATCTCTCTCCTGCCTGTTAGTTGAATGGTCTATCCACTTTCGTCTCCATTTTCAGACTTAACTTGTTTCTGCCTGGGACAGTATCTCCTAGCTACCAATGCTGAGAATCCCAATCATTCATTCTTACAATTAGTTGAGTACTTACATGTGGCAAGTGCTATGCTAGAAATTCATGAAAATCTAGTATCTTTGCCTATGCTTCTATCTCCATACACTCACCAAAGTCTCCTCTTGAGGTACGACAATGGAACCGCAGTCCATAAGAATGATAGCATGCCCTCTCCCCGCTGGCCTCTGTTGACACCAGTGCTTAAAGCAGCTAGGTTCATGTGCTCAATTTTATAAAAATCTCATTTGAATAGCCCCTACCTCTTGCAAAACAAGGGAAGGTTTGAAATATAGGTTTTCCTGGTTATACTCACTGCATCAAAGACTAAGATTTTAGGATGAGATTTACTGACTGTAAGCTCTGGGCACCCTCTGGGCAGTCACGTATATGAGAAGAAAACTTGTCTAAGAGCTCTTTGAGGAAGGGATGTTCAGCCCTGTGATCTGGCAGTGGGAGGTCTAATTCCCCATCCCACATCCATTAGCTTGAGGAGAAAATATCTTGCATCTGGAAGTGCCAAGTCCCATCAGACTTTAGCACTGGCCCAGTTCATGCACTGCCATCTCCCACATGACAGGACCAAAAATCAAGAAATCCTCCCCCTTTATCCACATCAACATCCTCCACCAGAGTGGTACATTTACCACAGTTGATGTGCAGAGGTGGGAGGCTGTGCATGTCTGAGAGCAGGAGGTGTATGGGAAATCTCCATACCTTCCTCTCAGTCTTGCTCCCAGCATCTCCCACAGACCTTGAAGAACAGGCCAAGAGATTCCCCAGTGCGAGTCTCCAGCCTCTGGCTGTTAGTCTCAGTCCTGAGTGCCTGCTCCCAAGTTCAAAGCAGATGCACTTCTCAGAAGGCAGTGAAGGATGACAGAGCCTGGCTGTTGGCAGAATGCGGAGTGGGGCTCACCTCTGTTTGTAAACGGGGCGGAGTCTGATTCCACCTGAACCACACTGAAGCCTGAATTATCTGCTTTATATTCTGTAAGATTATTTTCTGGCGCTTTAGAACCCTAGGGGGAAAAATGGACATTCTAAAAAACATATCACATACCCTCATCGCCCTGCAGACTGCCTGTATTTCACATACAGCTCCAAGTTGAGAACCACATTTCTTTTAGCCACACTCCACATGCACCTGCCACTGCTCTTCGTGCCTCATGAACACGGATGAAGTGCCCAGTCCCACCGTAGGGCTTCTTATGTAGTTGCTGTGGAGTGTTTCTACCTTCTGATGAATTCCTCCATTCTGTCTGCAAATGGATAGTGAGCAATGTTACTGACAGCTGAAAGTGCTAGTGGATATATTATATACAAAAGATAAACAGAAGAGGTCCTTTCAGCATATCTTTTTAATTGGAAGAACATGTAGGCTTTTGAGTGACAATATCTTCTCCATTTCCCTAAATATAGCACCTTTAGAAAGCCACAGAGCTAAGCGGTATGGAAAAGCATAGGGGTGTTGAATCTCAGGTATCCTCGGGTGAGATATTTAACCTCTCTGATGCACAACAGGCTCCTCTACAGCATGAGAATATTGGGGTGTTGAAGAGTTAATTGCAATAAAGAACACCAATACATGAGATATATAGTTCTCACATATCTTTTTCCTTCCCCCTTTAAAGGCTAGAGAAAGAGGGGAAGAAAACCCACCACTGAGGGCTTATCACTGGTCTCTGTGGGGAAGGAAAAGGTTTTTCTCATCTCTCTTAGGGTTCTTGGCTGGGTCTGAGTATTAAACTGAGGAAAACAGATGAACGGGAGAAAAGCATACAGATTTAGTTGTTTTACATGACACAGGAGCCTTCATAAAGAAATAAGGACCCAAAGAAACAGTTAGAGCTGAGTGTTCTTTTGCCAGGCTTGACGAAGAGTGCACAGTGGTAGAGGAAGCTGACGGGGTGAGGGGTCTGAGGTTAGGGGTGCTAAAGCAGGGCAGTTCAGCAAGGCCTCTTAGCTCAGGTTCTTCTTGGCCTCCCTTTGTCTTCAGAGGTGAGGGTGTTCCTTCCCTCAGGATGGGGGAGGACACCTCTCACAGGAGGGTTTTATGACCTGTTTCGGCCAAGGGAGGAGTTCAGAGTGCCCTTCAGCCTCACAGTACTCAGTACGCCAGGTGCCACATGGTTGGGGTAGCGTGTCCGGAACCCCGTCTTCTCCAGCGACTCACGCACGAGAATCCACGTACGAAAATGTTGACTAAGTTGTACATGATAAAAAGATCGCGGTGCCTTTTCTCCTTCGATCCCTTCCTCATGCCCCGCTCTCCGAACCGTATCTATTAAAGTCTGTTTTGTGGTGTGTGTGAACGGATGGGAAGGTCACGTCGGCTAAACGTCAGGTTGCCTTCTGTGCCTCTGTTGCTGTGGGCAGAAGCCTGGCCCTGGCAGGCCCCATTCTGCTGAGTGTTTTTCTATCATTTTAAAAAGGAGAACAGCAGAGATGCAAATTGCTGAGGCTGTTCAGGGAGAAGGGCGCACTAAGAGGCCATTTAGGCGGATGAGTGTGCAGGGAGCAGGGCGGGTAGTGGGGCGAAGGCAGGGCACGTTCTTCAGGTTCTTTCTTCACCTTTTGTGAGCAGATTTATTGGGCTTGTTAAGGACTAAGGAAATACTGTGAGGCTTAGTGGCCTCCAGGCCTGGGAGGTCCCTCAGAATTCTAAACTCAGGCATCTTGGGACTCTCCGCCTCCTAGGATCCCCTGAGAACCCTGGGAATGGGCTCCTTAGAAATGCAGAGATGAGGTATGTTTTTGTTGGCGGTGGCAGGGATATGACGGTACGTGGCACAGGGAGGTAAGTCATAGCCTCATAGTGTCTGACGCAGCGCACTTCACTGTCACCCTCGCCTCCATCCCCTCCTCAGCCCCTCGCACCTCCCCACCCAGGCTTCTGGTCAGCGACTGCTTAGGCCTCCTCCTGAACCTGGACTGTGCCCCCTGAGGGAATCCCACAGCCAGGCTGCTCAGAGTGAAAACGCTTCTACTGCCATGAGCCGCCTTCTCCCCCACCGGACCTCAGAGGCGGCCCTTCAGTGGGTAGGGTTTGGGTTCTGGCAGAGGCAGAGAATTATGGTTCCGTTCCCAGCCCTAATTGGCTCTGTGACTCTGGGCAAGTCACTCTCCCCATCTGGGCCTCAGTTACCTCTTCTGCAAAACGAGGGTGTTGGCCTGGGGTCTTCAGAGCCCTGTCCTGCTCTGACATTGGAAACCTCAGTGGCTCTAATTGCCTCATTAGAACACCAGGGAATGCCTTTCTAGTAATTGTCTCCCTGGCTCCTGGCTTACCCACTCCCTACTGGGCTCTGCCTCCGAGGAAACAAAAGCAGCTGCTCTCTCCTCTGGAGCATCCTCGGACTCTGCGAGCCCTTCTTGACAGCACACGTGCACAGGCATCCTCTGTCTGCCGTTCGCACTCTGTCTGAAGCCTCTTTCTGAGGCCCGGGGAGGGAGGGTGGTGCCCCTTTTGAGCCGGGCTCTGTCTCTTGTCTCCTTCTCTGGCTAGCGTTGCTGGCCTCCATGCCAGGTGAGATCAAGGTTTCCTTTATTGCTCTCCACCCTGCACGGGCATTTAGCGGTGGGTACTTCGCACACAAGCATATGCATTTTGGCTGTGATGAAAGCTGAAATGGCCCAGACGAAATGGCAGTGAATGGAGGGAGAAGATTATATAATCTCACATAACTGTCCTCAAAGAAATACACATTCTGAGAGTCAACAGCTGCCCTTAAAAATGGTCCCTTTGCCAAAACCCAGGATATTTCATTTTGTGTTTTAGGAACCAGGCACAAGTCGATAGTGTGGCTTTAAAATTTGCCAAGTAAGACAGTCCTATGAGTCTCTCACAAAACTCTTAATACGTTTAGGAGTGTGTGTGTTTCTGAGAAGTCAGGTAACAATAACAGTTTCTGTATATTTTTCTGGGCACATCCAGGGATGGCCAAGCAAGAGGTCAGAGATGTGGGAGGGGCTTGGTGGGAAACTCAAGTTTCGTTGGAGACCAAAGAAAACGGCAAATCTGGTAGAATCCTGAACATCAGGCATCTAAAAACAGAGAGTGAGTCTAGGAAGGCAGCCAAGGCAGGAAGGTTAAGCAAATTTGGGGAGATTATGGCAGGTGGGGTCTAGCATCCAGCAAGGTGGAGGTTGAGGCTCCAGCAGATGGGAGACGCTGCAGTTGTTTCTGATCCTAGAGAAGAGCAGCTACTCTCTGCCCATAAATCCCTACAGAGGGTGGGTGCTTATGGAGGGCAGGTTGGTGCCCGAAGCCAGAGCTTTGTCCATGCTTGACTTATTCAACATCATTCCTTTAGTCGTGTGGTGTGAGGTTGAAGAGTGTGGATTCTGATGTTAGACAGAATGGGTTCAAATCTCAGATCTGCCGATTTACTCGCTGTTACCCTGTGCCTCAGTTTTTCTCATCTGCAGGTTGGGCATAATAATAGCAATTACCTCATTGGGCGTTTGGGAGGATTAAACTTGTCTAGTGTAGTACCTGATGCGTTGGAGGGCTCAATAAGTGTCAAATACCATTAATTACTTCGATATTCATTTATTGAACTCTCGAATAAGAGCCAGAAGACAGAAGGATTCTTAACATACTTTAGCATGCATCTGAGTCACCTGGAGGACTGGGTAAAACTCAGATCGCTCGAATCCATCCCCAGAGTTTCTAATTCACTTGGTGTGGAATATGTTCTATGGAACATGTTTTGAGACTCACCGCTCTATATCCTATACACAAGATAGGTGTACAAATGAGACCATTATTTGTTTAACAAGCACCTAATTAGCACTTACCATGTGCCAGATTTTGTATATATACATAATACATAGTATTACAGTTATCGACTCATTTACTCATTACAGAGACCCTATGAGGCAGGTTCTATTATACCTGGTTTATAGAAGAGAAAACTGAGGCACTTGCCCAGTTTTAAGTAACCTGCCCAGGCACTCTCAACTAGTAAGTGACCATGTTATAAAACTGAATAAATGCCACCAGAGATGCAAAACCTTCTGTAGGAGGCATGGAGATTTTACGGTTCTCAGGAAGTTTTTAGGGTCTCTGACTCTAGGTAGGTCCTTGTAGGAACCCATGTTAAGGCAATGGACGTGCAGTGACAGGAGCAGGGACTCTGCAGCCAAATGGGGATAGAAACCTCGTGCTGCAATGTTTGAGCTGTGTGGCCTTAAGCAGAGGATTCATCTTTCTTTGCCATGTTCTTTGTCTAAAAGAAGAAGGAAAAAGGATGAGGGTCATAACACCTAACTAGCAGGGGTTTTGTCTGGAACAAAACAAGAAAGCTCATACGAAGTCCTTGGAAGAGAACAGATGCTCCTAGCAGGACAGTCTCCCATATTTCCCTCAGTGATGGCTTTTGCTGGATGATGATAAGAATTCATTTATCTCCCCTGCCCAGATTACCAGACTGCCTTTTCTTCAACCCAATTTCAGTTTCTCATCATCAATTTATAGCATCTTTTAGGATGACAGACCAGAAAATACCTTACAGATCATTTATTCCTGACTGTGTATCCAGGATTAAAAAACATATACAGGGCTTCCCTGGTGGCGCAGTGGTTGAGGGTCTGCCTGCCGATGCAGGGGATGCAGGTTTGAGCCCCGGTCTGGGAAGATCCCACATGCCGCGGAGCGGCTAGGCCCGTGGGCCATGGCCACTGAGCCTGCACGTCCGGAGCCTGTGCTCCGCAACGGGAGAGGCCGCAACAGTGAGAGGCCTGCGTACCGCAAAAAAAAAAAACCCAAAACCATATACAGTTTTTTAGCATCCTGTGGCAGATTGGATTATTCTTGAAAACTATTCACTCTGTCCTCCTAATTTCTAGGGAAGAACATACTTTTCCCCTCTGATGTTAGCCTAGGCTTGGCTTCGCTCAACTGGATATTAAACAGACATGATGTAGTAGAGGCTAGAAATGCTCTTGTGAAGTTAGGCTGGCTCCTGTGCACCTCTGCTATTGCTGTGAGAAAACATGCCCAATATAGCATGCTGGTCCCTGGAGTAGGATAAGATACACATTGCTCAGAGCTGGGCTACCCCCGTGGATCCCAGCCCTCAAATTTCAAGCCCCAGCTGCCCCTCCAGATGTCACTGGGCCAGCCAGGATCAGCAGAGCCCTCCAGCTGAGCCCAGCTGAGATCAGCTGATGTCCAACCAGTCCACAGACTTGTGACTTAAATATTTGTTGATGTATGCCACTGAGATGTTGTGATTCTTTGTTAAGGGCCTGATTTTGGCTCCATCTCAAGATATTCTGTGAGTAGAGCCCAGGAATCTGTGTTTCTAAAAGCCCACCACGTGATTCTGTTATCCACCTCGATTTGGAAATCACTGATCTCCTCTAATCTCCTCTTGTCTTATAGGGAGATGTTGAGACCCAGAGAGGTAGAGTGACTTGCCCAAAGTCTCAATACCTGGCCAGGTTAGTAGTAGAATTCTTGATGTTTTATATTAATACTCTTTATACTATATCACGCTGTTCCCATAAAAAAATTTAACATGGGAGAAGAAATTCTTCATGTCCCCATAACTTAAATGCTTTGGGCTGGGGTATTTCAGGCCCATACTGACATCAACCCTTTGAAACCCACTGATGAAAGGAAATGCTCAACGGAAAGAGTATATTATATTGACTTTGGTTGTTATTGTATCTGCTATGCCAAACAACTCAACTCGGTTAAAACGTGGTCACTAGATCATGTGCTTTTAGAGGGGATTTAAAGTGCAGTATTCTTTTTCAACTTGGGAAAGTTTATGTGATTTCTAGGCAATTATTTCCTGTAGGAATAAAAATGTGTGTTATTCTTTCATCCTATTCCTCTTGCTGCAGTTTCTCCTCATTAGTGGTTTCCTTCCTCTTGAGCTGTGGTAATGCCTTCGAAGTACTGAATCTATTACAGCTGAAGCTGGTCTTTGCAGACCTGACAGAAATATAGATGGGCAAACTGAAATGTCTGTCTCAATCCAGGCTAACGTTTACTGAGCACCTGCTAGGTGCCCAGCTTATGCAAACTGCTTTCACGTACACTATTTTTATTAAGTGTACAGGAATTTGCAAGGATTGGGTGTAGACTGAGTAGAAGGAAAAGAAAAGAGACGCTCATGGCTTAAGGTTATTGCAGACTCCTTTTGTGACATTTCTCTATTTGCCAGCACTCTGCTGTTTAATCTCCCCCATCTGTTAAGCAGTGAAGAATCATCTCTTTTCCAGATCAGCCCTCTAGCCCAAACATCACCTTTTCCCACTCCGCTTACTATGCCAGGGATGACTGAAGTAAACAGAGCTAGACAGGGTGCTAAATACTTCTTGGCTGAACCAGGCAGAAGCAAGAGTTCCTTCTTGGTCTAAGACTCATTGCTTTCCATGCGGGTCATCGCAATGTCCTCCCAAGTCTTCTCCCCACCCATTTCTCCCTTATGTAATCTCTCCTACCCAGCTCAACTTTCAAAATGTCACAACCCCAGGTCCAGAACTCCTGAGAGGAGTCATGCGTATAGATCTCGCTGCATAAATGCGTCTCCGTCCTTCCTTGATTACGTTGCTCGACTCCCATCAAATCTGTCCATTCTGCTCTAGGTGGTACCGCCACTCACTGCTTACTCCCCTACTTTTTCTCTGACTTGGACTACACACATGTGTGCATGCGTGTGCACACAGACACACAGCATGATAAACTCTGCTTTCAGGCCTTTCCACATGCTTTCTCTCCAGCCTGAGATTCTCTGCCTCTGCATTCAGTCTCACTTTCCCACAGGGGCCATGTAGTGAAACAATAAATGGGTGAAGCAGATGGGTGTGAGACAACAGGGAGTGCTGGGGAGCATGGCAAACTGGACCAGGCACACTGGGTCTACAGGGCACAGGCACTACTAGGCCCTAGTTAAGGGTGCCACATCACAGTATAGCCTAGTATTGACATATCTTCCACATTTTTAGAAGCTAGAAATCCAGATTTTTTATGAAATCTCTAGATTTTTAAAGGTGTGGAAGTGCATTATAATAAAGACAAAAAATGTTTGTATGCCAAATAAGCAAACCTGCTCTGCACTTTTGCTCATTCAAATCCTGCCAGACCTTAAAGTCCAGCTTAGGCTTCACCTCTCTGCCAAAGCCTTCTTTGATGCTTCTGACCACCGCGTTCTTTCCTCTCTTACTCCTCCTGTACAAAGAGAAGTGCGTAGTTATGTGCACAAGGTCAGAAGCAAGAGTACCTGGAAGCAAAACCACCTGCTAGCTGGGCAACCATGGGCAAAGCAATTAACCTTGTGAAGCTCTATTTCTTCATCTCCAAAAGGGAGGGGTTAGCCATAGTCTCTATTTCATAGGCATGTGATGAAGAAGAAATGAGAATAGGGCTATAGAGTACTCAACCTAATGCCTGACATTAGTAAGTTCTCAGTGAGTGTTAGCTGTTATTACTTATTATCCCACAACAACAAGCATCATCACATGATGGTTAAAAAGAGAGGATTCTAATTTAACCCTGATTTCCAGGGTTAAAATCCCAGTTCCACCACTTTTTTAGCTTTGTGGCTTGAGGTGAGTTAGTTAACCTCTCTGAACCTTAGTTTTCTCATCTGTAAAATGGGGATAATAAGACATATTGAGTTATTATGAGGAATTGCCTCTTAAGTCAGTTCTCCTCATCATCCGTTGTGATAGTTGTGTGTAGTTGTGTTCCTTCTAATCTTACACCAGTTATCAGTGTATGGGCCCTTAGCTCCGCATTCAGCCTTGAGTTCCTGTTCTGTAATAGTGGACTGGGCAGTAAGCATCTCCCCTTTACAGTGAGCATGCTGTTAACCGTTGCCAGCAGAGGGCGCTGGAGGAGCTCTGCGGGAGGAGGAGGGGGCTCACGTGACTGGTGTTGCTCTGTCCCGGCCATGTGCCTAGTGCGTGCCAATGCACAGCCTGCCCTGGGCCTGGTGACCACCTTGCCCTGGCCCTCGTGATTTAAACACTGCCCACTCCAGGTCTCGTACCTCCAGCAGTGTCCACCTCCCTGCCCCCAGCTTTGACACAGCTGTACGTGGAGGCTGGTACCTACTTGCTCTGCAGCGGTAGGCCAGCTCTGGATCAGGCAACCCGGCAGACTTCTCAGCCCTCCGTTTCCTCCAGTGAGGTCTGATCCCCAGTTGTGGGTCCTCTCCCTCAGCCCTAGGGCACCCTTTAGAGTGCTCTCTACATCTTTGTATTGTTTCCTCTACCATAATTAATTTATTCTTCAAATTAAACTTCCCCTGTTTAAATTACTGGTGACTTTCTGTCTCCTGATTAAACCGAGACTGATACATACCTTGAATCTAAATCTACCGCTTTATAACACAGACATTCTGATTATAGTCTTCTCTCTGGCTCTCCTTACACTATATCTGCTTCCTTTCCTACCAACGTGCTATTTCGTGCATAAGAGATACTTACTGAGATCACACGCAGCCTGGAGCATGTGTGTTTGCAAAGCCCTTTAACCTAAAGGGACTAATATGGGCTGAGGATGAGACTGTTGCTTCTCAACCTGTTATATGTAGTGAAGATCATTTTTGAACATTTAATTTCCAAATCTTTCATAAACCAGTACTCTTGTAAAGCATAATAAAAACGAAGTATTAGAAACATAAAAAATTTTAAAAGACAAAATACAAGCCCAATTTTTTTTAGTGTTAGATTCAGTGGACATTCTAGGAAACTGCTATAAAAGTCTGTAGATACTTACCCTCAATTTCTGGATTTGTGTTGCCATAGGTGGTGGCTCAGTGTGTAGAGGACACCTTGAACACCCCTGACCGGGGATATTCCCCAATGTCAGGAGTCGTACCGCGTTCTGCACCCCGATTCTCAAATCGAATCCCCTCATTGCATCATGTTTGCGTGTGGGGGTTTGCTTTACTACTTTACGGAGACAGTGACAGGATTCTCTTCCATCCTCTGGTTCCGTCCAGGTGCCTTCCCCAGCACATGCTCCTACGCAGCAGCACTTTCATGAGACATCCTAGCCTAGTGCAGTAACTTTGATCTCCTTCTCACAGCCACAGTCTCTCTTCCATTTATCAGGAGGTAGTAGCTGTGGCAATAAAGTATCCCCATATTTCCCCGGGCTCTAGGCCACTGAATTCATAAACAGACACACCACAGCTCCCCTCCTCCCCTATGGTTGCAGCTGATAAGAGCCAGAAGCTGAGGGCTATTTGCATATGTGACTTTTCTTGATAGCACGAGTCTCACCTACTATTAGAGCCAAAAGCCATGTCAAAGCCTGAATTCAGCCAATCAGACAGGAACATGCAAATGAACTGACCGTGATGTCCAGCAAAAGCACCATAATTGTAGCTTTAAGTGTTAAAACGGAGGCCAGCTAGAGTCCCCAGTCTCCCTGTCCTTCTATTCTGATGTGGGCACAGGGTCCTCCTGACTCTTAACTGTCATCATTACACTAGTCTATCTAAAACTATATTTGTAGAAGTCTTAGTAATCCATGGTAATTCCACTGAGTTTATTTCCTCATTTTTCCTCTGGGTTTATGACCTGCCTTCCCAGCTCAGTTTGTCAGCCAAAAGATTTATTCCATATTTAGTAGTGCTTCCATCCCATTGCTTGTAATAGGAATGCCATGCCACCCAGCTGTGAGTTGACACTGTATTACAGTGATACTGCCCCAATTTTACGGATGCTGCCCAGTGCCAAAGAGCTTCAATAAAATACTCGAGGTCACAGAGCAAATCCAATGTAGAATCAGGGGTGGGACCAGCTGTTGTGAATTTGGAGCCCAAACCTCTTTTGAGAGGCAGTATCAGACTGACTCTCAAAACCACAAGAGATACTCTTATCAAGTTTGCTTGGTGGGTGTTCAGTTAACTGCAGTTGATACTGTCAAATAAAATCTTCAAATGCCAGAAGTGTGCTGTCAGACACTCGTTACCTTTCTGAACTCTAGCGTTATAGGCAGCGGCCGTGCAGATGCAACCAGGAAATCTATAGCCACAGTTAATGCTGGTTGTTAAAACTATGTCTGCTCGGAAGGTATTCTAGGGTGACGATGATCAGTTCTGGCATTCATTAAAACAACAGTGACAAAAACAACAAAACCTCAACCCACCTGAAACAAAATCTAAATGACCAGGAAGATGGACCATGGCTCCTATAGAGAACCTGGAAACATGTCCCTAATAAACCAAATTATCCAATTCAAAATAATGATAATATTGAACATGCTTTTTTTTTTTCAAACACTATTCTTTTCCTTCCTCCTTGCCAGGATATTGTGATCACTTTTCCCCCGACTGCTAGGGTCAAGGCCAGTGGAAATAGAGATATGGAAAACTAGATTAAAGATAATTTAATGCAAGCTGCTAGCCTAGAAAGATCTTTAACATTGTGTAACGACTCAGAGAAATACTGTGATGGATGTTGTACATACATTCACTCTAATTCTTACATCAGTCTTGTAGGGTAAATTGTATAGATGAGAAAACTAAGTCTTGGAGAAGATAACTTGCCCATGATCTAGATGGGAAGTAACTGGGTTGCAAATTGGGTGTTTCTGGTTCTAAATCTTATCCTCTTCTGCTCCACTCTGCACCTTTCCTTTAAGAAATGATAAGGTACATTAATTGATGGCAATGGTTTATTTATTTACCTTTAACACCACCTATTGGTGCATGGTTGAAGTTGTACCAATAGTCAATGTGAACTTTTCAAAATATAGACAAACTCTGGATATGGAAAGCGGAACAACTTAAAAAAATTAAAAGTCAGAATTCTGACTCTGTTTTATAAGGTTCCATTTTATTGATTGATCGATTGATTGGAGTATAATTGCTTTACAATGCTGTGTTAGTTTCTGCTGTACAATGAAGTGAATCAGCTATATGCATAGATATATCCCCTCCCTCTTGGACCTCCCTCCCACCCCCCCATCCCACCCAACTAGGTCATCACAGAGCACCAAGCTGAGCTCCCTGTGCTATACAGCAGGTTCCCACTAGCTAGCTATTTTACGCATGGTAGTGTATTTATGTCAAACCTAATCTCCCAGTTCATCCCAAAATAGGTTCTGTTTTAGATTGCCAACTGCTAATCATAAAATCAAAGGGAAATGATGAGAAAGGAATCATAATTTCTCTGGCATTCAGAGCAATTTGTTCTTTCTCACTTTAAAGCTTGACGATCGGGGGCATGAGAAGGAATCTGGACTGAGGAAAACAAGGCTTTCAGGGTGCGATTTAGAAGCTTTCTTTGTTCTACCAGCATCCCCTCCCCTCTCTGCAGTTCCATGTGTATCCTCTCACTCTCAAACCTTTTCAGTTTTTTTTAGGCTAAGTAAAACAGATTTTGGAATTCACTTCATCCGTGGTGGATGTCTATGATGATATCTGTGGCTAATTTGGGATAAAGCTGAAGCAGTAATAAATATAAAGATATATTGAATATATTTGACCCATTTTCTAGCTTTATTGAGGTATAGTCGATAAGTAAGAATTGTATGTATTTAAGGTATACAACGTGATGTTTTGATATATGTATGCATTGTGAAATGATCACAGTCAAGCTAATTAATGTATCCATCACTCACATAGTTACCGTTTGTGTGTGGGGTGAGGGGCGAGGACACTTAAGATCTGCCCTCTTAGCATATTTAAAGTACATGATAATGTATTGCTAACTATGGTCACATTGCTGTACATTAGATCTCCATAACTCATTCATCTTGTAAAACAGAAACTTTGTACCCTTTGACCAACATCTCTCCATTTCCCCTTCCCCCTAAACCCTGGTAACCAACATTCTGCTCTCTGTTACTATGACTTCAACTATTTTAAATTCCACATATAAGTGAGGTCATACAGTATTTGTTTTTCTGCACCTGGCTTATTTCCATTAACATAATGTCCTCCAGGTTCATCTATGTTGTCTCAACAGGCAGGATTTCCATCTTTTTTAAGGCTGAGTAACATTCCATTTACACACACACACACACACACACACACACACACACTCATCCGTCAGTGGACATTTAAGTTGTTTCCATATTTTAGCTATTGTGAATAATGCTGCAGCGAACATGGTACTACAAATACCTCTTCGAGAGACGGATTTCCTTTCCTTTGGATATATAACAAGAAGTGGGGTTACTGGATCATTTGGCAGTTCTATTTTTAATTTTTTGAGAAACTTCCATACTGTTGTCAATAATGGCTGTAACGATTTACATTCTTGTAAGCAGTGTACAAGAGTTCCCTTTTCTCCACATCCTTGTCAAAACTTCTATCTTTTTGATAACGGCCATTCTAACAAGTGTGAGGTGGTATTTCACTGTGGTTTTGATTTGTATTTTCCTAATGATTAGTAATGTTGAGTATCTTTTCATATGTTTTGGCCTTTTGTATGTCTTCTTTTGAGAAATGTCTGTTTGTGTGCCTTGCCCATTTTTTAATTGGGTTATTTTGTTTTGTTTTGCTCTTCAGTTGTTTGAGTTCCTTATATATTTTGGATATTAACCCCTTATCAGATAGATGATTTGCAAATATGTTCTCCTATTCTGTGGGTTGACTTTTCAGTCTGTTTATTTTTGCTTTTACTTGAAGAAGATTTCTAGTTTGATGCAATTGCACTTACCTAGTTTTGCTTTTGTTGCTTGTGCTTTTTGTGTCATATCCAAAAAATCTTTACCCAGAACAATGTTTGACTCCTTTCTTTATTTCTAGAAGATCATGGCATTACAAAGCCTTATTCATAGAATATATTGAACCTTAATTCGTTCAGAATTGATAGGCAACTGTTAATGACTTCATTTTGCAGATGCCAAGACTGAGGCATATGGCTACACTGAAAGGTTTGTCTGAGGGAATGCAGTCAATGATGGGGAATGTAAACCCAAATGTGGAACTTCTTTTTTCTTTTTTTAATAAATTTATTTATTTTATTTATTTATTTTGGGCTGCATTGGGTCTTCTTTGCCGCGTGCGGGCTTTCTCTAGTTTCGGTGAGCAGGGGCTGCTCTTCGTTGCAGTGTGTGGGCTTCTCATTGTGGTGGCTTCTCTTGTTGCAGAGCATGGGGTCTAGGCCCACGGGCTTCGGTAGTTGTGGCGCGCAGGCTCAGTAGTTGTGGCGCACTGGCTTAGTTGCTCCGCAGCATGTGGGATCTTTCTGGACCTGGGCTCGAAACTGTGTCCCTTGCATTGTCAGGAGGATTCTTAACCACTGCGCTACCAGGAAAGTCCCTCAAATTTGGAACTTCTAATTCCTCATTTGATGTCAATTTAACAACACATTAGATATTCAGGTATTGCTGGTATTTTCTTCATTGCAGCCATTTTAATTTCATAACAAATTTTGGCTGAAATATATAAAAATAACATCAGAACTGTTTCTACAGTTGATTTCTAACATTGTGCTGGTCATACTCTGCTCAATAAGCAATGAATATGTGAGAAAGTTCTCAGTGTTAAAGAAAGTTTTAGGTCTTGGGAGAACACTAAGAAAACATGAGACATGATACTACTATCAGAGTGCTCACAGCCTGCTTTGAGAAACTAAACTCACTCCTGTAAAGTCAGCACAGCCCAAGATATGTGGTGCTGACCAAAATAACAAGAGGGGTCAATGGAGCAAAGAGATTGACTGGAAGCTTCAGGGTTCTTGGAAGACATACTGTTGCATCTTAAATGAGGATACATTTTAACGAGGACAAAGGGGGAGAAAGAGAACATCCCATAAAACATTTAAATAGTGCTTTTTAGTTGACAAAATACTTCCACATTTATCATGGAATCCATCCCTACACTAACTCAGTAGGATACGGTATCATGATTTTCATTTTACTGATGAGGATCCCGAAGCTCAGAGAGGTTAAGAGGTTTCTAAGATGACACACAGCTTGTGAGGGTGAGAGCTTAGAGTCAGATCTACACCTGATGCACACTCGCTTGTGCCAGCTCCTGGAAGGTTATTAGGCCAGGTAGAGGGAAATTATTGTTAATCCTAGACTAGGAGTATAATGTAATAAAAATGGAGTGCAGGAGGGTTGGAGAGATAGGAGACAGGGAGACGAACCAAGGATCTCCCCCAGCCTGTGCTACCTCTGTCATGTGTTCATGACATTTGGTTGTACTTGTCCATCTCTGGTCTGTCTGGACCCTCAAGTCTAACCTCCTGGAGGGCAGGGCTTCAACTTTGATATCAGTAAGGTCCAGCATGCTGCTCATCTAGTAGGGGGTGCCAATAATATTTTGAATGAATGAAGTAGTTACGGCTCTGGTCTTAGCATGAGGTAATGATAATCTGGTGACAACAATGAAATTAGAGCAGTGAGGGTGAATCCATGGGAACTGGTGAAGTAAGAAGTCATTAAGATTATCAGAGTGAAACCCATTAGGGACATCTAAGGCCCTCCTAGTATTCTGTTTCTTAAGCTGGATGGAGGGGTACACAGGTACTTGTTATTGTTCTTTAAAGTGGACATATACTTTTACAAGTTTTATATTTCAATAATAAAATGGAAAAAATTTAGAAATAGAAAAACAGATAACATTTGGTGATAGGCTTTATATGAAGAATAAAAGGGAAGAAAGTAAATAACAAAAACAATTTCAAGTTCATTATTGTGACACACTTAAAGAATGGTTATCTGCCAGAAAATGGGACACTTGGAGGCAGAGATGAGGAGGTCACTTTTGGACATGGTCAGGGAGCTGCGTGCCTGCAGGTTAAGTCCTCGGAGCTCATTCTTTATCCTGGGAAGGCCCTTGTTGCCTTCACTCCTATAGTTCCCGCGGCCTGGGGAGTCGGCTTACTTCCCTTTCTTCTTTCAGGTGCCAGCATCCGCTTGACATTGGGGGCAGCCCTTCTGCCAAAACAGATTTCGTAGCTGAATGATCGTTTTTATCTCCCCTCTTCATTAATGCCCCCCAGATCAACTCATAGAGACTCTATTTAGAGATTTTAACTGCTGACCTCTGTGGGACTATAAATAAAGGTTAGCAAAATATATAAGCCCTTGGGGACTTACAAAGTTTACAGGAATCTTACAAAGTTCTGTAACAGTCTGAGTCACCATTTCTGTGTTTTTTAGAGAGTATTCAGAAATCTCTTTTATATAGTCCTGAGAGCCTTTCTTAGATGATTCTAAATGATAGTCTGAACTTTTCATACATGTAACTTATCCTGGTTGTTTGCTTTTAATGTACCAGGCAGTATTCTAAACACATGTCATATAGCATCTATTTTAAACTTCAAAAAGACATCCCTAGTGGTATGTATTATTATTATCCCCATTTTACAGATTAAGAAATTGAGGCATAGAAAATGTAAACACTGAGACCCAGGTCACACAACTAGTAGGTGGCAGAGCTGAGATCTGAGCCCAGGCAACCTGATTTCAGAGCCCGTGTCTACTTGTCTGTTAGAGTGTACACTGCTCAGACATAGTCCCCAGGGGGCTGGGGCTAGGAGCTTTGGGAAGTCTGATGTAATCGGCGCCTCCTTTCTGAGTCTCATGGTCCAAGGAGGAACCACTGGATTCATGTTGTCATCCCTACAATTAAACATTCCTCTTCTGGGTTTTAGGCTGTTGTGCAGCAACATCAAAGATGCCTCCCCAACCGCTCCTCTGGCTGGTCCCCAGAAACCCAGCCCTTGGCTCTCTCGCAGGGAAAATCTCTTCCCTAGCTGGTTTCTACAGATTCTTCCCCTGGGTTTTGAAATCACTCTGCACAGACTTGTAATTGTCCCTCCTTCACCCTTCATTCACTTATTCATCCAACAAATGTTCAACAATTTATTATGTACCAGACTCTAGGGGATACCTGGATGAATAATTCATCACCCCCATCCTCTAAGGTCCTCACAGTCTTACGGGATATCAGGTATATAAATAAATACAGCTCACCGTAGTAAATGCTGTGGAGGAAGTATGTTTGAACAGTGAAGGAAGCACATTTCGAAGTTAACCGTGTTGGGGAGAAGAGAGGGTTTCACAGTAGACATTGCTCTGGATGGGTAGAACTTTTCGAGATTTATCAGGAGAGAGAAAGGTCATTCCAAAGACAGAACAGAGCTCACACATAGTGTATGACGGCAGAGAATCATGCATGTGAAGATTTAATTCAGTGATTCTTTCACTTATCCGTTAATATTTACCAAGTGCCTACTTTGCAGAAAGCCTCATGTTACACGCTAGTGATGCCATGTAAATGTAGAGTTCGTTGCCCTGTTGGAACTTTCTAGCAAGCATTAGGGAAGATCTGTCTCCTTCACTTTTCCAGCATCTAGAGGCTGCCTACTTGACTTGGTTTATGGCCCCTTCCTCCATCTTCAAAGCCAGCAGTGTAGCATCTTCAAATCTCTCTCTGACTTTCATACTACTCTGTCATCGTATCTCCTTTTCTGCCTCTCCTGCCAAGTTGGTTGTTCAATAAATGCCTTTTACATTGTGGGTGTTCCAAGGTCCATGTACCTGACTTTTTCCAAGACCCGCTTATCCTGATCTTCCAATCTTTAACTTCCATGCCTCTGACCAACCACTGTAGCCATTCACGACTGTCCAAGAGCTTGTATATTATTTTGCCACAGAAAGCAGAAGACCACCCAAAGTTCTGTCCAATGGGAAGATTTTCTCTCACTGTTATCTTTCAAGACAGCTGAAGTCCATTTTCGGTTCGTATTTACACACTGAATCAATTCATTTGTAAAGCAAGCACCGTCTTTTTTCTTTGTTCACCAGCTGGTTCTAAGGGACCCCACTGTGGGACCGCAGGTGTGAGTTGAGGGGAGGTGATGGTGCAACAGTGTTGATATGGGGGTCTGGACCACTTGCTAGTACAGCTCACTGGTTATGTATGACCTTGCTTGTGCCTGACCCCGGATGTACTTTTTCCATCTCATGATAGATTGTTATGGGCTGTTCAACCTTATGATTTGCAGCACATGCCAGGGTCAACTCATGAAGGGCAGTTCTAGCCACACGGTCACTGGAGTTCAGACACTCAGTCTCTAAGGCCCAGTGGCATGCCGAGAACTGTTTCTTGAGTAGTGTATAATTCTCCAATGCAGATGGCGTGGCCTTGCTCCAGAATCCTAAGGGGTCTACACTGTAGTTCTCCTATTAGGCCTTGCCCCATAGCTCCAGGCAAGGAGTTTAGGCCAACTACAAAGTTAGAGGAAGTAGTCTCCCATAAGACTGTCCTTACTTTCGACACCAACTGCATGTCTGGGGGGGTTTCTAAAACTGCCCTCAGCTTTGATAATTTTCTGGAAAGACTAAGAGAATTTTCTGAAAGCTATTAAACTCATAGTTATGACTTATTGCAGGGAAAGGATACAAATTAAAATCAGCCAAGGAAAAAATTACCTAGGACAGAGTCTGGGGAAGTAGCGAATGTGGAGTCTAAGTTGTCCTCATCCTGAGGAGTCATCAGAATACAGCACTTTCCCAGCATTGATGTGTGATGATACACACAGGAGTATTGCCAACCAGGGAAATCATCCAAACCTAGGTCTTCAGAGTTCTTAATTGGGCTCTGTTACATAGAGAAGATTGATTGCCCGCATGCTTGATCTCAGTCTCCAGGTCCACTGATGTCATATGACTCAAAGCCTTCACTCGAAATCACATTGTGGATCTTTCTGGCAGAGGTAGCTGCCACCTTAAGGTGAAATCACATTGTTACTTGAAATCACTTTGTTACTGTATGGCTAGCCCAAGACACCTTGCAAGTGTTGATTACCTTCCAGGAGCCATAGAATTTAACCCTGTAAAATGTTTACAAGGTTAAATTCTTTACTACACACTCCATGCAGAGAGTGGGATTCCCAGCCAGAGATACCTCTATCACCATAGGGACTGGCAGGTGGTGTGGCCCAAGCAGCAGGCCTGCTTGCGCTGAGGCCTGGATCTGCTCAGGCAGTCTTCTATGTCATGTGGTGAATGGGTTGGAGCAGAATATCTAAGCATAAACTATGTTGCCTCTAGAACCCAAAACCCTGGGGTTTTCCTTGTCAGCTGGTATGCAGGTGATCCATCTCCAGAGCACTTCCTTCACAGGGGTAGAGGCGTGAAATGCTGTAATTTGCCCTTTATTTTGGAGGGGATGTTCTGGGAGGTCCCACGTTGCTAGGTTCCTAAAATCTTCACTAAGGCAGGGAGCCCTTGAATTCTCATAGAGTTACTAATGCCTCCAACCAACTTGCCATATCTTGCTCATCATTTCCAGTTAACGTAAAGTCATTGATGTTGGGCTTCCCTGGTGGCGCAGTGGTTGAGAGTACGCCTGCCGATGTAGGGGACACGGGTTTGTGCCCCGGTCCGGGAAGATCCCACATGCCGCGGAGCGGCTGGGCCCGTGGGCCATGGCCGCTGAGCCTGCGCGCCCGGAGCCTGTGCTCCGCAACGGGAGAGGCCACAACAGTGAGAGGCCCGCGTACTGCAAAAAAAAAAAAAAAAAAGTCATTGATGTAGCCGACCAATATGATGTTTTGAGGAGTGTCCAGATGGCCCACTTCCCTTCAGACTGTATTATAACAGAGAGTGGGAGAATTTACATAACCCTGAGGTAAGATCACAAATGTATGCAGTTTTTTTTTTTTGTCCCATGTGAATTCAAACTGCTTCAGATCTGCCGACCTGATAGGATCGGAAGAGAATGCATCCATCCAAACTGTATTGATCCCCCCCCATCAGAGACACCGCTGCGGGACACTTCTGCAGGTGATAGAGGTTCTGGGGAATCTGGGGACTCAAGGTTTTCAAATGCATTGATCCAGGTGTACCCATACCAGGTTTTGGGTCCCACTTCTTCCCAATTAGGTTCCTGACCTTGGCGTAGCAGACTTGCTAGGGCTAAGAATTCAACCTTCACTGGTACTCTCACCTCCCTGTAATAAAGTCCTAGCCTAATCCTCAGCTTTTCTGCCCTCTGCCAGCAGTAGATAAGAGCCTTTTCATGCACTGCCAAGGAAGCCCTCTGGTTTTCACAATTCACCTTAAATTAGAGATAAACCATCCTTAGATTTTCATTGTCTTTCTCCAGTGCATTGATAGGACCCAATAATAGCCACTCAATTCCGTACTCCTTCTAATTATCATTTTCCCCAAACCTCTCAAGCTCCTTAGGTATTACATCTGCTGATGTATTTTATTTCACTGCGATCCCGTTCTGTTTCACCATCAGTGAACATTTGAAAAGTTTGTACCACCGCAGTATGCCAGGGGCTATTAGTACTTCACCTGCCGGAAGTGATGGGGCTTTCCTTGCCAGCTGGAACACCGGTGATTCATCTCTAAAGTCCCATGTTAGAGTCGGCATCCTAGAAGGCCTTCCAGTACCAAGCCTCTTAGGTCTGATTCCCCAGGAGACAGACTCTCGGGCAGGGACTTGCAGGCATTTTATTGCTGGGTGTTCCCAGGTACAACACCTGTGAAGGAATAGGATTGGGGAAAGGGAGAAGATGAACTGCCATGAAGTTGCGTGGCAACAGAAGACTTGGCCGGTCCTTTATGGAGCTCTAGCATGGGGATGGCCCTGAGTTGTCCTCACTTGAGGCAATGGGCCTGGACCTTCACAGCCTATCCCAGCCAGTCGTTCTATGTAGGCTGTCCTGGGTAGGGAGCATAGCCTTGGGAGCAGCACCTTCCTTTCTCTGAGCACAGTGGATGGCTTTGGCTGTAAGTTGCCAACAGTCACCATTCCTGGATGCTGTGAGAGAGAAAGAAACCTTTGTTTGGTTAATCCCTTGCGATTTCAGCATGCATTTATGGCCTTAGTATAATCTAGTCTTTTCTAACCAATAGATCCTATATAGTAGTTATTATTATTTTCATTATTATTTCTAACTAATATATTTTATCAAGTTGTTATTGTTCCCAAAAGCCACACGGAGAGGTTAAATGATTTGATTAACATTACAAAGTAATTGACAGTCAATTCAAATTTAGGTCTGCCCAACACAAAGATTCATGCTTTTTTTTTTTTCTTTCACAATACCATACTCTCTTGTGTACTAGCGTATCATTAAAATATTCTCTCTTAAAAATAAAGATACCGTGAGAAGAGTTATGCCCTTAATCTTATCAGCCATAATAAATATATTTACCCATACTTTTATGAAAACAGTTGAGAATAGGGATTGATATAGTAGGGGGAAAAAGACATGTCAGTGCCTAATAACCAAGGAGAAATAGGAAGCAATAACACTACAGGACATAAAAGACAAGAGGAGAGCTGGGGCCTCACATGGCAGGTGACACTCACCTACTCTTTCCTTGGTTCTAGACTCTGGCGTGAAGTAAAGGGGTATTTTTGTGATCTCCAGGTAGGCAAGGGATTCTCAAACAAGACCCCTAATCACAAACCGTAATATTGACAGATTGGACTATATCAAAACCAAAGATATATGCTCAACTCGGGACATACAAAGTCGAGAGTGGGAAAAATCTGTGATGTCTAAAACCAACAAAGGGTTATTATCTAGAATTGAGCGAGAAATTATGGTAAATCTGCAATAAAAAAATAGAAAAATGGGAAATAGGGGTTAAATAGGTAACTTCCAAAGGAGAAATCTGATTGGCTAATAAATAAATGACAAAATGCTCACGAGTAATCAGAGAAATACAAATTAAAATGACAATGAGTTACCACTTTAGACCCAACAGGTAGGCAAAAATTAGGCAGTCAAATCATACCTAGTGCTGGCAAAGATGTGAGGATGCACATACCTTTCGTGTACTTAAGAGTGAAGCATAATTAGAGCAGCCACTCTGGAGAGAATTTGGCTCTATGTAATGCATTTAAGCGTGTACATATCTCATAACCTAGAAATTCAGCTTCTGAGAACAGACTTTTTTGACACGCTGACTTGGGGCCATATAGATACCCTCACGAAGCTGTTCATTGCCATGGTGTTTGTGGAATACCAATCACTGGGTCCACCCTGTGATGTGTCTGTCACGAGGGGAATCAATGTGTAAAATCAAGGCAAACAACAGAAAAGCTCAACCTCTCTCTCTCTCCAAGCATGTGCACACACACACGTGTAGGAGGTGAAATGGAAAAATATACATTGAATCCTTTAGTGTGGAGGTGAGGGGAGATGAGGATGGTCAACCAAACTTTATGCATCTGAGGTCTTAAAAGAGAAGGAAAAGGAAAATAAAAGGTTAGCAAAAAATGGTTCATATCTGTGGCTTTTGCAAATATGCATTTATTTATAAGTTATTAATCCATGAACACTAATCATACTTACTATTTAAAGTTACAAAGAGACTTCTGATCCCCATTCATAGTTTCTTCCAGCATAGGGGACTCTTTTTATCCAAGGCTCTAAGTAGCACTCTCTTGAGGGTTTGGCTGACGTGTTGCCCCTCACTGCAGGCCTATGAGGAATGAACCCTAGTCTTTATTTTATAGTTGAAGGGAAAAGGCTCAGAGAGCTTGAACAGTGTGTCCATGGTTGTGCAAGTTCTCAGTGGACTGGAATTCCAATCGATCTAACTCCGGCAATTACATTCTTTTCTCATCATCCGGTTTAGTTCAAGTGTGTGCAGAATATTGTACAAAAGCAGCTGCAGTTTGTCGAGCTGCAGAGGGCTTGTGTTGCTGACAGAAAAATAAGTTGAAGTTTTCTCTTCTTTTTGAGACAAATGACAACCTTACACTGGGACTGGAGTCTCTTTGAGGTTCAACTATCCAATGAACCACACCTGGCAAAGTTCAGACTTGATCTGAGGAAGATGACTTTCTCCTTGGAAAGTGCTCCAGTTGGCCTCTCAGCTTTAGCCGATTTCTCTCCTCAGGAGTTCTCCATTAAGAATTAATTTACTGGCATAGAGAAATATAATCTTCATAATCTCCCCAGCGTCGAGTGCTGTTGTCTCTGTCTCCTTTTTATGTCCTTTCTGTACTTTTCTCAGAACACAGATAGAATTGAACTTGGCTAGTGATTTATCAAATACTGCTATGGGGGGCTTCCCTCGTGGCCTGGTGGTTAAGAATCCACCTGCCAATGCAGGGGACACAGGTTCGAGCCCTGGTCCAGGAAGATCCCACGTGCCACAGAGCAACTAAGCCCGTGCGCCACAGCTACTGAGCCTGCACTCTAGAGCCCGCGAGCCACAACTACTGAGCCCGCGTGCCACAACTACCGAAGCCCACGAGCCGCAGCTACTGAAGCCCACGCACCTAGAGCCCGTGCTCCGCAACAAGAGAAGCCACCGCAATGAGAAGCCCGTGCACCACAACGAAGAGCAGCCCCCGCTCGCTGCAACTAGAGAAAGCCTGCGCACAGCAATGAAGACCCAACACAGACAAAAATAAATAAATAAGTAAATAATTTTTAAAAACCCAAAAACTTTCCAGTGTGCCTTATTCATATCATATTCCCCACATTGAAAAAAGTACCTCCACTTTATAAAAAAAAAAAAATACTGCTATGGGAACAACAGCCACATCTGTCCTGTACTTTACAGTTTACAGAACTCTCCCACACATTATGTCACTGCACCCTCTAAGAGTCCCTTGAGGTGGCACTCTCCCCTTCATGCAGAAGAAGAGATGAGTGTTCTAAGAGGTCATGCATTTCACCTAAGGAGCAGAACATGAATTTGAATCTTACTCCAAATTCCATGCCTCCTCTCATAAGAGCTAGAAAGACTATTATCATTTCCCAAGTCCTTTTCCATGCTCCTAGCCACTATTCCCATCTTAGAGTTGAGTTACAGATGCTTGCTTATAGCGGTTGGGTGACTTACCCAACATCAGACCATCAGCTGCGCTGGGAAGGTTCGACCCTGGGGTTTCTGCTTCCCCACCCTTACATTGTTCACAGCTGTGGAAAAGAAAAATGTGTGGTTTCTCTAACTTGAGTCAGGGATCGTGCCAATAAAGTCATGCTTAGGGGTGATGAATGGTGCTTCCCCTTCTGTGAGACTCTGAGGGTGAAGCAGAAGTGTCAAGAGAGAAAATAACCTGTCGTTAGTTTCTCAGTGGAGCTGGAACTGGAGCTCGGAGCCCCCAGGCCCAGCCCACTTCTTGGTGATTCTTTGTGAAGAATAGCCTGCTGGGGAACAGGATGTGGGCTCTCAGGTGGAGGAGACTTGATGAAGGTTCCCACAGAGCTTTGTAAAACAATTGAGATGTGAAAGATGGCCCAAGAGATCTGGATGAATCAGAGGATGATTAGTCAGTGGTGCTTTCTACTGCCCCCTTGGTTCTCCGCCTCCCCTGGGGCCGGCCTCCCTTCCTTCCCTTTCATGTTTTCACTCTCATCAGCATTTCCATCAGAGGGTGTTAGAAGAAGTGACTGCTGGAGCAGTTGGCTCATCGCTCGAAGCAGCGTACCTCTTGGGGTGTCGAGGAATTCTTCCTCAGGTCTCTCAGGCCCATAAGCCCGCATACCTGGAACAGCTGTCCAGACCCAGGGAAGAACAGGTTGCAAATCAGGCTCTGGTTAGTAAGCTTAGAACTGGGTCTTCCAGAGAAGGCCTGGTTTTTAAAGGCAGTGACCAAGAGATGGCCACTCTTGGACTCAGAATCACACATAAAATAGAATCTTTTATGGAAGGGGCATTATTCATCCACGATGCTTTGATAGTAGGCTGGTTAGAGCATAAATGCAGGCAAACCATGTTTCTCACTTGTTCACTCTGTTCCTAACCTTGGTCTTTTATTTATAAATCCGTGTGGGTCATAGGATGACCTGGTAGATGGAGTTTCGATGACTCAGGGCCTCGGTCCGTCACCACTGGTAGATAAACAGCCCTGAGCTCAAGTTCTGACGGCACGTTTGTGGCGTTATCTCTGTAAGTTGAAGGACAGCCCTGCCGTATCACTACAGTATAAACCAATTAGCATATCAGTCTCACAGATGGAACCTCTGCAGTGTCGCTGGAATCTGTCCTTTCTTCCCCATTTCAGCAGCCACCACACCAGCTCAGAGCCTTCTACCCAGCTATACTCACAGGCTCTTACATGGCCTCCTGCCCCCCTGCCTGTTTCCCTAGCATCCACCCAACCCAAGGCATTCAGATTCTCTTTCTAAAGCATGGCTTTCCACATGCCACTTACCAGTGATGAATCTTTCAGGAGACCAAATGCCTGCATCCCTGCCTCTTCTGAGATTTCAGAATACTTTGTTTTTACTGTGTTATGTAGTGACTTTAATCCTACATCCTTTTCAAGCTGTCTTAAAAATGAATGGGCATGAGGGTCTCTTTCCTTACATGATGAACTTCCCCTGGGCAAGTCCAGCCTTCTTGATCTTGAGTGTCCCACAAAAACCTAACCCAGTGCATGGCCCATAGTAGGGACCCATCATATGTCTGTGGAATCAAAGTATTTAATGTGAATTAAAGTCTTACATATGTCTACACATATGTCCTGTTACTTCTCCTAGAGCAGGGGATGACAAGCTACAGCCAACCAACAACCAACTAAGCCAAAGTCAACTACTTGTTTTTATAAATAGAGTTTTATTGGAGCACAGCCATGTTCATTCATTTATGTATCCCCCGTGGCTTCTTTTGTACTACAGGGTAGAGTTGAGTAGTTGTGACCGAGATCGTCTGGCCTGAGATACTGAAAATATTTACCATCTGGCACTTTACAGAACCTAGAAATGCTCTGAGAGCAAGCATTGTATTTTGTTTATTTTTATATGTAGTCTACTTAGCAGAAAGCACAATAAATACTGATTGGATCAATCAATCAATGAATCAATCTTTAATGAAGAACTGCAATGCAAAAACTTAGTTTTTGAGATGAAACAAGCTGGCTAACTTCCTGATGATGGATCAGTGTTTTCTATTTTTATTTATTTATTTATTTGTTCATTCATTCATTCAATGATTATTGAGCATCTGCTGTGGGTCAAACACTATTCTTGGTGCTGAGACAAATGGTAAGTAAAGCTGACACGCTCCCTACTCTCATGAACCTTAGTTTTCTGAGGGAGACAGACATCATTCAGATGTCAAGTGCATGGGGTTACAGTAGGGAGAGAGCAGCACATGGGATGCCAAGAGCCTGTTCCAGTGGGATTAGCTCCATTAGGGAGATCAGGGAATGCTTCTCTGAGAAAGCGGCTCTGGAACTAAGATCTGGGGGAAGAAGAGAGGTTAGTTGGCCAGTAGTTTAAGGGAAGAGTGTCCTACATTGAAGGAACAGCATGTAGAAGACCCTGTGGCAGCAGGAGCTTGGTGAGTGTGAGGAACCGGGCAGCGTGGCTCAGCCCGGAGAAGGGGCATGAGATGGGGCTGCAGGAGGAGACAGCGGTCTAGTAGAGAGCTTTCCAGGGGTCTTTTCTCTCCGGGGAACAGTGAAGGGTAAGCAGAGAAATGCTTGTAGAAGGAAGGTGGGTAGGGGTGGATTGTAATACAGTTTGCATTTTGCAAAGATCACCCTTTTAATGACCACTGCTTTCAAATATTGATTGCATATTTTTTTAATAAATCAAACTCAGGAAAATGACAGTCATGTTCTTATTAAATATTGTGATAGTAATACCTTGTACTTGTTCAGCTTTAAAAAAAGCGCCAACCGTCTGTTTTCACATTTAATGCTGTCTCTTTTAATAAGTATTGCACATAGGGGACCACAAGGTAGAATATTTGAGCACAGTGTACTGTGTCACCCTCTCAGGAGTTGCACACAGTGGTACATTCATGGAGGCCTCTGGACATTGGTTTTAGTTCCAGGGCTGATGTTTCTGCATCTGTTCAAGCTGAATGCTCCTAGTACAGTCTAGTTGCTTAAAGAAAGGAGGGTTCCAGTGCCTGTGACAGTCTTGGTGATGGCGGCTGGCTGCTGCATTTTGTTCTTAGGTTCAGAAAAGCTGTGGACTGGCTGTAGTGAGCCACTCTTTCCTACCTGTGCTGTAGCTAAGCATCATCTAATCTCTCTTGCCTTCCTTTTATTTATTTTTTCTTTTACCTTCCTTTCTACTTAGTCATTAAAATTTCTCTCTGCTGCCTTGCTATCCTTTCTCTTAAAAATTTCCCATCACTTCTCAGCTGGAGCAGATGCCTCCCTGGCTTTTCTGAGAACTGTGAGATGGTTGATAAGGCATCGGGAGGGAGTGGGGGGCACAGCTGCTGGAAGCACAGGGAGACCTTGCCCTGGATAAGCCAGGAGAGAAAAGCAGGACATAAACCCCAGTCTTGTTTTTGTTTTCCTTTAATTGAATCATGGCAGCTGGATACTTGGAGCTGTCATATAAAACCATGAGAAATCGTGTTGGTACCCCAAGTCTCCTGACAGTTGCAACCAGGAGATCTGGGAGAGCCACTGGCATTTGGAAAGCCCTTGGCCAACATGTGCCTTTTTTTGAGGCAGCTGGACAGTTATGAAGAATGTCATGGTTTTCTCCTTGGTGTCATTCTATATTACGTCATTTATTTGTTATCTGATGAAGACATTTTAATGAAACTACAGCCATTGTTTAGAAAGAGGGGGGAATTACTTGTGTCTGAATTCAGTTGTCTTTGCCTTGCCTGCCCAGGATCAACTCATACTTTCTTTGAGTCTAACCTAGAATTCATTTACCATTTTAGTCACAATTAAATGTAAACTTGAAAATTGTGTCAATAAAATGCTGTGAAAACATTTTTCTGTTTTAAAGATTCCCTTTGGGGTTAAACTCTGTTTGGAGCTGTTTTTTTTTTCCTGATTTTTCATTATCCATAAATGTATATGATACTCAAGTTTGATTGCCAGATCTGTATTTCTATTTACTTTCCTTCTTTGGCATATTATTTTCTGTTCTAAAATTCTTTGAAATTTATTTACTCATTTATCATCCTTTGGTTCACTGGGTTCTTTTTCACTGTAGCCATGATTTCATTAATCTCTTGGTCCAGATTGGAATGGTTGGCTATAGATTGGAATGGTTGAAAATTATGTCAATAAAATGCTGTGAAAACATTTTTCTGTTTTAAAGATTCCCTTTGGGGTTAAATTCTGTTTGGAGGTGTTTTTTTTTCCTGTTTTTTCATTATCCATAAATGTATATGATACTCAAGTTTGATTGCCAGATCTGTATTTCTATTTACTTTCCTTCTTAGGCATATTATTTTCTGTTCTAAAATTCTTTGAAATTTATTTACTCATTTATCATCCTTTGGTTCACTAGGTTCTTTTTCACTGTAGCCATGATTTCATTAATCTCTTGGTCCAGATTGGAATGGTTGGCTATAGAGAGAGAAGGGAGAGAAAAACAGATTCAATTTGGGAGCAGCCCTGATGATCAAAGAAGAGATGAGATCTGTGAACCATGAAAGATAAGAACTCAAAGAAGTCTGATATTCATGACCTTGCTCTATGTTAAGTGTCCATAATATCATAGTTAGTAAAATCACAGTAGACATCCTCCTGTTCTGATCAAAACAAAACAAAAAATAGATTGAAGGAAAATATTATTCTATAAATTGCATTACAAGATTTTGACTAAGACTAAAATTATTTAAAAGTCTCTTAGATTTTTCTTTCTCTAAGCAGAGCTGATCTTAGATCGATGACATTCCCAATATCTCTCAGTGTTAGTGAAATAAAAACAAATTTGCAATTTATTTTCATCTAAGATGCCATTTGATAAGAGCTAATTTTTGGCACATAAAAATATAACTCTACCTGTTTGGTTCTGATGTGCCCTGTGGACAGAATGAATTTTTCCATTCTTTATTTCAGAGGTAGTGAGGTCAATTAGCTAGGAACTACGACATTAGCCACAGATAAAATGCTGTGACGCTACACAAACCAGTGAGATAGAAAGTTAAGACAGAGCGTTTTCCCACCTTTAAGTTGGTTGGGATCAGCTGTTTGAATTATCCCACCGAGGAGCTAGAGTAACCAACTGACTCACATGTTAAAAAAAAATGGTAGCAAATCCTTGGAGGATGCCATATGCTCTGTGCTTTGCAGCAAGCTGCTGACAGTACACGACAATTACAGACCTGAGAGGCTGCACCACCCCAGAATCCAGTGGACAGGAATTTCTCTAGGCTTTTTATTCGCTCATGGCGCACACTCCTCCATTTCTGGTATTTATCACAAAGTGAATTAGTTAAAATGCAAATTCTGTCTGCCTGGAGAAGGTTGTATGTGGAGTGAATTAATAAAATACTGTTTCTAAAGTACTGTGTTGAAGTTATGGTTAGAATTCATCTTGCCTCTCAGTCATCCTCGTCCTGGACATCCTAACATTCTGAAGTCTTGGCCCTTTAAACCTAACGTATTTGATTGCAGCCTGGGTCTAAAATGAAGCTGTTGTTCCAGAAGCTTCTTTATAAATATTCATCTCAAGAGGCAAGGGTGACAGTGTTATAACAGGACAGTTTTGCATGCAAAGCAAGTGTGTACGGGCCTGTATTATTAAAGGCACTTTTACTTCCTTTTTTTCCGTGCACAGGAAATTCTCATGCCCGTAATTACCCGTGAGTTGCATGGCTCCTGCCACGTGGAGCTGTTGGCCTATTGTATGAGCCACGATGGATGAGTCCTGGGCGCCTGCAGAGGAACGTCTCCTTTAACAGGCATGGTTTGCTGCATATTTATTATGTATTATTATAGTCTTCATTGTAACCTAGCCTAGAGTGAAGATTGCAGTGTGATTTCCATTGTAATTTCTTATTTTCAGTCACTCACAGCCCTGAGAAATGAGGTGAATTCTTTCATGAGGGCACTAAAGACCCTTTAGTTGTACTGTGGCTATTCACCTGCCTCCATCTGACCCAATGAATGTAACTATAAAAGCACTAATATATATTTCTGGGAGACTGAGAGACGAATTCATGAGTCAGTGATATTTTGCTGTGGCTTTTGCATTATATTCACTCTCCATATTTTTACTGCTGGGATAGTTCTCTCTGTTAGCGTGGAAGTTTATGTCGTGTTACAGCAGCCTATTTAATGCCCAGTCGAGATCCAGCCTGCCTGCTAATGACTGAGCAAAACAACAGGCCAAAGGAGGGGGAACTCAGTTCCATATTTAGAAAATCTAGATTTAGGGAGGCCTTTTCTGGCTGTTCTCAATAAAACACTTCTCATTAGCTCACGGCTTTACTTACTCTCTTTGTCTCTTTATGATTTTTGTCTATTGCTGTAAGTTCAATGTTCCAGAAATTATAACTCTGTTACAGAGCTGTTTAACTTGAGATAAAGAATTCAGCACAGACACTAAGGTACTGGACAGGTTGATAGGAAGCAGCAACATAACCAGTAAAACATTTGGTAACATGGAGATAAGGGCAGAAGAAAAATAATGGGATGACACAGGACATGATTAAAATATCAACAGAATAACAGTGTTGTTACATTGAGTTCCAGCCAACCAGAACGTGTCTCGTTGAGCTCTAGAATTAATAGAATAAAGCTTTTCTCCCCCTATATCTGGCCATGGTGTTGTGTTGGTTGTGTAATGCAGGCTTTGGTAGAGAGCGGTGGTTCTCAAAGAGTGGTCCCTGGACCAGCAGTAACTTCACCTGAGAACCAGTTAGAACTGCAGGTTATTGGGCCCCACTTCAGACTTACTGGATCAGGACCCAGGGGATGGGGCCTGCAGTCTGTGTTTTAACAAGAACTTCCAGGTGATTTTGCTGCAGATTAAAGCTTGAGAACCACTGGCCAGTTAGGGCCTGGATACTAACAGTCCAATCTTCAGATGTTAAGAGCTACCTAGAATTTAGTACTCTTGACTTGAGCTCTTATTTATGATTTGGGTGTTTTATTAATATTACCAGCAATTGATCAAACCAAAGGTGGGGAACCTCAAATCCTAGGGTTCTTTTAGTTACACAGTCAGGCTAACGGGTGATTTCTAATCAATAGCTGTTTTGTAGTCTGAGTCTCATTTTCATGCCTGTGTTATCACTAGGTAAAGATGGGGATTTTCTAATGTCAGTTTTTAAAGAGAATAGTCTCTTGATTACTTATGTACTGTTAACCAGGCAGCTGCTAACCTCTTCCTTAGTATACCAATTTCCTATATTTTTCATCAGTGGAATGCCAGTAAACGCTCTCTTTCTGAAAACTCTTTTTTCTAGTACGTGTGTGGTGGGAAGGAGGTGGTGAGGGTCTCAAAGGATGCATGACACTTTTGGTCATTTTGTACAATGACCACAGAGTACAGAATTTAGGTAAAACTGCTTCCTTCTCCAGCTCTTTTGCATTTATTAAAATTCGGTAATCCAGTGTATCTGTTAACAGTGACCTCTGCTGTCCAGAATCAGTACTACAACCATACAGATGAGCATGGGAATTAGTGTTCCGTAAGAAGAAAGTAGTGGATTTACTGAAGTTATATATAAAGGAAAGGGGATATAGCTTACTGCAGAATTGTTCAGCTCTTCCCAAATGAAAATGCGTTGCATTTGTCTTGAAAAGAAAAATAATAGTGTTTCTCTTTCATTGCCGGTTACCAAATGCCACCTTTGATGGTACTCCTCAGTAGGGTAGGAAATTACTAGAATTAAAGAAAAGGAAGTCAACATGATCGCCTAACTACCAAAACAGCTTTCAGTTTTAATAAGTGACTTCATTACTTAACACTAGGTTATTTCTGATCATCTGAAATAAAATCTTACACCTCTCAAAACAAAATATTTACTTTTATATGTCTTAAAATATATTAACTTGAAGTTTGGCACTGGTGGGACTAGGGTTCCTGGTGTCCAGTAGGTGATCAAAAATATTTGTTGAATGATTATCTAAGGAGAAGTGGTACAAAGTTAAAGTGCTATATCTGCATCTAAGACAATCTTGCTTACAGTAGAGAGGCAATCAAGACAGTTGCTTGCCTTTCTAGAATGTAGGATCTGACCTAGAATTGAAGGACCATCATCCAAATTCCCTTTTACTGTGTGTATAAGATTTGCCAATGAGTAAGTTAAGCACCTTGGGACAGGGATTAACTATCCAACTAGTATTTTAAGAACTAAGCCTTTGAATGCTACTCCTGTGTCAATCAATTTGGAAATGGTTATTGAATACCTAACTGTATGTTCTGTGCCTAACTGTATAATATAGTAGAAGAGAGTTGGGCTTTGGAATCAGACAAACTTTAGCACTGACATATGGTTCTTCTACTTATTCGTGGTCGTAGCAAGGGACTTCACTACTCTGAACCTCAGTGTCCACATCTGTAAAGTGGGAATAAATTATACCTACTGTTAAAAACTCTTGAAACAGGAAATCAGGCAGAAAGAATATATAGTGATCTTTTAATGGCATGTTAAGAATATTTTCTAAAAAGTCCACCTAAAGGACATCTGACTATTTAGGGAAATGCAAATGTGCATAATTGATTAGGGTCCAGATATTTTCCAATTCTGGAAAATTAATAAGATGTGATGATATGCATCTGTCCAATGGAGAAGATTGCCACAAAAGTGGTGGTTTTATTGCCTTGTAGGACATTAACTAGTTTTGCAACTAACTTAACAATACTTTCTCAGCATTTCTTTTTTTTCCCAAATTCCCTTCCCCCCCACCCCACTGACTATAATTCTTATTTTTCATAACTCTTTTGAACTGGTTTAACCATGCTGCTAGTTTCCTTAATAATGAGCTAAACAAAATTTGGCACATACTCACTATATGTTTATATAAGAATTATGTTTTTAACATTTGGAAAATTAAGCTTTGACATAACATACCCTGCAACCATACCTGGAAGGGTTTTTGTCAGAAGTGAATGAGAACTCATGTGGGAGCCCTTCTAGCATAGTTGTTGGCACATAATATGCTTATTTCTTTTTTCTTTCCTGGATTAAAAATGTTTACACATTGGTTTTGCCCTGGAGGAAGAAAGCTCTAGCTAGGAAAACAAGTGATTACCTAAGAGGAAATTGGAGAATACATAGGATCTGGGCTGTGAAGTACCACTTCAGAGAACAGAGATGAGGGGCTGCCGGAAGTTGTGAGAGGAGAATGCTTCATGGACTTGGACCTGATGAGGCTGATTCCTAAGACCCAGGAACCTGCATCAATATCTCTAATGACATGGATTATAACAGTTTAGGGGCAAAGATAACTTAGCAGAGAGAATGGAGAGGGGAAGGTAATTCCAAACAAACATTTCTAAAGTGGCAATACTTGGTGACAGACAGGGTATTAGGGTTGCAAGAGGGTAAATCCTGTAGTTTAACAGACTCAGGCTGTTAGAATAGGGAGGATGAGCAACAGGTGTGAATCTTGGTTCCAGTGTGCAAGAAACTTATGTTTATTTCTCTATAACTGAACTTAATTTCTATGTGGACCTGTCTGTCTGCCAGAAGGCAGAAGCATAATCCCTGACAGGAGATACCACAGGGTTGTCTTGGGTTACCCATAAAGCTACAATCTTCACAACCGTACACCGCGACCCTGGTGGTCTGTCCTGGGTGTCCTCACTGAGGTCCTAGGAACTATGTACGGTAAGCATTGATTGGAGGAGGGGGCTGTATCTTTGGCAGGTGCCATTGTCTGCCTGGACTGGCATCTGCTAAGGCATTCACACTAGAAAAGTGGTTTCCATTTCAGTTTCCTTGACTGCTAGGGGTCCACAAACATAGTCACAGAGACTGGTGGGCTATTTTGATTATTTCCAAAGATTCCCTTGACCAGGTGTCCATCTCCCATTCTTTCTGCAGACTGAACTCTCTTCCTCCTGATAATCCAGACTCTATCCTAAAGGTCTTGACTCAGATCTTCCTACAAATACTCAGGGGGGTCTGAGTCTGGTTTTCCTTTGAAATGTAGATGTATCTTCCAACAGTCCTTTGAGAGCTGGAAGATTGCGGGTCAGCATCTTAGCGTGCCTTTGTTTTTCTCTTTTGCATTTGTAAGTGAAGGCTCCACCTGGGGCTGGTACAAATGGCTTAGGTAGGTGCATGGAGTGTGCTTGGGAGAATGCAGCGCCTTTCTTTTCCCACTTTCCTTGCCCTTCAGTGTAAAAGGTTTTTAAAAAAATCATTAGAGGTAGTGGAATAAAATGGGGAAAGTAAGGTAGGCTAGCTTTCCCTGGGGCCAGGAGAGATGCTTGGGAGAAGGACAGGTTCTATAATACTTTGGATAAAAGGGATCCTGGCTACTAGAGTTTCCATTTTCCCGTATCGCTCCTTTCCCATCCCGTCTCCAGAAGTATCTACCTTTAGCACACATTCCAGCTTCAGAGGTCCTGTTCCCGCTTTGTCTGCAGCCCCTATCCAGTTGGGAACGGGGGCTTATTTGTTCACGCAGCACATGTTACTCTGTGTTGAGCACAGGGCCCTGTGTGGGACCCCGGCTCTGAGAGCTCCTCATAGCGCGAGTGAGTGAGGCAGATGGAAGAGTCCTCGCTCCCTACCACCTTAGATGGGCAATCCCTGCCTCCATTTTGAAAGGGGATCCCTAACCCCATTTGAAGTAAAGGGAAATGCTACAGGCCTCCTGTGTTGGAATCCTGGATGTAATTTTCCATGGGCACTTTGAATCTTTGCAGATGCTGTAACTTCCCTCTGAAATGCCCTTTCTTTTCTGTATCAGTGTTTCCTTAGGAACATTTCTAAGGCCCTTCTCTGAAGCCTTCTCTGCTGTGTGTCAGGGTATCCCCCTCCCCATCCCCAGACAGAGACCACCCCTGTTTTTTTTTATAAATTTATTTATTTTATTTTTGTCTGGGTTGCGTCTTCGTTGCTGCGTGCGGGCTTTTCTCTGGTTGTGGTGAGTGGGAGCTACTCTTCATTGGGTGCGCGGGCTTCTCATTGTGGTGGCTTCTCTCGTTGCAGAGCACGGGCTCTAGGCACGCAGGCTTCAGTAGTTGTGGCATGCGGGCTCAGTAGTTGTAGCTCGTGGGCTTAGTTGCTTTGCAGCATGTGGGATCTTCCCGGACCAGGGCTCGAACCCGTGTCCCCTGCATTGGCAGGCGGATTCTTAACCGCTGCGCCACCAGGGAAGCTCAGAGACCATCCCTGTTGACTTTACAGTGTCTTCATATCCTGGGGACATTTCTGCTCAAGCACGTATGTTACCAAACCAAACGTGGGTTTGCTCTCTGGGTGTGCAGTAAAGCCAATCTCCTGATACCAGGTTGCGGCGAAGGGTTTATTGTTAGGGTGCCAGATGAGGAGTCCAGGGCAGCCCATGCTCAAAAAGCCCAAACTGCCCGATGGGTTTTGGGAAAGCATTTTAAATGCACGGTGAGTGAGGGGAGTCTCAGAGTATGTGATAACCTCGTGCGCAGTTCTGGATAGGCTGATGGTGAGGTAACAGGTCAGTGTCGCAGGGGTTCACATTATCAGTCCTCAGGCTCCAGTAGGTCTGGAGGCTACTTTTTCATGGTCATCAAGTAGTTAACTTCTTCCATTTGGTAGGGGTTTTAGCATCTGTAAAACAACTCAGGAAATGTGCATCAAATACAGTTATCTAAGTACTTCAGAGAGGAGCTGAAGCAGAGGACCTGGGGGGAGGGGCCTGTCCTCTGAAGGCCCCATTGGGTCCTGCTCAGTTATTCTTTGCTCTCTCTTTGCAAATATTAGTTGACTTCAAAATCTGTTTATTGAGTCCTTACCAAGAGACAGTGTAGAGCGGTAGTTAAGAGCATACTGGCTTTGCAGTCAGACTCCTTGGGTTTGGGTCTCACTTTTGCCACTTAGCGATGTGATCTCAAGTAAGTTATTTAATCTGTCTCAGTTTCCTCCTCTGTAAAATGAAGGATAATAACAGAATTAATCCAGAGGATTGCTGTGTGTTGAATAGTGTAATACGTGTGAAGTTCTTTGAACAGTGTTATATGTTTAGTAAATGTTATCTATTACCCTGTGCCAAGTATTTTCTATTTGAAGTTGTAAAGCAGGTCTGTATCTTACTCATGTTCGCATCACCAGTTCCTAACATATATATTGAGTAAGTGAATAAATGAGTCAGTGACGAACATTCACATACCATTCATCCCTCAATCTACCTAAAGCAATCATTTTATGGTTTATACATTCATACTATGATCACTGATTCTCAAATGGGATGACTGATTTATACTGTGTTTCCCAGAAAGGCTTTTCTTCCAGATTGTTTTGTGTTAAGGCTCATAAGTTAGTAGCTTCTTACGAATGCACCAATAATATTGTCTTCATCATTGTCATCATTAGCAACATTATGGAGAACTTACTATATGCCGGGCACTAAACCAAGCCATTTATGAAAATGACCTCATTTAATTTCCTCACCCCCCGCCAGGAAGCACTTTCTCTTTATTAGGCCCACTTCGCAAGACAAGACAGTGTTCCTGACTGTCTCAGTCAACTGTCTGAAGGTAGATGCATTGCTTGGCCAAGGGAGTAAAGCTGTTGGCATCAAGTGACTGCAGGAGATTTAGTGAAGAGAGAAAGAGCAGAGAAAATTGATCTCATTTCCTGCAGACTGTTCTAGAATTGCCTTCAGATCTTCATGGAGATGAATATTAGAAAGTATTCCATAGCCTGCAGATGGATGGCACAGGATTTGCAGAGACACTTGGGTTCAAGTCTCTGCTCTTCTCTAACTAGGTGACTCTGGGTCAAGTCATTTAATCTTTGAGCCTTGATTTCTTCATCTGTAAAATGGGAGTGACAATAACCTATCATCAGGGATATTCTGAGACTCCATTCAAATGAAATTATGGTGAAGGACACTATGCAAGCTTCTGTTGTTTTGTTATCTATCTTAGCTAGAAAAAATCATTAAGTTTATGGAGGCCAGAAGGAAACTAGCTTGGGAACTGGCAACTTGCCATATTCAATCTATTAAAGATTAGCTCTCAGTAGGAATCTCTGTGTGGGGAGGGACTTTGACTGTGCTGATGGCCCACTGACGTAGATACCCGTAGCAGCCAGCCCAAGGAAATTTTGAGGCACTGTGGCCTCCTAATGACCTTTGACTTCTCGGAAGGGCCCTCCTCCCCCAAATGCCACATCGTTTATATTTAATTTTTAAATTAGAGGGCTGTCACTGAGTCCATGAGAACAAAGGACACTGAACTAAAGCCAAGAGATCTGGGTTTTTATCCTAGCCCAGTCACTCATTACCTGGGTGACCTTAGACAAATCATGTAACTACTATAGTCCTCTATTTCCTAATCCAAACATGCGATCATAATCCTCTTACTGAAGCTTCATGGTTGCTGTGAAGGATAAAATGAAATAATACATGTGCCAGCATTTTGAAACAGATAAAGGCACCATGCAAATTAATGCAAGGTTGGTAATAAACCAAGATTAAGATCATGAATTCACTTATTCCTCTGACAAGTCTTCAGAGTCTGCAATATGGAAAACATTATCCTAGACACTCGAAGGGTAGAGTGACAATTGCAGTTTACTGGGTGATAAGTGAAGAGAGGGTGAGATGGGTACATACGAACTACAAATTCACTTACAAAGGCAGAATGTCTTGTGAAGATGTAAGGTACAAGTTATAGGAGAGAGGGAACAGTCACAGGAGGTTCAGATGGCCTTGGAATTGAATCTGAAAGATGAGTGTGATTTCTACACTTGGAGGTGAGAGGAACAGAGGAGAAGGAAATTGAATTAGGGATGGAATTCCATGGTCAGACCACAGATACAGCAGAAGTGATTTCCCTTGCCTGGAATCACTGATGAAACAAGTAGCGGTAGAGGAAGGAGGGGACGTTGAGGAACTTTATGATCTGAATAATTTCTTTTTCTACTGCAGAGATTTTGAAAAGTGTGTTCAACATATACTCAGCCTTTCTGCTCCTTATCAGTGGACAGATATGAGCTATTATAGGACTGCCCAGCCATACCTATTTGACTTCGGGATCCCTCTGTGCCATACCTAGGCCCTGACGCCTTAGAGGAATCTTTGTGGGCAATTTTATCGCCTAGAAATGGTATCCATTTTCATTAAATGTCAGAATGTATAAGCAGTATTAAAATAAGGAGGGCCAAGAGAAATGCTCATGAAAGGAAAAATTTTGTTATGAGGAAAAAAGAACAAGAGATACATTGAAAGGATAGATCCCTTAATCTACCTGGAAGGATACATTAGCTCACTTTCTTCCCTTCTATTCACTTAATAAAATGAGAAGATAATAGGGGAGGAGCAGGAAATGTAAATGTATCAGGTTGGCTGGTTGTAACTAGAGGAAAGTACTAAGGAGTGCCAGGATCCTTGTTGGGCATAGTCACGTAGAAGGTGCAACCATAACTTGGATTCAGATGATTATTGTCACTTAGGAATGCAGGCATAGTGACCAGATGTAGGAAAGCACGTGCAAAAATGGCTGCAATTGTTCGTTCATCCCGACATCTGCTTCCCTTTGCACAGGGCCTTTGTACTGCTTCCCATCAAGAGATGAAATCTATTTTTTCACCCTTAAAACCCAGATTGACTTTATAAATTACTTTGCAAATACAATGCTGTGAAAGTGACAAAGTGCTGTTTCTTGTGTGCTTCCTCTTACCCTCTTGAAACTCTGCCCAACCACCATATGATCAAGCCCAGGCTAGCTTACTGGAGAATAAAAGACCACATGGACCAGAGTTGAGTTAGCCCAGTTGTCATTGTCTAGAGATGTGACAGTGTCCTGCCACAATCAGCAAAGCTTACAGGTGACTGCTGATACACAAGGAAGCCCAGCCAAGACTAGAGAACCACCCAGCTGAGCCCAGCCTAAATGGCCAATCTGCAGAATTTCAAGCTAAATAAATGGTGCAGGCCAAACAAAACACGTCTGCAGACTAAATTCAGCTCTCAGGTTACCAATTTGTGTCTGTGGTCTGCCCTTGCATACTTTCCCTAAGCTATCTAAAGACCTGGCTAGAATCTAGTTAGACTAACAGTTTGTCATTCTCTCTTTCTTTTAGGAAATGATGACTTTATAGCGATGCTATAGTCACCCTTCTTGTTCCCCCTCTCCCATTGCACCCCAGCTCTTCCTCTCCATTTTCTAATCTGAGACCACCTCTAGTTACTGTACCACTAATGCTTACTCCAACGCAGGACTCGTCTTCCAGACCTGACCCTCTGCTGTCCATCTCCCTGTCCACCTTCGAGGCTGAGTATTCGAAGACCGTAGATATCAACATTTTATAAATAACAGCTGTAATGAAAAGGCACGTGAATGGATGAGGTTATCATCATTGGACTGCTTCTCTCAGTAAACCCAAGAATCTGTTTTGCAGGGTGAGAGGGCAGCAGTAGAATGTGCATCAGTTATGAAGTGTTCCTGACAGCCACGTTAGGCGAAGTGGCTGTTGTCATCCAGACGCTTGAGACATTTCACACTTTACCCTCCAGCCTCCTCTCTTCCTTAAGCTTTCTCCCCAGTTCTCTTGGCTATCAAGCTCTTATTAGGTCTGTGAGTTGTCCCTTTTCCTAGTTTAGTGTTATATCCATTTTTATGTGTTCTACTCAATAAATCCTTTCTCCATGCATTCTTTTTTTTTTTTTTTTTTTTTGCGGTACACGGGCCTCTCACTGTTGTGGCCTCTCCCGTTGCAGAGCACAGGCTCCGGACACGCAGTCTCAGCGGCCATGGCTCACGGGCCCAGCCGCTCCGCGGCACGTGGGATCCTCCCAGACCGGGGCACGAGCCCGTGTCCCCTGCATCGGCAGGCGCACTCTCAACCACTGCGCCACCAGGGAAGCCCTCTCCATGTATTCTTTGTTTGTATTCCAACACCGTGACGGAAGAGGTTGTAAATAAAGGCACATGCATGTGCACAATAAAATAAAGTCCTAGTTCTGGATGTCCCCTTATTAGCTTTCTGGACAGTGTTTCTGCAGAGAATTACATTTTATATTGAATCTGAGAGTGAGCGTGTTCTGAAGCTCGCGTCACTCTTCAAGTGACGTCTCCTGTAGATGTGTAGGACAAAGCATTCAACATTCAAGGTTTGTTTTAAAGGCATGTTCCCTTAGCGTGGGATTATTCTTTCCTCTTTGGTGACTGGTTAAAATAAAATTCAGATTGTAGTTGAAGGAATATTATGATTGTGTTAGCTGATGAGTTACATATTTAGACATGACTGAAATTAGAAATTCTATGACAACAATCCTGATTCTCATTCATTGGGCAAACGTGTTCCCGGGATACATTTGAAGGGATGTCATGATGGCAGGTGACTACTCACTCTTGTTACTCACTCTGTATTCCTCATGTTTTGATCTTTATTAACGAAGAGTTGGTTCCACTTGTTCATGCTAAAGTGATTGGCTTATTCACTACCCCACCCCCAAACCTCAGGCCTTCGTATTTTTGAGTTTTGCTCTTTAAAAAAACAAAAAGCTTTTCATTTCAGTTCCGTGAGACTGGATTGCTGGCAGCGTACAAGACTCTCCCCACCGGTGCTCTCCAAAGACACTATCTCTGTTGTCAGTGTTTAACTCGCTCTTCCTGAGCTAAGAAGCTCCTCTCCTCTCACAATAGAGGAGAAGCACCACATTCTTGGACTAGGTCAGAAAGGGGAGATCTAAACATTAGACTCTTGAAAAGCTCAGATGAGTGTTTGCAATGCGATTTTAAAGGGAGCAACCCTCTTCTTTTAAGTTAGGTCTTAGAGGAAAAAAATACACTGCCTTGCATACAGATATGGCTGGCAAAGGGGCCCAGAAGCAGGTGAATGTAGGAAGCATGAGGGCTGTGAAATGGAGTCTGTAATTGTGTTGGAGCTTATGCTGTTTAGGGTGAGGGGAGAGGACGGCAGGCTGACTTGAGTGTGAGATGGAACACGGTTCTCATATATTATGTTCCGAACCTCGCCTATTAGCGGGACCAGCCCTGTTTCCAGCAGTTCTGGGGAAATGGGAGAGTTATTTGGGCTGTGTGCTTTATTGACTAGAGACCAAATGGGGCCGCAGATGTCATAATTTCCCTATTATCACTTTGTTGAGCACTTCCTGGCCTCCCTTCATTATCTGCTCTGCATTAGCAGTTGTGAGGAGCTTCTTTATGGGATGTGAATGCTGTTGACGGCCTTTGGCAGTGCTTGTGGGGACCCAGTGGGAGGACATGCAGGCGCACAGCCCCTGCGTTTCCAGAGGGCTTCACGTGACAGCTCTCCTCACCTCTCCCTTCCCAGCTTGAGGGACGTTTCCTTCCCATAATAGAAAGACAACTATCTCAGTGCCCTTTTTTTTTCCAGGCCAGAAGAGAAAGGCATAAACACTGGGAAGTGGAAGGCACAGATGAGGGCTGTGTGTCCTGACAGGGAAGGTTATTACAGAGCACGTGCAGCCCTTCAGGGGACAAATGCCACCCAGGATGGCTTCTCACCAGGTGTGTGTGCATCAGAGCGCCAGTTGACCCAGCTGAACTGGGCAGGCCATCGATTTTGCATTTGTTCTCTGAGCCCGGGTCTTTATTTTAAGGTGTCTCTTCTCTGAGACTTATTTAACCTGGGCTTAGAAAGTTACTCTTTCATGAAGAAAGCTAATACCTGGTACCTAAGGCAGAAAATTCAAAATAGGCATTTCTGACAGATAACTGCAGTATGTTTGATAACTAGGGTACATATTCCTTTATACTCTTTATGCCATTGTAGGTCTGGGTTCTTTGGGTATGAGTGAGATTGAATTTAGTTGTTTTTTTTTAAACATCTTTATTGGAGTATAATTGCTTTACAATGGTGTGTCAGTTTCTGCTTTATAGCAAAGTGAATCAGTTATACGTGTACACATGTTCCCATATCTCTTCCCTCTTGCGTCTCCCTCCCTCCCACCCTCCCGATCCCACCCCTCCACGCGGTCACAAAGCACCGAGCTGATCTCCCTGTGCTATTCGGCTTGAATTTAATTTTGTTTCCTCTTCTCATTGTTAGTAATGCAGGTTGTATATAGTTATATGCAAGTTTTTGCTCCCTTAGCAAAGAGATTCCGTGGAATGCAGGGCCTAAAACAGTCAAGGCTTGAGCTCACAGTCAAGGCTCAAAATAAATTATTGTTGAATAGATAAGTGAATGAGCCTGACTCTACCATGTACCAGCTGGATAAGCCCCGATCTCTTCATCTTTGTGAGCATGGATCAGCATAGTAGCTCTGTATGGCTGCCCTGAAAAGTTAAATGAGATTACGTATATAAAACCCCCTAATGGTGCCCATTTGTAGTAGTGAGTCATTTAAAGTTGTTGGGTTTTTTTCCCCCTTATTCCTTCTCTTCCCTCCTCCTGGGCTTGTTATAAGCTGCTCAGGGAATACTGGGTGCAAATGTTCCAAAACACCTACACCATACACCATGGTTTTATCGTTGTCTGGTGGGTCCTGGCGGACAAAAGTAGAAGCACACTGGCTACATGTAAGGCCCATTTGAAAGACTTCCCATTCGTCCACAGGCACATGAGCACGGGAAACACAATGAAGTCTGCCTAATGGTGATTTTTGTCAGAGCCATGGGAGAAAGAGACAGAAAACTCAGCGAGTACGACATTCAGGAGTTTAACCGGAGAGTCTTAGCCGCCTGTGCCACCTGTGTTGCTAGCAATATTGTCTTTTCAAAATTACTGACTGGCCACCCTGAGCGTCCAGGACTGGGGAGGTGTGACCTGCGTCCTCTCTAGACATCCGTGCTCTGCTAGAGGTGAGCCAGCAAGCACGTGCAGAACAAGCGAGTTTGAACAGAGCTGCATTTGCAAAAGCTCTTGGAAGAAGAGCGACTGTGCATTTGATCTCTTTTCCACGAGCACGTTTATAGAATATCTAGGGTGAGGAAGTATTTGTCTGCATGTGTCTGTGCAGGTTTGTGGAGAATAAAGAGAGAAATGAGGAGAAGGCTTCTTGCCAGGAAGAAAGAAGGAGAAAATCCCGACGAGAGACTAGAGACTGTGGGTCAGGAAGGAAGGGGAACGGGAAAGCTATCTGAGAGTGTGCGCCGGAGACTGAAAAACGAAAACAGTCTAGCTTATATAAAAGGAGCCAAGATGAGGACTCATAGAAAGAGAGAGTGATGGTGGACACAGGAACAGCAGGAGAGGAGAGAGAAAGGCATGGTGGCTGCACACAGCAGGGCGACGTCGGCAGCCTCCTGGGGGAGAGGGAGTGGGTGTCAGTAACAGAGAACGTCCTCTGCAGGGGGAGGGGGCGAGTGTGAGACAGACAGCAGATGCACACAGCAGGGAGCAGAGAGGCATCACAGAGCCGGGGAAGCAAAGAAATTAGGGATGGAAAAGACCTGTTAGGTCATTCCTAGCTCGCCACCGCTGCGAGCACTTCTTGCCTTCTTTCGTCCAGCAGATATTTTCAAAAGTCTTCTGGTTTACTACACCCACTCCTTCCACTCCAACGCTTTGCCAGAGGATAAGGTTTCTTTCCATAACCTCGACTTTCTGAATATACATACAGAATACATAAAGAAAGACCGGGAGAAAGATGAAGGAGAGAGAGGTCCTGAAAGCACAGGCACACACCTGTTGGGTGCCCATTAGGCTGCCACCTCTGCAACGGGGCCCTGTCTACAAAGATAATGATCTGCAGATTTCCAAAACGTTACTTAGAGAATTGTTCGGGTCTTGATTTTCTGGTGAAGAGGTGGTAAGCGAGAAGGGATAGGAGGTAGAGAACATGAAGTAGGAGGAGGAGACAGTGGCCGAGATGGAATTAAGAGACCGTGAGCCACTGTCAGGAACATTTTACAACTAGTACAGTCATTCTCACTGGGGGAGATTTTGCTCACCAGGAGATATTTGGCAATGTCTGGAGACATTTGTGGTTGTCCCACCCTGGTGTGGGGAGTGTATGTGAGCATCTGCTGGGGGCCAGAGATGCCGTTAAACAGCTTACAGTGCACGACAGCAGTGCTGAGGTTCGGCTGGTACATGTATACACGTGCATGCGTATGTAGGTGAAATGAAGTTCCCACAGATAATACTTATCCATCCCTACTATGTAATGCACTTTCATATTTAGTATTCTGGTTTTTTCTATTGTGTCACTAAACAGTGTTAATCCACTAAATTGATTTCTTGACCCACTTTTTGAAAATACTATGGAAGTAATAGAAGCAGCATGAAATGCTTCTTGAAAAGCGCCTTGCGTGGTAGTAGGTGCTCAGTAAAGTCCTAAGGACCTTTATGATCGGGCCCCTGCCTACCTCTTCGGTCTCTTCCAGTTCTCCCTCCTGTTCCCTCCCTCGGTCTGCTCCAGGTACACTGCCTTCTGCCTCTTCCTGCCTCTGGCTTTGGCTCTCTGTCTGGAATGTGCCTCTCCTGGCTGGGGGGATGCCTGGCGCTTTCTCAGCGTTTAGGTCTTACTTGTGCATTTTGTCTTTCTCCCCAGCAGAATGAAGCTTCTGGAGGTTGAGGATCTTGTCTGTCTTGTTTACTATTTTATCCCAGAGTGTGTTCGTGTGTGTTTAGCACAGTGCCTGGAACATAACAGTCACTCTACAAATAATTTCAGGAGTTTCTGAATGAGTGATGACCAAATGCCTTTCAGGCGGTGTAGAATGAAACTCTGCCACGCAGTATTCTTTGGGAGATTTTTGAGATCAGAATATTTCTGCTTAAACAGAATATGACTAAAGTGGATCCAAGGGATGTGGTTCACATCTCTTACCTTTGTCTTTTCCCCAACATCTTCGCTTTCTAAAGTACATACTTTGTTCCAGCACTGCTCTTTTAAAGGAGATGCTAGCCCTTTCTATTCTAGAAGCACCTGAGGGGGACTGGCATTTGCAGTGGTTTTCACCCTCCTAGTATTGTGCTATGAGCATAATTCATGGATTTGTCTTACTCCTTTCCAATCAGTAAGATGGGAAATTCTTTCCTCTTCTTGGTGGATTTAGATAAGCCTTATGTAAGACATTTGACATGGCTGGTGCCTCTTTTTGAGTGGATGTTGGCAAAGGATCCCTTAACATGAGGAGGGCATTGTAATGAGTCTTTATACCTTTATCATTGGGTTATTGAGTTTAAAGCGGAGACAGGTCCATGCAGGTGATATGGATAGACTTCCTCATTTTACAGAGGAGGTGACTGAGAAAGGGCCAGGCAAACTAATTGTGATCGGTTTCACCACCACCATACAAGTGAAGTTTTGTTGTTATATGTACTCCTAAAATGAGAGTACGGGGGCACTAAGAGTTTGTGATGGCTCAAGCCAGTCAGCTAATACACAGCACAAGGAAGATTCAACCTCAGGTCTTCTTCTGACTCAAAAAGCGAGATCCAGAGATGCAGGTTGGGGGGACATCGACGTTTATGTAGTGCCAGAAGCCATGGGAGTGGAAGAGTCCCTCGGGTAAATTAGGTAGCAAGAGAAGAGAAGGGGGCCTGAGAAGGAATCTAGTAAACGTTAGCATTTAAGATCCAGGCAGAAGAAGATAAGCCTGAAAAAAGGGTGACTGAGAAGAGGTAGAGACAGGCTGGGGAAGGAAGGAGAGAGTGGTGTCAGAAGCCCAGGAAAGAGAGTTTCGAAAGGACAGGAGTGATCCAGAAGGCCTAATACTGCAAGAAATACGATCAAAAGTGTCCTAGTGGACAGTGTCCTGAGGATCTGGCAACATGGGGGTAAGGAGATGTTTGATGACTTTGCAGGGAATTATTTGAGTAGCCAGATTCCAGTGAGTTGATGAGAGAATGTGAGGTGGGAAATGAAGCAGAGTGAATACAGTTTGATGTTTGGTTGAAGAGGAAAAGGGGGAGATTATTTGGATCCACATAGGTTGTGCTTGTTTGTTAGCTTGTTTTTAAGTTAAGAGAGAATGACAAGTTTGAGCGCTTTCAAGAAGGCTCCAGTAGAGAAGAGAAGTTAAGGATATAAGAAAGAGAAGAGCTCAGGCCCCCAAGTTCAGGAGGGCTTGGGTTTGCCTTCCACAAATTAACAGGAATAGAGAGTGGGATTTAGGACACAGGTAATGGAAGATCCAAGCCTGATGTTAACTGTCAACCATTCGTTTCCCATAAAGTCAAATAATTCACATACAGATAAATCTCTCCTCTTCTAGAGAGAGCACCTCTCCATCTTTTCCTTTCTTTATAGCATTTATAACTTTTATTTACTTATCTTTGTTTCCTTATTTTCATCTCTGTTCTTCAGCAGAGTGTAGGATCCAGGGGCAAGGCCCAATGCCAGAGAAATGGCCTGAATATTTAGGAAATTTTCCCCTTGACACAGTCCTATTTGGAAGCTAGGGCGATGCTAAGATGTAGCTCACATAAGAAAGTTTTAAATTCATGTTGAAAAGTGAGAAAAACTAGGGAATCTATTAATAAAAGTATGTGTGTGTGGACTTGTATTGCATTGAATGAGAAATAAACCTAAGGCCATATAAACAACAAAAGATAATTCTCTCTGGAACATGCAGGGCTCTTGAAGTAAAGCTTATAAAATGGCTTTCCTCTTGACCCTTGCCTCTCCGCTTGATAATTTTCAAATTAGACACCGTTAATACTAATTTGAAAAAGGTAGAAGGTCCTGATGGGAGTCTTCAAATGGATACTTGGCATGTTCGTCTCTTTCTCCTCTCTCAGTTCTCTCATCTGTCTCTCACCAGCTTGCCCCGCTCACAGAATGAACTTGGCACTGCCTGGAAGAAACCTGGTGCACATACCAGCTCTTGCCTGGTTTGCTGGTGCGATTCAGACAGCTGGAAACTTCCCCTCAGCTACTGGGGCGGGTCAAGGAAGCCCAATCTTTCCCTTGAGAGGAACTTTTTTTTTTTGTCTTACAGATCACAAACTGATCCTTGAAACCAAGTAAGATGAAATGCTGTGTTTTTGCCAAACTCACAAGGAGGTGGGTGCCTTGGGACTGTGGGGGGAGTGCAGTGAAGGGAAAGGGCAGCGGGCAGCCTGCAAGTAGCAGGGCACAAGGTTTCAGTTTATCATCAGGGGACAGTACCATAGAGTGGCGTGCTCAAGGCTTTGAAGGGAGTTGGGGCTGCTTTTAAATTCTGTTCTGCTATGTATAGGCTGGTGACCTTGGCCTTTTCCCTGAGCACTGGCTTCCTCCTATGGAGAGTGGAGGTAATCAGGCTTTCATAGAGCTGTGAGGACTAAATGGGGTCATCCGTGCACATTACCTAAACAGCGCTTCAGCGGATGTGAGGATTCTCCGTGTGCTTATTGCATTTTGCACCCTAGATTCCTCCCCTTACCCAGTTCTTTTTTGAGTTCAATTTTGCACCCTAGATTCCTCCCCTTACCCAGTTCTTTTTTGAGTGAACAGTACCATTACATAGGTATTTTTCCTCAGGTACAGTTGGCCCTCCATAACCACAGGTTCTGCATCCATGGATTCAACCAATTGCAGATCAAAAATAGTCAGAAAAAAATTCCAGAATGTTCTGAAAAGCCAACCTTGAATTTGCTGCACATCGGCAACTATTTAGGTAGCACTGTTATTATAGAAACAATATTTACATAGCATTTGCATTGTATTAGGTGTCACAAGTAATCTAGAGATGAAGTATCGGGAGGATATACATAGGTTATATGCCATTTTATATAAGGGACTTGAGTACCTGTGAATTTTGGTATCTGTGGTGGGTCCTGGAACCACTCCCCCATGGATACCAGCAGATGACTGTATGTGGTGTGGTAATGAGGACCTGAGGTGAGGAAAGTCAAAGGAGAATTAGGAGGTGGGCGCAGGAGATGAATTCGGTCTGGAGCATGTTAATTTTAAAATGCTTCTGAGACTTTCAAGAGGGGAGCTAGCAATCAAAACTTCTGGAGAGATGTCAGTCTAGAAGTTATTAATGTATAGATGGCAGTCTGTATATATATATATATATAATATAATATAGTATATATAGTATACAATATAGTATGTATAATTGAAGAGAGTGAAAGAAACCCCTTGAACCCAAGGAGTACCATTGGGCCAGCCAATCTGAGAATGAGGTGCTCTAGGAGGCCAAGACAAGTGGTGCAGGGAACCACAAGTACCAAAGGCAGAAAAAATTTCAAATAGCAGAGTCATCTCCATTGCCAGATGCAGCAGAGTAGTTCAGTAAAATGGTAGAAAGTGTCCCTTAAAGGTTTTAAAATATGGAGCTCATTGGTGAACTTGGTGAAGCATTTCTGATGAAACAGTGGGGGCAGAAGCCAGAACACTGTGGGAGGAATGGAAGGTGAGGAAGTAGAGACAATGCATGTCAACTACTCTCCCAACAAAGAGGGTCACAGCTAGAGAAAGAGGCAGGGTCAGGGTGAATTTCATACTTGGGGAGGCAGAGGCCTGAGCGTGTTCATAGAGAGGAAGGAGACCTAAGGAAGAGGAGTAAGTTTGAGACCTAAGAAAAGGAGAGTAATTTGCAGAGAAGTTGAAGGAGATGGGAGGGAATTGGATTAGCAGCATACAGGGGGGTTGGTCTTAAAGACGGGGTAGGGATACCTTGTACTCTGGGATTGGAGGAAAGAGGGTAAGGATGGGTATGCAGGCAGAGGGGTTTGAGATGGAAAAGGATGGGGGTGGGCGTTGATGAAGCTCACTCCTGAGCTCACTCCTGGATTTATTCTTTCTTTATCCATCAAGAGGTGGCAATGTTTTGGAATGGTTATTGAAGGGTTTTAAGATTTTTAAGGATTTTGAGGTTTATAAGGTGTTTGCTTAGCTCTAGGCCCCTTGCTTATATAGCATTTGTCCTACAAGTACATGAGAGGCCTCCATATGGCTGGGTCCCACCCATGCAGTGGCCCAGTCTTCTGAGCTATGGCCTCTGCATCCTTCACCATTTTTTTTTTTTTGGTGGCCAGCCTTAAGCATTTAGGTATGTAAGCTCCATTGGTTTATTCAAGAACTGCAACTTCATGAGCCCCTTCTAGGGGCCGAGTCAGTGATGGAAATCACATAGTCCCGGTCCTCACGGAGCTTTCAGTCTGGTGATGGCTAAATATAGATCACAAATGATGGCTAGACCTGTGAAAGTAAAGCACAGGGCCTGATGATGGGGGATCATAGGGGTCCCAGACGGGGCTGCAAAGTCAGGAAAGAGTTCCTGCTTAAGGAAGAGACATTTGACTGGAGAACTGAAGGGGGACTAGAAAGTCGCTTGATGTGGGGAGCTGCATGGTGGAGCTAAGGGGACAGCGTCCCAGGCAGAGGGAACAAGGTGAACAATTGTTCTAAGGCTACAGAGAGCATGATCGTCTTTTTCAAAGAAGGACTGTCATTTGAGTAAAAGGCATGAAGAGAAGCAGGCAAACGACTGAGAGAGGGAAACACAGCCAGATCCTGCGGAGGAGCCTTATTAGCCATATTAACATCTGTGGACCTTATAATGAGCACAATGGGAGATCATCAGAGAGGTTTAAGCTGTATGTGGGGCTAGGAGGAGGGAAATGTGATCAGATTTTCTATTTAAAAAAAGATTCTTCTTGTAGCTTTGTGGAGAACCATCGGAGGGAACCAAGAGTGAAAGGAGAAGCAGGGAAACACTGTAATTGTCCCAGTGAGAGAGGATGGACGTTTGTGTAAGAGTGGTGACAAGGGCTATGGAGAAAAAAGGACTGACTTCAGATCTCTTTTTGGAGGTGGAATCAACAGGCTTGGACGTGACATGTAAGAGAGAGGGTGCCGTCATGGGTGACTCTCAGGGTTCTGGCTCCACTGAGTTCAGGTGACTTAGATAGTCCCTTGATCTCTGTTTCTTCCAATACGTTCTCTCTCAAGCTTCAGGAAAGTGCCCATTTAGACTGTCCGACTGATTAAAACGAGCAAGCCCTAAGTCATGTTATTCTGATTCTTTGTAATCATCAGTTATTTCATTGTTGTGTGACATTAGGCAAGTCAGTTAGTCACCTCAGTCTTAATATCTTTATCTGTAAAGATAGAAATTCCTGGATGGAATGGAGCTCTAAAGAGTTCCATTGAGGATGAATTAAGAGGATATGGTGAAGTTGCATTTTATGAGATTAAGTTCCAAAGTTGGGACTTAGAATCACCTATGAAGTATTCTTCCATCTAATCAAGCATATAGATCCGATCTTCTGGTTACAAGAAAGTCAAGGGACAACAGAACAAATTAATTAGTGTTAAGAAACGATCGGATACATTCAGTATGTGGGATCTCCTGTAAGATATCGAGCCTGGTCTTTTAAACAGAGACATATCAATTAAATGCAGTGTATGAAACTTGATTAGATCATGATTTGAAAAAGCTAGCTCTAAAAATTCTGCTAGGGACAATTGAGGAACTTTGGATATGGGTCACGTGGACCGTATTGAGTTACCTTTATCAGGTGTGATGATGGCATCGTGGTGATGTTAGGAGGACGTCCTTATTTCAGGAGCTGTATTTCAAAGGGGTGAAGTGGCATGGTGTCTGTAACTTTTAACACTTATATAAATATAAAAATAAGGGTGTAGAGATGGATAGAGAGAATGAGAGATGAAGCAAATATGGCAAAATGTGAACACTTGCTGTGGAAACTGGATAATCATTGCCCTGTTCTTTCAACTTTTTTATATACTTGGAAATTTCAGGTTGAAAAGTCAGCACAAAAGGCAAAAATTGAGTATGATCATCATTGTCAGATGAGGAAGTTGGTTTAGGCTCCATGTTGTATGAAAACACATGTACCTGAAAATACTAGACTCATCCTCAGCTAGGAAGATGCTGACACTATACGAGGTCCTTGGGGACCCAAGAACCAAGGACCAGCACATCTGGGTGTCGCACATGACACTCGCCTGTAGGCTGATATTCACGTACCACAGTGACAGGCTGGAGTACTTGTAGGATGCAAATTGCTACTTTCTCTCTCTGTAATTTGTTTGGCCCAGCTGGTATAGCTGACTGCTATGAATTCAATACATGCACAACGCAACTACAATGTGATTTATTTTTGGAAACTGCTCAATGCTGTGTATATATAATGTGATAAACACTATTTTAATATTGTAACCCTTCATTGTTCCAGACCAAAGAGACCCTGTCTTTTCTTTTTTTTTTTTTTTTTTTTGCGGTACATGGGCCTCTCACTGTTGTGGCCTCTCCCGTTGCGGAGCACAGACTCCGGACGCGCAGGCTCAGCGACCATGGCTCACGGGCCCAGCCGCTCCGCGGCATGTGGGATCTTCCTGGACCAGGGCACGAACCCGTGTCCCCTGCATCGGCAGGCGGACTCTCAACCACTGCGCCACCAGGGAAGCCCAAGCCCCTGTCTTTGTATTCTGTTCCCACTGACGTTCTACCCTCTGCCATCAGCATCTACTTCCCACTCTTTGTCTTCTCTTCCTTAGAAACCAAATGCTTTAATTTTGGAGGAAGGTGGAATCTTAACCATATGGCTGGTTTCTGGGTCATGTCATTATGGGCTAACACTTGTGACTTTCTGAGGCAGGGGTGGATCTGGGGGAGAGCTGAAGTTTTAAGAGGCTCTCTTTGAGAAACAGAGTTCAAAATTACAAGTATAAAAATTTATATGAAAGTGAATATTTATTTAGATTGAAAAAAGAAACCACAACAAATTAAAGTTTTTAAAAAAACTGTGAAGTTCATAGACATCATAAGCTCCATAAAATTAATAACTTAAAAACAACCTTACTTCCTGACACATACTGATAATACTCCCCCCCTCCACTTTTTGGCTGCATTCTTTAGCTTTTAATATGACAACAATTTTGCAAAATTATAAAAATAAAAAGATAATCCTATCTTTCCTCCAGCACTCATTATTGAAAGGTATGAAAAGTTTCTTTCATCTTAAAGTTTTGTCATTGGTAATGTCAGATACATTATTGGAATTGTTGTTGAATTTGGGAAAGCTTCTATTTAGTTTCTTTCAGAGATGGGCTGTAACACTTCAGGTCATTTCAAGTTTTTCATGTGCAGTGACTAATCACAAATTCCCTTAGAATTGACAACATTCATTAACCAGTTTTTCATCAATGTCACGATGAGTTTTTTGTCAGCCCTGAAATTTCATGTCACTTGGGTGACTAAGTGCATGGGCAGTAGTAGTATTTCTGCAAGCCGTTCCTATATTAGGACAGCTAGCTATAACTTAAATATACACAGAAATGACAGTAAACCACATAAATATACTCACTAAACCAAAACTAAATGTACCCTCAGCTTCACTTCCCCTTTGCTGCAAAAGTGTCACTAAGCACTCTGATACCACCAGGCACAGGGAGAAGTTTGATGGGGAAGTTAGAGCGAAAGCAATAGCAGCGATAAAACTATATGATTTTTGCCGATTTTATAAAAATATATGAATATGTCAACACATTGCTATTGGAATGGGTCTGTGAACATGAAGGCCCTGAAATTTAACTCATTAGCTTTCTGATAAGTCTTACTGTGCTTGAGGTAAGCTTTTCTCCATTTCACGTAAACTTACAGCATCAAGTAAAGTGTTCTGCTTACAATGGGCTCCTAGTAATTGTTAAAGTTAATTTGGGAGAGAATGTTTTGTGTAGTATTGGACATGTTATTTGAAAGCCTCAAATAAAATAGGCCATGAAGAAAATATTTTTCAAATATGATTATTCAAACTTCTCTCTGTGGGCTTCCCTGGTGGCGCAGTGGTTGAGAGTCCGCCTGCCGATGCAGGGGACGCGGTTCGTGCCCCTGTCCGGGAAGATCCCACATGCCGCGGAGCGGCTGGGCCGGTGAGCCACGGCCTCTGAGCCTGCGTGTCCGGAGCCTGTGCTCTGCAACGGGAGAGGCCACAACAGTGAGAGGCCCGTGTACCGCAAAAACAAACAAACAAACAAAAAACTTCTCTCTGTATAACTTATATGTCTCCAAAGAATCTTTTGGTGCTGTGGTTTTCAAGCTTGGCTTCACACTAGAATCTCCTGAGATATTTTTAGAAAAATACCAATGGGAGCAACATAGATAATGGTATTTTTTCAAAGATCTCCAGGTGATTCTGATGTTCAGCTAGAAACTGATATCTAGCTGATTCTCATGGTTAACATTCCTTTTTTTACATTTTTTCTTTTATTTTTTGCTTAAATGTGAAAATATTATTCTAGTTCTCCCAAGACTCTTTTGAATGAAATATAAGGGTATGATATTCAGGAAATGAATTAACCCATGCATGGCAATATAGACATTATGTAAAATATATCTTTGCTAGAAAGGAACTCTTCTGGTAAAAATTCCTGTTTATGTACAATGCAGTACCACGGTGTGCTGACAGGATGAGATATGAACCAGATGATGTGAACAGCTCCTAATTAAAAATAAAATTAATTTTCTAGCGAGCATCCTCTGTTGTACTTGAAGGCAAATGCAATTTTTTTCCTGTAATAAAAGGTGCCTCGAAGGGGTCAGCAACAAGGATATTTCAAACAGAAAAGTGTCCGGCGTAATAAATCCATTCCAGCTCATCAGACACCCACGCTTTCTCACCATGGCTCAGGTCACCTATGGAGCTGGGCCAAGCGGCCAGCTGGCTGCAGCTAGCTCTCTCATCTCCTATCAAAGTGGACCGTGCATTACAAATGATTAATATCTGCTTGTTCAACCTGTCCACCTTGAATGTATTACTCTTATTTCTCCTAAGATGGCTAATTTGAATAATAAATATAGTTTTTATCATGAAAGAAAATTAGAATTAAGAACTTTCTCATAAGTGAGATGTTTAATGCTTTCAAAAGTTATTTAATATTGACTGAATGCAGGCTTAATCTCAATCTTTTCTTAGAGCTTTTTTCTAAATAAATTGAGAAAATTCTATATGCCCAACTTTCAAAGCTATTTCACTCCAACCTTCCATATTTATCAAGAAAAGCATTTTATTTGCACATTTAAAACTATGTACTGTATGTACACAGTCCTCTCTAATTTTAGAAAGTAATCTTACTCTCATATAAAGAACTTACCTTAAAGGTGATACTGGCCCATGATGGCCTGATTTCGTAGGCTTAGAGCTGCAAGGTTTGGAAGTGGTTTCCAGCCTCAGAAGGATTTATAACATGGTAGAAGGAAACAACAACTTAAAGAATGTCAAACTGAAATAAATTCTATAATAAAAAGAGTGAGCATTTGAACCTGCTCTATGCCAAAGCCAAAGCATTTCTTTCTGTTTTGATCTCTCAGAACTCATAGGGCAGGGGGGCCTTAAAGCTGTAATGAGAGCATGTCCCATCGGATCTATATTTCTTACAGCAGGAAATAGGGCTGCTGGGTACATTCTTAGCCAGTCAAGAGGGAAAGGCTTCTTGATCCGAGGGAAGAAAGGGAAGCCAGAAGTACAATTGGATGCATCAACAGCAGGTATTCCAACAAGAGAATGTGGGCATGAGTAAGGGGAATGTTACTTAGTTGCGAGAAAGGATTTCTGAATAATGGCTAAATTATCAACACCTTTAACTTCCTCTTTACTTAGAATGAGAGGTGGCCTGGTTGAGAGGCTCTCAACCTCTCCACGTGGCCCAGAGAAATCCTCCTAAAACACGAAACCTTATCACCTCCATTTAACCTCTACTTAAAACCCTACAATGGGGCTTCCCTGGTGGCGCAGTGGTTGAGAGTCCGCCTGCCGATGCAGGGCACACGGGTTCGTGCCCTGGTCCGGGAAGATCCCACATGCCGCGGAGCAGCTGGGCCCGTGAGCCATGGCCTCTGAGCCTGCGCGTCCGGAGCCTGTGCTCTGCAACGGGAGAGGCCACAACAGTGAGAGGCCCGCGTACCAAAAAAAAAACCAAACCGAAACAAAACAAAAACCCTACAATGTCTTTCCCTAACTTTCTGAATCAAGCACATAGAATGCAAGATTATTTTAAAAAAGATAAGCCCGCTGCCTTCCTCTCCAATTTTATTTTCCCCTATTTCTTCCTCAACACATTAAAATACTTGCAGACACACACGCACGCACGCACGCACGCACGCACACCATCATGGTTCTTCAGCCTCCTCTGTCTTTGCACATTCTGTTTGCTTTTTCTAGTTCACTTGATAAACTCCTCCTCCCCCATGAAAACCTTGCTTAGGAGTTGTCTCTCCATGAAATTTCCTCGGAACTCTAACACCATTAATCATACCCATATCAGTAAGTCTTCTAAAATTTCATAAATCCCCCTGTAGGTTTACAGTACTGTCTTTCTACCGTAGAGTATAAGCTCCCATTTTGCTTTTTGGGGGTCTCTAGTACATACTATGGACCAGCAAAAAGAAGCACTCAGTAATTGTTCTGTTACACAGAAGGGGCTGAAGTGTATTATGTCTATTTCCTCATGTAAGAAATCTGGAGGGCCCACATACAGGTGTTCTGATTGACAGACCCAGAGGTGCCCCACTCTTCCAAGGGGTACCTGGCCTGCAAATTTGTGCAATAATAATAACATAGTTGTTGTTTTAAGCCACTGAGTTTTGGAGTGCTTTGTTCCACTTCTGCCGGATTGCTCAGCACCCCTATTGGCAGACACATATAGAAGGATTCCTGCTCTGAGTTCTTAAATTATGGGATAAATTTACTTCTACAAATCCCTTTTCCCTATCCCTGGTAAGGCATATTTTCTATTCTTTTCTCAGATAATGAAATCTCAGTCTGACTTATTCTTTAAAATTTCCAAACTTTTCTAGCTTTATCATTCCTTTCATTTTCTTCTATCCCACCACACTCCCACCTCTGTTGTGTCGTTATTTGGACATCAGTAATTCCTGAATCTCCCTGCCTTTCTCCTCAAGATAGCTCTATAGAATTACCCAGCAACCAAACTGATAATATTTAAATAGGCAATTTAAAAAATGTTGGAGACTGTACATCTCTGGAGGATTTTAAAATAGGATATGAAATAGATAATCTATTGGATGGGTGGTTTAAATATTTCTCATCCCAGAATTAGAGGGCCTGGATTAGACAACCTCTAGTTATTCCTTTAAACTAGAAGATTCTATAATAGATTCAGATGCATAGAGCCAGACACAGTCCTGAAACATGTAAGCTATAGGTTTCTTGATAGCATCATTTGACTGCAAATAAATAACTGCTTGAATCATGTTTTCGATATATATTTGAAGAATTTCATCTTCGGGGAACATGTTTTATTTTTTGAAAAGAACTATAAATATGAGTTTCTTCCAACTATAATCAATGTTTATCACTATATTGATTTTCTTTCTGGTATTTTGCAATCCATGAACATTTACAAACTGTATCTGTAATTTTCCACTTCTGGTGTATTGAATTGTTGCTCAGAAGTGGTTTTTATTCACCTTGTGTGTAAAAGAAAGAGAGAAAGAGAAACCTACATTTTTGCTTTGGTGACTAATTTGTGCACTTTAGCAATGAGTAGGATTCATTTCCCCACTTGATAGCAAGGTGATGTCCTCTTAGAATGTGGGAAGGATGTAAAATTCTGCTTATCTCTTCTCTGACGCTCTTCACCTCAAACCAAGTGGCGGGGGGGGCAGCACTGCCAGGAATAACTGTCCAGCAGATCACTGTGTTGACCTTTAAAATGTGCTTAGTTATCCCAGGAAACAATTTCTGGCCAAAGTGATCAGAATTGTCAGCCATTCTGTATCCTCCACCAAAGCAGTAGAAGTAAAGAGTTCTCTGTATGTGATGTGTCGAACAGCCAGAAGACAGCTGCTGGTGGTCCATATCCTAAAGCAGCAGGAGCAGAACTAGGGCATGGGATGCCGGTGGGAGGCGCACTGTGCACGTTCCTCCACTCCAGCTCTCACCAATATGGCAGAATTTGGTAGCTGTAACTGAGAGACCCAACATCTCTAAAGAGATCTTACTGTCAAGTCTAATTCAAGGTGTGGTTGGAACCAGGTTGGAACAGACTCACAGAGAGATTCCTCACTCTATCAGTGTTATCAGAGGGAAAGGCAATGTCATGCAGAGTCTACGAGCCAGAAGCAATCACCTAAGGAGAGCTGCCACATGATGCACAAGGCACTGCAGAGCTCGGAACAGCAGGAAAGTCCCCAGATTCATGAAAGGGAAAGGGAAACAAAGACTGTGCCTTAAGACGGGAGTGTGCCCACAGGTGAAGAAGCCAAGGTAGACAGAAGAGCTTCAAAGCACGTCAGCCTGAACAAACAGAAGCGTGGAGCCACACGTGGTGCCACTTCTGCCTCTCTGCTTACATCACTGCAAGTTGTTAATCCCTCTGTGCCTCAGTTTCCTCCTCTGTGGAAAGATAACTCTTAAGATTATCGTGATATATTAAATGCACTTATTTTTGTAGTTCTTAGAACACAGAGTACTCAATAGGCATTAATTTTTATTGTATCTATTATTATAGATTTCTTGAGTCCTCTTTGCCGTTTATATTGTTTTATGCATTCTGGACATGTTTTATAGAGATTCGGTTATTTATTGATAATATTGCTTTATTGGCCAAGATAACTCTAAAACTAGACACTAGAATTAATCCAATTCTCTCTTATTAACTGGGAGAGAAGCCACTGACATATTAGCTGTCTCTGCCTACGTAGCCTGATAGCTGAAACCACAAAGGGGAAATAGAACCAACAGATAGCTGAAATATACTTCCTAAAGGGCATTTAGCTCTTCAACCTTCTACATAATGGACCAAATAATACACTAGATACGTAGTTCCTCTAACATTGGTAGGGAGCCTTTAAGACCAGAGACAAAATAATTTTTCCCCAGAATGCTTAAAAAATAATAGCAGCTTGTTTTCCATTTAAACTGTCAACATCATGAGAGCAGCAACAGTATCGATCGTACGTATCCTGCACAAGGCCTAAGACAGAATAGATAGTTGTCTAATCAATTTTGTTTTGCTCAGTCAATATTTATTGAGAGTCTGTCGTATGCCAGGCACAGTGCTCTATGGTGCAGAAGACAACCAAAGCCCATTCCCTCATGAAGCTTACATTGCAGTGGGGAAGATAGATACTAAACAAACAAAAAAGAAAATGATAGAGAGATATTAATAGAGCAATTGATTGATCGATGTTGATGTAATGTCAGGAATAATGATTGCTGTAAACAAAAATACGGGAGGGCCAGTAGGAAGAAAGTGATGGAGGCTGCTGTCTTAGATTAGTGATCAGGGACCACCTCCCTGTTCATGAAAGATCTAATTGAATCAAGGGAGTGAGACATGACATACCTGGGAAAGACTGTTCCTGGTAGAGGGAATGCAAGTCAACAGCTGCAAAGAGTAGTGAGGCTGGGGTGGCATGAGCCAAGGCGGGCAGAGGGAGGAGAAATGGATGGGGGTAGTCAGGGACCAGCAGGGCTGAGTGGGCCTTGGGGAGGACTTAATCCCCCTCATCTGGAGGGTCACTGGAGGGCTTCGAGCAGGGGAGCAAAACGGTCTGACGTACGTGCAGAGGTTCACGCTGTGGCTGTGTGAAGCACCTGCTTCTTGGGGGATGCATGGGTGAATTGGAGTCAGAGAGAAGACCCCAGAGAAAGCTAGTGAATACCTGGCTGCGTTACTACCCATGTGGCCAGGCTCTTCTGGGAGACGGAGGGGCAGAAAGAGAAGGAGGCAGACCTTTTCTGAGGAACCTGCCTACTCCCTTCCTACGTAGTGTGGGCCTTGGAGTTCATCATCGTCTTCCAGTTTTCATACGTGGATTTAGGTATCTTTCCTGAATTTCTTAGGATATCATATCGCAAAACATATTTTTCAGTTTATCTGGTAATGAATCCATTTGTATGTCATTTAGATAAATGTACAGCTTGGTTTATGGGGCTCTGACTATGCAAGAAAAGTTAAAATCCGTTTATGTTAAATGCTACAGCTGCGTAAAAGTTGTTATCACCTCCTAAAAAATTTGTCACAAATTGCTCAACTCAGAAGCAGAAGAATAAATGTGAGTGAAGAAACTTGACTGTGGTTCAATCTTAAAGAGACTGAGATTTCTCTTCCCCTAACTCAGTAGGTCCTTTAGCTGCTCGATAGGACTGTGGAATATGTGTTGGGCCCTAAATTAAGTAGTGAAGGAAACTAACATAGCAGGCATCCATGAATTATTCCTCCAAGCCTGGGTCTATTTGTGAACAAGCTATGGCCTGGAACAGAAAGATATATCCAAGTGCCTGAAATCATAATTATTTTTAAATTTGAATCTTCGTACAGTAGGAAAACACAGTTTGAATATTAACTTAGGTGGCTAACCTCAGTTTTTCCATCTGTAAAATGGGGTTATTAATACTCACCCTGCCTGCTTTATCCAATATGTGCTGAAGGCTGTGTCTTTGCGTCAGGCATGTGGCTAGACTCTGGGAATATCAAGTAAAATAGTTTTGATTCCTGCTTTTAAGAAGCTTATGACTTTTTTGAGAAGAAGTTAGTTAATCGAAGCTTACACTGTGGGCCATCAAAGTTGGCAGAAGTTGCCCTGGGCCGTCTAAGAAAGTGGCCAGGGATGAGAAGAAGAAAGCTTTGGGGGTGAAGTGACATTTGAGGTGATCGTTCAACGGAGGGATAAGAGAGGTTAGAAATAAGTGGGAGAAAGACATTCTTGGCACCTGAGCCAGAAACAAAGGGAAGCACAAAGATTTCTACCACGGGGGCAGCGTAGGAGTGTGTGGGTGGGTGGACTAGAATTAGTTTTGTCTGTGAATGCCTAAAATTCCAAAATAGCAGCAGCTTAAACAAGATGGGGGTTCACTAATTTCTCACATAAAGGTTAAAAGTAGGGCCCAGGGATAGCATGGCCCTTCATCGTGTCAGGGACACAAGATTCTTCCATTTTGTTCTGCCAGATGTGGCCTCATTCTCAAAACTACCTTATGGCTCATGATGGCTCTTCCAACTCCAACCATGAGAGCCACGTTCCCAAGGACAGGAAGGAGCAAAGGGAAGAGTTCACTCTTCCCAATCCCTTGTTAGTTACGTACATCAGTTATACTTGTACTCTGGGACCACATCTAGATGGAAAGGCAATCAAGAACTATGGTCTTTATTTGGGGCAGCCATGTGCCCAGGTATATGTGGTGGTTGCTGTGACTGAAGCAAGAAAGCATGATCCCTGGGGGACACCACAGATCCCTGACTCTGTGTGTGCATGTGCGCACACACGCACGTATGTATAAGTGCCTGTGTATTTGTGCTTCTGCATGTGTGTGAGGCTGTGCACATACCTAAGTGGCAAGGGCGGGGGAGGTGAAGATTGAATGAGATGATACGTAAGAATTTACTTTGCAAATAGATTAAGGACTCTACAAAATTAAGGAATTATTCTAGGACAAATATATATACTAGTGGTTACATAGCTAATGTTTAAAAAAAGCTAGCCTGAGTTTACAGTACATTGGCAGATATAAGCAAACTACATAGAATTGGTTGTTTCCTCATTTATGTTCCCATCACACTTTACACCAATATTATTACATAACTTATTTTTCTTAATAATAGTTTATGTGTCTGTGTCTCTAGATCATAAATTCTCCGGACTATAAATAACATTTTGGGTTTGGGAAGATTTATTCCCCCTATCTGATGCTTCCTTCCATGTGAGGGGGGGAATCCATCCATGTAATACTTCTAGACTTTGCCCCTTGGAATAAGGGCATGGGAGATAAATGACTTAACTGAGAGAATTTGAGTGAAGAAATGGGTACACAAAGCTATGCCCCTTCCCCCATTTCTCTCTCTGTAAAGTCCTGTCCCCAAAGACCGTATATTCTGTCCTGCTCCTCTAAACAAAAGTTTTAAAGTTTGGGAAGTTAATTCAGTTCAGGAATATCAACATCTGGTGCACAGGCAGGGAATATTGAGGGAAGAATCAAGGAGATTAGGTTTGGAGAAGATGGAGGGGCTGGACAGATGGCTTTAAACTTTGGGGAGGAGGCTGGACTCCTGGGAGTCTTAGCTTGCAGGTTCCAGCAGCCTGTGGTGCTTTGTGCCCGACTGAGGGACTCCTTATTCATTCTTTCATCCAACAAATATTAACTAGTGTCTACTAGCCGCCACATACTGTTCCAGCACTGGAAATGTAGCAATAACCAAAGCAATCCCAAAGCCTGGCCCTCAAAGAGCTTACATTGGAGCTGGGGAGACAGCCAATAACAAATACATTTCTTATAATTGCAAAGTGACATGTCAAGTGCCAATCAATGCTTTGGAGAAACATAAAAGCAGGGAAAGGGGGGTGGGGCGCTGAGATGGCTGAGCACTTTCAGTTTTAAATAGCGTGGTCAGAAAAGGCATCCTTGATAAGGTGAAAATTGAGTGAAGGTACGGGAGTGAGCGATGCCAGCACCTGGGGAAACAGCAAGTGTGGGTTTAGTTGGTATATGGCTCCGCCCAGTTTGGAACCTTCTGGGGTCAGTGGTGCCAGGAGTATCTGCAAAGGAGCAGTGTATGCTGGGGATGGAGGGGCCTTGTACGTGCAGGGCCCTAAGTCCTGACAGTGCTATCTCTTTCTCCCAGGGGCAGACGCACGCCCCTGGTTAGCAATGAAGTACAGTGGCTAAGAGGGTAAACCCCTTGGGGATGCTGTGGCAGATGTAGGCACTTGCGCCCTACTCCATACCTCCATCCACCTGAGGGGGCGTTGCTAAGTGTGACACTCCCGGCTCTGTTCCAGCCCCTCACTCATCTGGGGGAAAGGAGTCACTTGCCTGATTGGTAGGATTTGGGCGTAAGGAATTGCATGTGCATAGCTATACCCTTTCCTCCCCACTTTCTCTTAGCAAACTCTGGTCTGTGAGTTTGTGCTCTGGAATGCTCTTGGGCAGGTGGTGAGCTTTGCAACTCACAGGGGAGGGCTGTGGTCATTTGGAGTCCCCTGTGCCTGGGTGATAAACCTCCCTTAATCTGGTGTTTGGCATGAAGAAATCCTCTTGTCTGCAGATTAGACACAGTCTCCTCTAGCAGCTTTATCACAAAAAAAAAAAAAAATGATAATTTGATCTTCATTTATTACTCCTTTGCCTTATTTCCCAACTGGGTCAGAATTGGATGGGGAAGAAGAGTGCTATGTATTGGTAATCCTCAAACCCTAAGATTGTGTGTGTGTGTGTGTGTGATCTGTTATCCATGTGACAAATAGTCAGTGAATGAATGTATGGATAAGTGATGGTTGAGTTTGTGCTCTTATAATTGACCTTGAGATCTTTTGGAACCAGCAAAAAGGGTAATGTAACTTAGATAAAAGTGGGCAAAGCTCTAATGGATAGATACATTAAGAAAAAGAGACCAAAAGGAGGGGTGATTGAACAGAACTAGGTTTTTCTGTTTTAAAGGGTGAAACTTTATATTCACCAATATACTCTCCCTGTGGCATTTAAGTTTGAAAGGGTAGCTCCTTTAATTGAAGTTGCTGTAGATAAGTTTTTAACAAACCTGCCCCGATTACCCCAGTGGGAGAACCACACCCTTGGTCTTTGAGTGTTTAATGTGAAAGTCCTTCAACAAGTACAATAAATATGGGCACTGGTCCTTTCTGACCGCGTCACCTAGAACTTGGTCTGTCCTGAAACTGGAGATGAGGCTTTGCTTTTTCCTTAGGAGGAAGAAAGGAATAAAGGGGCTGGATATTATGAAAAACAGTGATATTATGATAAAGAAGAGGCATTTTCTAAGTTACGTAAGGACGGAAACATCTGAGAACCTGCAGAATTTTGAGAGAATGCTGAATGGTCTGAGTATCTAAAGAGGGCTGCTTGGCACCGTAACTGTACTTTCTTGGCTTTGAATCATTTTGTGATCATGTTTTAATTTTATTTTTCCTTCTTACATAGTTACTGATGAGCCCAAGGGCTCAGACAATGAGAGAGTCAAAGCAGGAATTGTGAGAAAATGAGTTGGCTTTTCTTTTGTATTTGCTGAGTATTAAAATCATGTTTCTGTTTTTAAGTAGAAATTGCAGCATAAAAGATATCGTAATCCATATTTTGGTTTATTTGGGTGGCTGAATCCGTGTGTAATGGGATTTGCTTATATTCTACTGGCTGATAAATGTGCCACCATAAACCAGCCTGGAGCTTTCTTGTGTAGACAAAAGACCAGAGAAATTAGCATTAGGATAAACTGCATTTATAAAATGCTATTAGCTTTTGAAGTAGATTTAGATTCTTTTCTCTATTTTGTAAAAATCCTCCACTTCTGTCTCTTTTCTGCTCTGTTATCTGCTGAATTCAATGTTATAAACACACAAGTGTTCAATAAATATAACCCGACAGTGACAGGCTTGGATATGAAAACAAAACAGCACTAAAAATTGCTAAAGTAAGTTGGTTATGGTTAGAGTTTTTAAAGGCCATGATGGTGCAGTTTGGCGGAATTCCCAGCTTCCCTTAAATGATGACAAAAGGTGTCTCGGTACAGCCCGGAGTGTCTAGAATAAAGATGAATTAGGAGAAAATGTCCAGAAGACTTAGCAAAGTCTTTGTCATGATAGGATGTAGGGTGGCATGATTCTTAAAATTCTCCATGAGGAATCATATCCATTGATAAGTTTTCCTACCCTTCTCAGAAAGGGCACAGCAGCACTGTATTAACTTGCTGTATGAAATAATACATTACCTTGTCACATCTGGTACATTATAACTGACTTGGTGAGCTTCACTGATATCCCTTTTCTGAGAGTTCATCTTGAATGCTTTATGAATGACGGCCAAGCTCTGAGACCCATCACAAACTTTCTTATATAGAGTTGGTCATCCGTAACACTACCGTCCCTGTAAAAAATGACCAATTTTGAACAGATTTGTGAGAAACGGGACCTTTACTTCTAAACTGTGAAATCATATTAATGTGAATAGGGAGAGAGGTGGGAGAGAAATCATCCTGAAATACTACTATTTCAATTCTTTTTGAAGGCTAAAACTAGGAATAATTATACCTAATGTATTCTTTAGGGATTCTTTATTTTCAAAGAAATTTGGCTTTGGAAGCTAAGGAAGAACCCAGGTACAATTTTTCAGTGTTGTGCTTAGGGATTGCTTGACTGTTCCTTCCAAAGACATGAGGCTGGTTTATTGGCAGTTTATGGTTGGATTTTCATAGCAAGCATAAAATAGTTGAAGCAGCAAATGATTTGTGAATGCCTGTGGTGGGTTGGGGTAAGGAGGTATATATTGTTTTCTCTGCAAATCTACTGCCACTACAAAACCACTTCTCTGTGTGAGATGACCATATATAACTTTTATTTTTAATATTTTTAGACTCTGGCCTTCTTTAATGATTTACTTTTACTTCCAACCACAGTGTTTCTTGCAATTCCCCTGTCCTTACATGTGCTTTGTAGACCAACTAAGAGTGAGAGCAAAATGAGTACATGCCTCAACTGCAAACTATTTATCAACTTTTTAAAAAATATATTCACTTTAGATTCCCTCCTGGTTATCTGGAGACCTCTTAACACTTGCTTCTCCCATTGCTTTTCATAATAAAGCCTCTTTGTTCTTCAAACCCCATCATATTCATGCAGATTTATGCTAATGATTACTTCCTATGCAAATATTTCAATTTAGTATTTGTAATAGAGAAAGCACTGACCAGCAGACCTGAAATTGAAGCTCAGCTCAGCTCTTAATTGTAAGACCTCATATATTTTACTTAATCTCTCTGGGACGTAGTTTCACCTCTGTAGCATGGAGATCTTAATAACTATCTTACAAAGCTGTGGTAGAAATTCAACAGATGGAAAGCCTTATAGGTTTTGAAGCACCTTACAGGTGTTGGGCATGAAGCAGAGACTACAGTCTGTGCACCCAGTGCATTCCCTTCTTAGTAGTGGACTTCTGTCTGAATCCAGCCTGGGGCTGTACACTCTAGCCTCCCTTACAGCTAGGTGTAGCCATGTGTTTAAGCTCTTGTCGGAAGAATGAAAGAGGGAGAGATGTGTATCATTTTTGCTTTATTTACCTTGCAGGAGATAGCTGGCCCTGGACTTCAACTTGTCGCCTTTCTGATGGGCTGGTAGGGCTATTAGCAGAGTGACCTTGGAGACCAAGTATTGTTGCACCAGTTCCCTGAATCAAAGGAGGGGGCAGAGCTGTCAGCTGCTCTAGAATACTTGTCTTGCACCCTTGTGTAAAAGAGAAGTAAATTCTGTTTTGTTTGAGCACTTGCACTTTTGGGTCTATTTGTAACAAGTTTAGCCTACTGTAACTAATACTGGCATTATTTCTGAGTCCTTGTTGATAGAGATCCACAGAGTAATAGAGCTGGAAGGATCTATAGGGGTCATCTGGCAAATAAAAATAGCACTTAGAGAGGAAACAAGTTTTATTTGGTCACAAAACAGATTAGTTACAGAGTTGGAATAAAATCCAGTGTTCACAACTTTGCTTCTTCGTAAAGTGAATAATAAACATACGTAATCTAATATGTATGTACAGAGGTGGTACAGACAGAACATATGAATAGATTCAGAAAGTATCCATGTAAACATTTTTTTTTTTTTTTTTTTTTTTTTTTGCGGTACGCGGACCTCTCGCTGTTGTGGCCTCTCCCGTTGCGGAGCACAGGCTCCGGACACACAGGCTCAGCGGCCATGGCTCACGGGCCCAGCCGCTCCGCAGCACGTGGGATCTTCCCGGACCGGGGCACGAACCCGTGTCCCCTGCATCAGCAGGCAGACTCTCAACCACTGCGCCACCAGGGAAGCCCTCCATGTAAACTTTTTATAACCGTCTAGAAATGGCAAGTTAGAGAAGTGGCATTTTACCCAACCTTTCGCATTGAGATGAGGATGGAAAACCAGGTCCTTACAGAGCACGAGCTCTGGGGCTTCTTTATCAACAGTTCCAGAGCATGGAGGGTCCATGTGTCAGATAAAGGGTTACAATGCCTTTTGGTTCCATGTGAGAACCGCTTTGGAGGGAAAATGACCACCCTGGCAGTGGCGTTGGGTATGTTTTAGCCGCAGCTGCTGGGAGCTTCTGTACTCAAGAAGATTGATCTAAAATGGCTTCTCAAAACAACCCAGCAAGAGAGAGACGAGGTTATGTTTAGACGAGGTTATGTTTCTAGCATTTGAACCAGAATACATTCACTCTGCTTTAAAAGGTCTTATGGGACTGAAAAAACCCAGGGAAATAGAAGTTGCTGTTCTCATTAAAAGAGGGAGGTGTTTTTATTCATTGTTTCTATTCACATCAGTTAATTCAACATGCCTTGAAGGGGCCTCTTCCAGGCTGGCAGTATTAAAGTAGCAGTTTACTCACTAATTATAAACAAACATTAGTCAAGTTGACTTACAAAAGTTGGTGCGTGGATAAAAAGCAAAAGAATTACCTTCTACCTGACAGATGAAATGAGTCCCAAAAGCCTCTTTGGGTCTTGTGACAACATGCCACACAAGAAACTTAGAATGAAATCCAAACTCTTTAACCATGACTTGTAAATCTCTCCATGATCTGGCCCATACCCACCTCTCACCTTTATCTCCTGACCCTCCACCTGGAGCTCACTACTGAGAAGCCACACTTGGTTTTTCTGTTCTACGACCACAGCCTCTTTCCTGTGCTGCAAGGTTCTGCACATGAAGTTAATGTGGCTGGCTACTTCTCCTCTTCCTGCATCTCAAGTTAAAAATCACCTCCATAGAGATATCTTTGCTGACCACCCTACAAAAGGAGGTTCATGCCACTCCATTTTTTATTTTATTTATGTGTCTGTTTATTTACTTACGGCTGGACATTAATCTCCCCCACTGGACAATGACTGAATCAGCGAATGACCCAGTTTGACCATAAAAGGGGCAAAGTTCAATCCAGGGAGGGTCAGAAAACTCCAGGTTGAGGCCAAACTAGAGCTCAGGTAGGAAGAAATTGGAACCAAGAGACTAGGGATGGACAGTGGGATTAGCGACCTGCTAGGGTTTTCTTTGGAATGGCAGACAGGCTGGGGTGGACTCCCAAATGGAGATCAATCCAGTATGGGAAGAGGGACAAAAAGACCCAGAAGATCAAGGACCTGAGAAGAAGCCAATGAAGCAGAAGCTAAGGCAGGAAAGAGGCAAAGTCTTAGATGGACTGATTCCTGGGCCAGTGGCTTCACTTCCTTCTGAAGGCGGTGCTATTTGTCCTTTGGTCAGACAACTGGAGGGTGATTCTTTCTTCTGGCTGGTGTCACCTCTGACCAGTTCTTAACTTTATACACATATCTCAGCAATAGGATATTTTCCTACAGCTCTGGCAGCTGACTTCTCTGATAGAAGTTGTGCACCTTTGGTCTAGAAGCAGCTTGTAACTCTTGAGCTGCCCTTCTGTCTTCCCTAAGTTCTGACTGCCCTATGCCCCATTCATAAATCAAAACCTTCTTCAAATTCTGCTTTGTTTAAATTCACCTTTCGCTTCTTAGAGAGGAACCCAGGAATCATCCTGGCGTGTGGACGGCCCTCAAGGACAGATGATTCTCTTTAGAATCAGAGAATCATCAGAGTCTCTTTAGACTCAGCCTTTCTGTTGTTATAGTAACAACAGATGTGCCTTCTAGAATGTTACGCTTCCTGCGAACTCTGTTGTAAGGATCGTAAGAGAGAGTCACTTGGTCCCAACTCTATTTCAGACTGAAAAACAAAAATCCTGTGCCCACGACTGTATTTTTTTTTTCTTGCATTATGGAAGTCAGGAGAAATTGACAGGGTAATACAGCCAAATCTTTGCAAGGAGTAGGACAAGTAACATGATGAAATCTGATATCTAGCATGTTCTACTTTACTAAAGAAAATATAATGCTAATAATGTACCTGTACTGTGATTATCAGTATAAATTGTGCAATAAAATATATGACTATAATGGAAATTTCAAAAACATCAAATAGATGATACACGATATAAAACACGGTGGACTATTTTACTTAGCTTCGATTTTAGCGTTTGTAAAGAGAATGAAACAATGCATTTAAATGCAGGAACCCATATTATCACAAACATATTTGCTAAAACAGGGAGCATCAATTGTGGTTAAATTTAGTAATGTCTGAGGTATGCTTGGATGTTTCTTTGTGATTAAATGTGAACAATTGCTCCTTTAAGGTAAAGGTCTGTGTATATGTGATTAATCAGATTGAAATGAAAGTGCAGACAGCTCATGCCATGCCTAGTTATCAGAATGATTGATTTTAGTCTGTGCTTCTAGGTGAAAAAATATCTGTTAATAATCCCAGCAGCCAAACCCCTGATGGCACTGATAGCTCCATGATTTGTGCACATTTTGCATTATCGAGCTCATTTGCAGGTAGAGGGTCTACACAATGATCCACTGGATCGCAGAATTATAACGTGAAAAAAAGTGACATCTAGATTTATGCAAGAGTTATGACTGCGAAATGCATTTCATCAGTGAGAAGTCTAAAATTGCTGCTGTTGTAGCTGTCACGGGCACGTTATTTTCTTTGGTTTGTGTGTAGGCAAGGCTGTCAAGCTTTTATCACACACACTGGTGTTTTTTGTGCACCATAGCTCTCTGCCTGCTGGCGACAGCCGGTCTCTGAACCCGGCTTGTTATTAAGTCTTCAGCTTTATGATAGCACTTTACCAACTTGGTTGAATTACACTTGATCATAAACACCTTAATGTTTTACTGGGTATAAAAGGTTCAGAGCAAAACATGAAGGCAGAGTCTGTAGTAAGTAGTGGTGGATTGCTGGTGGGGGCTGTTGCTGTTCATCACTGCTGAGGAGATGGTACCATCCTTAAAGGTCTCAGTTCTGGGTCCCCTAAAATGAAGGAGTGGCTTTAGCCAGAGATTTACGTAAAACTCAGATGTCTTCCGCATCTTGTACCCCCTGAATTTTTAGACCTAGTCACTGTATCGTCCAGTTGTCGAACCCTTCAGCCCCGTGCCCTTCTGCCAAGAAACTTGTTCTCTCTCCTCAGCGGTTCATTTCTGGGGGCAAGTTCATCCAAAATATCTCGGGGCATGTATTTGGCACCAACTCTCTGTCAGATTAATTTTTTTTCACACACTCACAATTGGTCTTGGTGCTTTGCTATAAAGAAACCAGGAGAAACTGACAGAGTAATAGAGCCAAAGCTTGGCAGGAAAGCAGTGAAGATGTCTTTTATACGATGAAATATTATACATAACGTGTTCTACTTTTACGGAGAGAAACGTAATGCTAATACTTTATCCGATTTTGAGTATCAGGGTATATTGCAAGGTAAAATATATGGCAATAAGGGAAACATCAAATGCTGCAAGTAACACATCTAAACCAGGGTGGATTCATGCATTTGGCTTCAACTGTTATACTTGTAAAATGCGTGAAGCTATGTGTGCAGAAACCTTTCTTAGGAGATTTTATGCAGTTGTGTCTGGTATGATACCTGGCCCTCAACAGGCAATCTAAAAATAGGAGCCATTATTATTATTACTATTATAAGCAAAGAAGGGACATCATTGCATGTACGTTTATGTGTTGAATGGCCAGATAATGAAGCGAAAGCAAGACTGCAAAAGTAAGTGAGAGGTCTTGAAGAAGCACACATCTAAGGGGTCTGTACCACCCCACCCCCTAGTGCTGGCCTGGCTATACTTTTAAAGAGCCTGTGTTAATCCTGACCTAAATCCCTGGGGCTGTGCTATCCAATGCGGTAGCCACTAGCCACACATGGTTATTTAAATTTAAATTAATTAAAGTTCAGCAAAATAAAAAATTCAGTTCTTCAGTCACACTAGCCAAATTCCAAGTGCCCCAAGCCACATGTGGCTAGTGATTACCATATTGGACAATGCAGAGAACATTTCCACCATCACTGTCAAGCGTTGTATTAGGCAGCACTGCCCTAGGGTAAACTCTGCAAAGAACCTGGGATTTCGAAGCTGAGGTCTGCAAAACACAGGAAAAAAACTGTGCAGTCAAGTGAGTACCAGACCCTGTTTGTGGAAATTAATTAGCAAGGAATTGAAAAAGAACAAATTGCACCGTGTAGTGCATTTTAAAGGCCTTGGCTCCTCTTGAATGAAATATTCAGGTAAACAGAAAGAATCATCAGTCACCATTCAGCATCACCTCTCAGCATCCCATCGGGGAGCCATGAGTCAGTCCCAAAGAGCTGCAATGGGAGGAAAACCAAACCCAAATCCAAACCTCAAAACGAGATTATACAATTGAAATTGAAATAAACGTGGAACCACATGAGTCATCTTAAAACTGGCCCTTTGCAAACACACTGTGATTTGGTTGTTTCTTGAATGTACCTGAATTTAATCATCCTTAGAAAGTGAGGAAACTCAGTCTTGGTTCCTCACGCTTCTGTAAGTTCCCAGTGATCCATCACATCATCACGAATTGTGCTACATTTATTAATGATACTCAATTAGTCCCAAGGGAGGCAGGAGCTAACGTCTGTCTTAGTCTTGACAATTACTAGAAATGAAACCGATGGCATTGCCTTCAGAATAAGTGACTAGAATTAAATACATGTAATAGTACGTTGACATTCTGTCATAGAAACAATGTAAAAATATTTGACATTTAAAGGTTTATAGGCTTTTCTCCATAAAATTTCTTAACTTTCTTCATATATTTTCAAACAATTTAAGTCACTTCAGTTAGGGAAAACTGTAGAACCCTGCCTTAAAAGATTCTCCCATGTGTGACCTCCTAGGGAATTTGAAGACGGTAAATTTGGCTGAATTTCACTGAACTGAAAACTGAAATTGTCACTTATTGGAGAGTGCAGTGGATTGTATGGTGTTGTCAGCATATTAAATCTTGGGTGAAAGTTATAAATATTATTGATTGTTTTAAATTAGAGAAGTGTCTGTGTGTTCAATATCAATTTCAGTTCAATTTTTAGAACTCAAGAAATACATTAGAATTGTAATGCTGGCAGGGACCTCAACTGACAATCTTGTCTTTCCTCTTAGACTCTAAGTCAGGCTGGATAAAAGTGATCCTAGGACGCTTGCTGGGAGCAGGGAAGTAGGATGGTGGAAAAGGCACTGGACTATGGACCCCTGTGATCTGCACTCTAGCTCCAGCTTTGCCACAATTTCCCCCCAAATTCTACAACTTCCTGGGTCTCGGCTTCCTTCATGATAAAATGAGGGAAATGGACAAAATAGTTTCTATAGCACTTTCTAACTCTATTAGTTTTCTGTTGTTACATAACAAATTACCACAAACATAGTGACCTAAGATAATGCCCGCTTAGGGCAAAGGACCTGAAGGGATGTTTTTCCAAAGAAGACATCCAGATGGACCACAGGTATATGAAGAGATGCTCAAAATCCCTAGTCATCTGGGAAATGCAATCAAAACTACAACGAGATATCACCTCACACCTGTCAGGATGACTTTTAACAAAAAAACAAGAAATATGGTGGCGAAGATATGGAGAAAGGGGAACCCTGGTGCACTGTTGGTGGGAAGATACATTGCTGCAGCCATTTTGGAAAACAGTATGGCAATTCCTCAAAAAACTAAAAATTGAACTACCATATGATCCAGCAGTCCCAGTCCTGGGTATATATCTGAAGGAAATGAAGTCAGTATCTTGAAGAGACAGCCGCATACCTCCCCCCACACAATGGCAGCGGGATGGAGCCATCCCGCCTTCACTCCCTAGTAGCAGCCTTTGTTCAGGCCATTTATAGGGAGGCATTTTATTTTATTTTATTTTTATTTATTTATTTATTTTTTGCGGTACGCGGGCCTCTCACTGTTGTGGCCTCTCCCGTTGCGGAGCACGGGCTCCGGACGCGCAGGCTCAGCGGCCATGGCTCACATGCCCAGCCGCTCCGCGGCATGTGGGATCTTTCCGGACCGGGGCACGAACCCGTGTCCCCTGCATCGGCAGGCGGACTCTCAACCACTGCGCCACCAGGGAAGCCCTATAGGGAGGCATTTTAAATGAGTTGGCCTTTCTGCAGTCCAGTCCCTTCGTGGCAATTTCAAGTGACTTAAATGGTTACAGCAGTGCTTTTTCTTGTGATTTTTTGGTACAAATAAATGAAATCTGAAAGTACAGATGATCCAATAGACAAAAATGAAAACCACCACAATCCCATCATCCAGGGGTATTCACTGTGAATAGTGGGCTGCATAGCCTTCTAGATATTTTTCTATGATACGTGCATAAAGTATTTTTAAGAGGATATTGTACAACATTTAACAATATATGGTGAAAATTTTCATGTCAGTAAAGATATTTCTGTGCTATGTTAATTGGCTGCCTCCTAATATTCCACCTTTGGGTGTAATAGTATTTATTCAGTCATTTCTGGTACACGTTTGGGCTGTCTCTATCTCTCACTTTTATAAATAGTGCTTCAATGAATATCTAGATAGCTAGATCTGTGAGCATCTTATTAATTACTTAGGATAAGTTGCTAGAAGTGAGATTGTTTGGCTAGAGCATACATACATATTGAAATCTTTTGAGATATATTGGCAATGCCTTATAATTGTAAAATGCACATTAACTGATATGGCCTCCTGGAAGGAACACTGTGTTTGTGGTAGAAGGTTGGGCGGGAGCTTTCTTTCGTTGATTGCTCACTCTATAATTTTGATCAAATCAATATCCCTAACATTCAATGTCCTCGTCTGTAAAACAGGAATAGTAAAACTCACTCTATCCACCTCAGATATAAGTGTTCATCTGCAGGTGAAGAGAGACAGACTATGAGGCAAGAACTTGGAAAATTATAAAGTTATGGATAAGTACAGGCATTTATTTATCTCTTTTGTCTAGACAAAGGCAGTGGTCTTCAGGAAAACAGTCCATCGTATCCACTGAATTACACCTCTTCTGAGAACATCTGTGTGTGCTGAAATCCCCCAAGAGTGTCCTGTGGATTTAATGACACTCCTTTGAGTGTACCACTGGCTCTAGTCCTGATCCAAAAGTCTGCTTCCATTTGTGTGTGCCTGTTGCTTTTCTTGCACAATAAAGTCTATGAAGCGGGAACTCTTCTGTATGGTCACTGTATTTATTTACGTTTTTGTCACCTTGCTTTCTCAAGCTGGCTATTCACTCATCCCCTGCCGATCTATTATGTTCTCTATGACAGCTGTCTTTATTGGTACTCATAGGTGGCATTTAGCGCTCATATGGCACTTTTCATCTTGAAAGCACTTTACAGACATTTAGCTAATTAATTTTCCCATCACAGCATGATAGGTAGGTAGGGAGCTAATCTAAGCATTTGAGCTACGGCGATGAAAGTTGTGTTACGATAAATTATTATTTTATTATTGTTTGAAGGAAGATGAGATGGTTATGTAATTTGTCCCAAACCGCAGAAAGTATTTACATGACAGTTGAAATTCAAGCCTAATCTGGCATTTTGTTGTATCACAGCCCTTCTTACTGGTTCTCATCCAGGTTGCTCCCAAAAGCAGTGTTATGGGAGTGAAACCAACCGGCTGGCTTCCCTTCCCACTCTGCGGGGCGGGGAGCAGCATTATTGGCACTTGAGTCACTTTCTTTCCTTTTTGAATAATGACACTTACTGAAATGAACCTGATGAGAAGTTTGAAAATATATCAGAGGGGCCTCCAAGTTTATGCAAGAGAAGGATGGACAGCAGTGGCAGGCGATAGGGAAGATATGGCTGGATAGTAATTTGCTTTTGAAAAATCTAAGTTTATGTAATTGGTAAAACGATGATATTGCTCTTGCTTGGGCCGATGGGAAAGTAATAAGGATACAAACTCCTTGGCCTGGCTCTCCTGAGCTGTACCAGTAGGGATCCCAGAGTGGAGAAGGAAGGCTGGAGGACCCAGGAGCAGTGGTTCTAGCTTTTGCTCTTTAGCCCCTAGGCCTCCCCGGGGTTGAGACTTCCCGACTGCCCTCTGATATCGGGGTACCAATCTGAGTTTCCAATGTTGATTTCAGAGGAGAAAGAATACTAGTAGACCTGGTTGTTATGAAGAAAGGGAGCTTGGTCAGTATTCTCCAGAATTCTCCTTCCTGAAAGGTTCATGGGTGGAACTTAGGCAGTGATGGGCTCTGAACCCATAGTCTTTCTTTCGTCAGTGATGTAATTGAAGGTAATGTGAGGATCACATTCTTGTAAGAGAATATCTGATTCAACTCCCTGTGTCCTGAGATGTGGTCAAGACTTGCAACAGGGGCTTCCCTGGTGGCGCAGTGGTTAAGAATCCGCCTGCCAGTGCAGGGGACACGGGTTCAAGCCCTGGTCCGGGAAGATCCCACATGCTGCGGAGCAATTAAGCCCATGTGCCACAACTACTGAGCCTGCGGTCTAGAGCCTGTGCTCCGCAACAAGAGAAGCCACCGCAATGAGAAGCCCGTGCACCGCAACAAAGAATAGCACCTGCTCGATGCAACGAGAGAAAGCTGCATGCAGCAACAAAGACCCAATGCAGCCAAAAATAAATGAAAAATAAATAAATTTAAAAAAAAAGACTTGCAACAGTAGTAATATAAATAAAATCCTTAGACTTTGGTAGTTGATGGTGGGGGAGCTAGTGGAGGAGGAAGCCAGAAAGAACAAGTCCTGATGTTTGACCCATTTGCCAGTAGCTCTTCTCTGACGGTCAGATTTCCCTGGTCTCTATAATTTCTTATGCCAGTGGGTGTCAGTCTGAACACCTAAGCAGATGGCCTAAAGAGGAGGGCAGGTTTGACATTTAGCTGTTAATTTATTTCACGATGTGGGCTGCCATGTATTATACATGAGGTAAATAAAATGATGGACTAATTATGGAAACATGTGCTGCCTTCCAATTACTCTTGGATTACATGTTTAATATTTTGAAGAATTCCAATTACGGGGAGATTTGTCACTGTGGCAAAGTTTTATTTGTGGAATTGCAACTTTTTCTCCAGTGAGGCTCAGCTGATTTTGTGCTGCTAAGTAAATGAACATCCTAGACTTTCCAACACAATTGGGATTTTTATTTTTTTCTGGTTGAATCATATTTTAGACTTATATTTTTGACAACCTATTTCACAGTTGACTGGCCTCCCTCTCCCAGTCTGGGATTCTGGTCCACTTTCAAATAGTAGATCCACATTTGTTATCATAAAAGGGCAATCTTGTCATTTTAAAAAGATCACTTCTTGTTAATTCAAGATCTGTAACTTGTTTTGGTCTATTAACTTTCTTATATTTCTTTCAAGAACAATTTGATTGGGAAAGGAATGGAGCAACACAGCAAAATGGTTTAACATTATCCAAATGTCTGGTTAAAAATTACATATAGTTTTTAAAAAGCAGGAACAACTAAGTTCTTTCAAGCTTAGGTTAGCAGTAATAGAAGCACTAGAATGTTTGAAAACCAGAAGATTGTTTTACTTTGTGTCTAAAGACTTAATGAAAGTCAGTTTTGTTTTGTTTTGGACTCGTATTCTGACTTATGCTAACTACACAGAGCCATCCTTCTCAATTTCATAAAAATTTGAAATTTTATAAAAATGGAAATTTTTTGTTTGTGTGCTTTTCAGTTTAAGATAATTATTGCCTCTGATCCAGAGCTTACCAATTTTATTTCGATCTTTTGCAAAAAGAACACTTCATACAATAAAGCATAGTAACTTTATTACAGAGGAGAGTATTATGAATTTTATGGTTTGAATATTGTATCTGTAAATGGTTACATTCGTTTTATATGCTTATATCTAATCTCATTTCAAACAATCATTTGAGACCGATTATACAAATACATAAACCAAAATACACACATTATAAATGAGTTATAAATCAGGAACAGGAACAGAATAGGGAGTCAAACTTGGGGAAGAGTTTGAACATAAATAAGAGGACACAGTTGCTAAAGAGAAGCACAGATTGGCTCTGTGTTTCTTGGTATCCAAATGAAAAGGGAAGCAGGATCCATTTCCTAAGACAAATGATCCTCAAGGAACAAACATACCTGTTCCTCAGGGGAAACAAAGCTTTTTTTTCTTGTAATTAAGTTTTTAATATTAGTATCTTACTGTTCATGATATTAATATATTAGCATACATTTTTAGGATAACTCTCAATACAGGTTTTATTATTTTTGTGTCATTTTTGTTCCATGAAAATACCCAAGCATGGTGGCTTAAAACAACAAGCATTTATTATTTCCCTCTGTTCTGTGAGTTGTCTTCTGGGTGGTTCTTTTGGTCTGGGCTGGTTTCACTGGGCCCAGGTGGCCTAGGATGGTCTGAGCTGGGATTTCTGGGATGACTGAGTCCTGTCTCCGCATGGGTCCTCATCCTCCAAGGCCATCAGGCTTATGCACGTGGTGGCATTTCTGTTCCCAGTGGTGAGAGAGCAAGCTCCAATGAACAAGCACTTTTCAAGTCTTTATTGGTTTGCTGATGTCTTATTGGCCAAAACAAGACATATGGCCGACCTAGATTCAAGGAGTGAAGAAAGAGACTGTCCCTCTTCAGGGTGAGAGCTGCAAGGGGCTGTGAATGCAGAGAAGAAGAGAATTATTGTGGGGTTTTTTTGTGCATACAGTCTACCGCAGTTGGAAAGCCCATCTGTCTCTGTACCACTCCCCATTAATCGTTAAGGCTGAGCCCAAGCCTGGAATAGAGAAGGAGGACATTGTGTCAGTTATCAATTTGTTGCCTCTCAGCTCTAAATGCACCCTTCAATATATACGCTCTGTGAGAGCCAGTGAAATTCTGTAAACGTTCCTCCTTACCACGAGCACGGTGGTAAGCTTTCTCAGTAGAGGGCACTGGAGGGACATTACAAAAGGAAGAGACTTCTGCAGTTGCTGATGGACTGAGGTCAGCAGCGTGGGTGTGAGGCACCCCAGAGAGCCTGCCTAGCCAGAGGCCCCGGGGTCCCTGTGTGACTTTGCAGCTTTGGCCTGGTGCTAACCTTTCTGCAGCCCTCTCCACATGGAAACCAAACCCTGTGCAACCTACAGACTGCCTACAGCTCAGAGAGTCACACACCGAGCTGTGATCCCTTCTGCAAGCACCGCCTTCTTCTCCACCACCCTGGGCAGACTGGGCACTCTGCTGACCTCTGCCCCAGACCCTCTGGCACCCCGACTTTCACTGCACACCTCTGTCACTGGTTGCTGACTGTCTGCTCCCCTGCCTGCTCGCCATAGGGTCGCCTAGTGTTTGCCCAGCAACTCCAGGCCAGCTCACTTCTCTGCTATCCAAGGACCAAACCACCCCTCCTCCCATGAGGTCTGTACCCCTTGCAAGTTTGTCCTTCCTTGGGTGCTCTCCCTCAGCCCCAGGGTACCAGACAGAATTTCCTTTCTCTTACAGTTTCTCTTTAATCAAAGATAATAACTCTTATATTAAATTTCCCCCATTTAACCTACTATGTGGTTTCTCTCTCCTGGTTGGACCCAGACTGCTACAAGACATGGTGTAGAGGAAATAGAAAAGCTGAAGACGGCCCTCCCTGATCCTGTGAGCAAGTGGACAAAGCAGGGAGATGGGAAGGGAAGTAAAGGAGGAGGGATTTGGGGAAGAAGGGAATGCAGGTAAAGGGAGCTGGTCATTTCTTTTCTCCTTTCCCCTGAGAGCAGAAGCTAGGGAGGCATGTTTTGGGCATTAAAGCTACCCAGTCACTGGATAGTAACTGGAAATCTCATACATTGTTGGTGAGAGTGTATTGTGGCATAAACTCTGACAAACGTCTGGCAGTCGTTGTTGTCTTTTTTAAGTGAAACTAAAAATATGGATATTCTATGACCCAGAGATTTCAATTCTAGGAATTTACCCAAGAGAAATGAAAACATATGTCTACAAAAAGATTTGTACGGGAGTGTTCAGAACAGCTTTTTCATAACAGGCCTAAATAGCTCAAGTGTCCATCAATAGGAAAATTGATAAAATGCGGTATAGTCATACCCTGAAATACTATTTAATAATAAAAAAGGTGGACTATTGTTACATGCAATAACGTGGATGAATCCCCCAGACATCTCTCCATCCATCCATCCATCCATCCATCATCTTATTTTTTGATGTATTTCAAAGTAAATTGCAGACATCTGTATACTTCCTGCTAAATAATTCAGCATACTTACTGTCTACTAGTTCCGTTTGCTCACAGTTATGTGAAAGAAACCTTATGAAAAAGAGCACAAATAGTATTCGTCCATATGAAGTTCTAGAAGAGGAAAATCTAATCTATGGGAGGTAGAAATCAGAGCACTGGTTGCCTCTGGGGAGGTGAGGACGTGGTGGGGGACAGCTGAGTGGGAGGGGACCTGAGGGAATTGTCTGAGGTGGTGATAATGGTCTGATATCTTGATAAAAGTTTGGGTAGCACAGAGATAAGTATGTGTATGCATTTGTCAGCATCCACAAATATACACCTCCGATTTGTGTAATTCATTGTATGTAAATTTTACATCAAGATAAAAAACCATAAACAAATATAACTAATTAACGATAAGTATGCTGATGGATAGATACGTGATAAAGTATATTTGTTAATGGTAGAAACTAAATGGTGAGTATGTAAGTCTTCACTGTGAAATTCTCCCAACTGTGCTGTGTGTTTAGGTTTTTCATAAGAGGAAATCTTTTCAAAGGCCCAGTTAAGTATGGAGAGCCACAGAGCATTCAGACTAAGAGCACACATCCCCCGACTACAGGGGAAGACTGTAGCTCATTAGGTGAAGCTACATACACAGCTGTTTCCACATGGCGTGGGTTGAGGGCACTGGGGTAGCAGCCGACAGTGTGTGGATAGATGTGTCCAAGGCAGAGCGCCTTGTGCTTTGACTTTGATGTTCTTATGCAGAGGTTTTCATGTGCCCCAGGATGGGGACGTGAAGGTGCTGAAGGTGCCTATGAATGGCATTTTGGGGTCAGGGTGAAGAGGCCATTGTAGGTGGCAATGAAATTAGGGGCAAAAGGCCAAGACTTGGTCAAAAGACCCACACAATGGGTGTTCACATCATGTTCAAGAGCTAAGGCTCAGACAAATGTCATAGGTCACCTGTCCATTCATTCATTCAACAAGCATTTAGTGATCATCTACTGTGTGCTGTACAGTGCTCTGGGTACTGGAGGTACAGCAATTCACAAAACCAGTTGAGTCCCTATGGTTAAAAAAGCTTTATCCCAGTGGGGGAAACATAGACAACAAATAAATAAGCAAGTATAGGGCATATGTCAGATGGTGATAGATGTTATGGAGAAAATAAAGTACGGGAATTAGATGAGAAGTATCAGATAAAGGAATTAGTATTTTATAAAGGGTGATCTGGGAAGGACTTATAAGATAATATTTAAATACAGATCTTGAGGGTATGGAGAAGGAAGCCATATGGCTATCTTAGGGGAGTATTACATTAGGGAAGCAGCAGGTGCAAAGGCCCTGAGGTTGGAGTTTGCTTGCCCTCTTTATAGAAAAGTTAGGAGCTCAGTTTGACTTGAATCAGCAAGGAAGAAAGTGAGATCAGAGAGGTGGTAGAAGATACAGAGCAGATAAGCACCTAGGCTTTTACTTTAAGATGAAAAGGTTTTGAGCAGAGTTTTGAACTCAGAAATAATATTTTAAATGGATCACACTAGCTGGGTGCAGATAGATTGAGAAACAAGGGTGGAAGCAGGGAGGCCAATTATAGAGCCTTTTCATTTATCCAGGTGATAAATGATGGTGGTTTAGACCAGGTAGAAGAGCTGATAAGAACTGGTCAGGTTCTGGATATATTTGAAGGCAGAACCAATAAGATTTACTTATGGGTGCAAATAAGATCAGAGAGGAGTTGAAAATGGCTCCAAAGATTATGGCCTGAGCATCTGGAATGATATGTACATGACATGGGCAAGAGTATAGGAGGGACACATCTGGGGACAATTCTGAGTCAGGAATTCAGAATTGGACATGTTGAATCTAAGATGACTTTGAGCCTTCTAACTGAAATTGTGGGTCAAAGTAGGACAAATGAGTTGGACTTCCAGAGAGAGGTGTTATGTAGAGAGATAAATTTGAGAGTTACTGCATTTAGATGCTTTTTAACACCATGAAGCTGGTAAGATCACCTAGAGAATACGTGTAAATAGAGAAGAGATGGGGACAAAGAGCTAAAGCCTGGGGACTGTAATGTTGAGAAGTCAGGAGATCAGGAGCAACTAACAAAAGATACTGAGAAGGGTTGGCCAGTGAGGAGACCAGCAGAGAATAGTGGTGTTATGGACTGAATGTGTGGACTAAAATGCAGCTGTTGATGTGATGATACCCAGTGTGATGGTATCTGGAGGTGGGGCCTTTGGGAGGAATTAGGTCAGGAGGGTGGAGCTCTCATTAATGGGATCAATGCCCTTATTTTAAAAGGAGGAGACATGGGGTCTCCCTCTCTCCCTCTCTCTCTCTCTCTCTCTCTCTCTGCTCTCCCCCATGTGAGGACACAGCCAGAAGATGACCAACTGCAAACCAGAAAGAGGGTCCTCACCAGAACCCAACCATGCTAGCACTCTGGTCTTGGATTTCCACCTTCCAGCACTGTGAGAGATAAATGTTTGTTGTTTTAGCCACCCAGTCCTTGGTAGTCTGTTATAGCAGCCTGAGCTGATTAAGACAGGTAGCCAGAAACCAAATGAAGAAAGCATTTGAAGGAGAAGGGAGTAATCAGTTATGTCAAGTGTGACTGATGGTTCAGGGAACAGAGAGGAGCACTGTCCAGCCACTTTGTAACAGAGACCAGCAAGGATGCAGAGGACCCTCTGTGCATTCAGGGTTCTTACCATCTCTCCACGGGTCAACTCCACACATCCAGTCATCACTCGGAAGGAGACGGCAAGGTTCAGGAGGTCTGAAATAGCAAGACATAGCATTCAGTGAAAGGAACTGCTGAAATAATTTCATTGGATTGATTTACCTTTTGGATTAAAAGGTTCTTCCCAGCAGGAAGAATCTCAGAGGGAGGATGAGGTATCAAATAAATAAGTAAATAATGAGGTATCAAATACCTCAGAGGGAGGGTGCGGTATCTTAATAAATAAATAAGCTACATTTTCCTCACACATCTGAATGTGTAAGCTACATTTTCCTCACACATCTTAATGTCTGAATTAAAGTAATTAAGTGACCTTATTCATAAATGGGCACACTCTGAAGGGCCTATTTTTAATGCACTTGACTAAAATATAATTTTCATTTTTAAAAGTATAATTAACACTTTGGACCCAAGTTTAACGTGTGTTTTGATTGTAAATGAGATGCATAGCTTGTAATAATGCTGAGGTGGCCCAAACGTATACACAGCATACAGGAGAGTGCTGGTATAGTGCTGGACAGTCAATAAATATTTGATAGTTAAACAAATCTAGTTGCATTTTTAGATTTTTTTTTTTCCTTGAGATTCCTACTCTTGTGGATGAGACTACAATATAGATACCTCTTTTCAAAGGCTGTTCTGGTGGTTTTCCTGGTAATAACAGAGCCATGGCAAAGTTGTCAATCCGCAAGAGAGGCAGGCGTTAATAGATGGTGTTCTTAAAGCAGCAAAGAGAAAAGTTTAAAAACCTGAGTAATTAATTAAAACTCTTGCCTAATTAAGCATTCTTTTACCAGGCCAGGGTCCTCATATTATTCAAAATGAGTAGAGCCTCTGTTTGTAACAACCTCTTAGAATCACAGTGTCAGAACTAGCCCTATTATTACTTTCAGATCAGGACACTGAGATCAGGGAGAGTGTGAGATGTGCTGGGTTATCGGCTAGATGATAGCAGTGATGGCTCTTAAAACTAGACTCTCTGTCTATTTTTTCTTCCGATACCTTATCAATGAGCCTAAATTCAAAACCTGTGTTAATTTTCTTATGAACTCAGGTACTCAGCAATTCTGATGTGTGTGTGAAAAGAAGGGACTAAGAAATCATCAGTATTTACAAAATATTTATATCGAATTAGTGCTTATTTTCTACATTCCTTGACCCACAAAAGGAGTTAAGGGGATCTGTCCTATAGAGTAGGGGTAGAGAACTCAAATACTTACAGGATCCCAACCTTTGATTCAGATGAACAGGCCATCTGAAGACTATGACAAAGGAGAGGAGAGGCTGATGGTCAGCTCCAGCCAACTTGTGCAGGCCTGCTGTTGCATCACCTTCCATTTTTCCAGAATGCTCAGTTTCTATGTGAAATTTCCAATTTTGCGTATTGACCGCTAATTAAAAAAAGTGCTGTGCAAGTAATATTTAAACAATGAACAAGCATGTTTGTGGGATGGATTTGGCTGGAGGCTTCCACTCTGCAACTCTGGTGTAGAGGTTTGGGGTTATTTTACAATCTCTGCCAATACATGACATGCATTAAAGGTACTCATGTGAGCCTAGCATTGTACTAAATACTATGGGGATGGGTAGAAGGGAAGCCTACAGTAATTTAGGGCATGTTTCTTATCTTCTGGGAATTCCTTAGTTGGAAAGACCAATTTATGTGTGTCTGTGTACAGATACATATAAGAAATAACTAGGGAGGCAGGTAATCAATATGAAATTCCAGTGGGTACTGCTGGAATTCAGAGGGTGATTACTAGAAACGAACTGAGGTGTGAGCTGATTATTGATGTATTATCTCTCAGTTCTAAATATTTCCCTTTTGCATGGTCTGTGAAAATGGATCTGGGCCCTTTACATATTTCTCCTTTGCCAGCTGGCATGAGGTTAAGCTTTGTCATTGTAAAAAAAAAGGGTTTTGCTTCCTAGTTCTGGTGTGCCGGTCTGGAAGACCTCAACCCTAGGGGAAGCCTCTCTCTTGGGTGCTCTATCTCAGCCCTAGGGATAGTGGCTGCTCCTTATAATAGCTGTTTTGATACTCTTTAGGCTTCTCTTTACTTCTTATTAGCCAATCCCTTGCTATAGTTAATGCATTTTATATTTAAAATTTACCTGTTAAAATTACTGTGTAATTTCAGTCTCCTAATTAGACCAAGAATGACATAGGGTGTGTTTCCCTCCCCCCCCACCTCAAACTCATAATGATGTCTCCAAGGGCTCTTTCTAGGCTATAGACCTTAACTTTTTGTTCTTTCTCTACTCCAGCATTTGATGTTAGTGGGGGCTGTCCATCTTAGTTCTCAACCTCCTTGTGATTGGTTTATAGAGCATGTACTGATGCAAAACTCACCAGAGTCCTTCTTTTGGTTTTGTAAAACTTGAGCTGGCATGATGGGACTAGTCTATATTGAGGCTGTAATGATGGTTACATATAGACATATACATTTGACAAAACTCATTACAATGTACACTTAAAATGGGTACATTTATTGTATGTTAAATATGTCTCAATATAGGTAATTTTAAAAAAAATCCAAAAACTTTTTCTCTGGGTCTGAGGCTGAGAATATACACTCAGAGCTGCCTGAGGCCTCAGTTCTAGCCCTGTGGGGAAGGCCAGTTTGAGACAAAGAAGCTGACATACACAGAGGTGAAGATGAGAGACAGGGAGAGGGAAAATCGGAAGGTTCTGGTCTCTTGTTCCTGAAGTTTCAAAAAGTGGATCTACTCCCTTTCTTTTCTGCTATTTGCTCTTGTGAGTTAAAAAGTCCTCCGTTTTGCATAAAGTAGTTCAACTTGATTTTCTTCCACTCATAACTAAAATATCTAACACAGAAAGAAAAGGTTATTGTAGCCTGAGCTAATCCGTGTGGGCAGACTTTATCTCAGAGATGAGAGTGAGCTGGATCTTGTAGGGAGCATTGAGAGGAGGTAGAAAAGCACTGTAGGTGACATCGTAAAGAAAGCATGGTGGAAAATAAGGATATGTATGGCATTGGTGGAGATAGGCCCACAAATTATAGCAGCTCAGAGCAGGGTCTTTGAAATCAGATGGCTTTAGGCTTAAATCTTAGCTTTGTTCTTTGCAAGCTAGTGTCCTGGGGTAGAGACCCAAGGTCTCTGAGCTTCAGGTAATTGTTGCAAGATTTACATGAGATTAAATATTTAAAACATCACAGTGAATGGCCTAGTAATAGAAATGATAAGACAAAATAGCAGCGGTAGTTATTCGTGCTCACGATTATAGGAAAATAATTCTTGAAAACACAATTATTTAATTCCAAATTAATAGATGGTGTAATTGACACCCTTCTTTAGAAAACATAAGAAAAATTATTAACCAACTTGCAATCACTTAGAAAAGAATTAGGTGGTTCCTAAGAGTCAGCAATGGCTCACCAAGAGCAGATCATGCCCAATTAACTTCCTGTCCCTTTTGTTAGTTTTGTGAGATGGAAGGAGTAGGGGAATGTTATTGACGTGGTCTGTCCTTTTTGAAAGGCACTAGATAAAGTGATCAGGTAGCCTAACTTGGATACTTTCAGCCACGGAACCTCTCTTTGCCCAGGATACCTTAGATTTCTCGTTAGCTATTTCCAATGTTTAGAAAGTCTTTCTTTTTACTGACCTGGAATTTCTATATTTGCATCTTAGTTCTACTGTTTGCAAGTGCACAGAAAGAAGGCTAGTTCTGCTTCCTTTCAGTACTTGAAGATCCCTCTTTTTCTTTTGTCCGATATCTTCTCCTCTGTTACATCAACCCTCAGTTTCTCACATTGCACTTCGTTGCAAATAAATTCTAAACGTTTCCAGTTGTCCTTCTCCTTCGTGCTTTATTTTGTCATGTCCCTTATGAAGTGTGGAATCTTCACTTAGAAGAATCTTCACTTAGAATCAGTTGTGATATTTTTGATATTTTCAGACTTATGCAAATTACAGAAAGACCGTTACATAGGATGCATTAATATTTTTATCTTTTGATTTTAATACTATTAACATTTTACAGGAACTGTGTCACTTTGTGGATTCATTTTGAACTTGAGAAGAACAAAATTCAAATTTTCCATTTAAAATATACCCTTATAAATCTAAATCTATAGCTGTGCTGTAACTATTGACTTTTTAAATCTAAAATGTGAGGTTTTACCATTATCTTTCTTGTTAGTTTCAGCACAGTAACTCAACCTGTCAGAATCTTGATCCTGTCATCTGTCATGTTAGTTATCCCTTCCTGGCTTCACTTCATCCTCAAATTGGATTTGCATGATCCTGCATCATAAGCCACTGACAGAAGTGTTGAATAGGACAGCACCAAGTGTGGAGCCCTGAAGCATGTCCTAAAGATTTCCTTCTACATTGACATAGTTTTACTAATTGGTACTCTTTCAGTAAAGTGTTGCAACCAGCTAAGAATTTTCTTATTTGCACTCTGGTCACCTTCCATGGATATCGAGAAAACCTTCTTTGGAGTTGTGAGAAGAATCTAGATTCTAGATTCTGGTTATATTAGAGCTCTTCAGAGAAACAGAAACAATGGTATATGTATGTGTGTGTATATATATGTATATGTATATTTGTATAGTTATCTATTTGTACATCTGTATCTACATAGATATCAATATGTCCTTCAACTGATTGGATGAGGCCTACCCACATAATAGAGGGTAATCTGCTTTGCTCAGAGTCCACTGCTTTAGCTGTTCATCTCATCCAAAACACCTTCACAGAACTCCAGAATATTGTTTGACCAAATATCTGGGCACCATGGCCCAGCCAAGTTGACACATAAAATTAAGCATCGCTCTAGGAGGGTTAGACATATCTGGCCCGCCATGAGGGCTGCCAGGAAGAATTGTTCAGTCCACGCCTTTCACAAACGCACTGTGCTGAGTGAGTGGGCACTGATGGTAGTCAGTGTACTACTCACCAAGCCATGTGCCCTGAACTAGGACTGCACCTACTAGCAGGAAAGGCACCTTGTACTAATTGGTACACAGGCACCGTCTATTCGGCAAGCCATGTGCCCTTGGGCCTCTTTTTCTAATTTGCACAAAGCCGTTCAATAGGCAAGCTACACTTGGCTTCTAATTCTAATTCTAAATCTTACACTTGGCTTCTAATTCTGACTTAGCTTCTTAGTAGCTATATGCCCATGGGCTAAGTCAGTTTTTTTTTTTTTTCTGTGAAACCAGTTTTCTTCATCTATAAAATGGGCACATGCACCTGGTGGTAAGACTCAGATCAAATGGGCTAACATGTATGAAACGCCTGGCTTGCCTGGTGTTTGGCACACAGTAGGTACGTTGGAAATAGCAGTCAGGATGATGATGTTGTACATCTCCCTAGGCTACAACCTGGTGTTCCCTCCAGAAATAACCTCTTGGCATGTGCTCTGTCCCAAATATTCCTCCTTTAGTTGGCTTAACTGTGGGTTCTGTTTAGAACTGTTGGCTGGTCTGGATGACCACAAGGGCCGCTTTCCAAACATTGAAAAAACAAGAGACTCAGATATTGAAATTCCTTGTCTGGCTTAGGCAAAGACTGTCAGAGTCAAGGGACAGTGAGACGGGCCCATAAGTTCCCATTTCCTGGAGCACACAGCTGGCGAGTCTAATTTGAAGTCCTTGCTGAAGTCCCTTTTGACACTCATAAATGCAGACTGTCCTGTTTTATCAAAACAATGACTTGTAGAGAGACACTAAACAGATGACAGCCATGCAGCCTTCCCAAATGGAGCAAACACATGGTCACCAATAAAGTTTGTAAATAAATTAGTAAGTCATACAAAGAAATGCAGGATTGATTGGGAATGGATAAATAACAAGACTTTTTTTTCCTTAATTAAAAGGATTTGGCTCACTTAAAATACCAAAGCACTGTTTGCCTTTGTAGAGAGAGGGACATTTGGAATCAAGTGTTAAATCTCTTTTGATAATTCCATGACAGCTTCAAATCTCAAATATATAATGTTTTTAGTTTGACACCCTACTCCAAAAAAGGGGCAGTGCTTTGAATAAATCATCTGTAAATGAATAGAAAAAATATTTTTTAAAAACATTTTATACAGCTTAATTTTTATAGAAGTCACAGTTGGAAAACAGCTGAGAATATAAGTCCTCTATAGAGGATGTTCCTACTCCAGTAGACTCTGTTCCAGGTTAATTAAAAAATTTTCCTAACAAAGCATGTTAGCATCTTTACTGTCTTTCTCTTTGTCCCTTCTCTTTCTCTTCCCTACAGAAAAGCGAATTTGACAGTGACAGTGATGTCTGTGCACAACTGGCAGAGAGAATACCAAAAGCTAGTAATAGTCTGTTTTCTTTTCGGTAATTTCCCCCTACCCCTGGCTTTCTCTCTCCCCAACTGAAGTCAGGCCTTCCTGTGTATATGTGTATAAGAGAGAGAGGCGGGGAGGGGAGGGAGGGAGAAAGAGAGAAAGAAAGAAAGAAAGAAAAAGAGACCCATCCTGCTGTAGATGGGACAGCAGGAACAAGACAGGGAGGGAGGGAGGCAAACCTTGATGGCCGCTTTGGCTCTTTCGCTGGTGTCCACTGAGTGAGATTGATTCTGTGATAACTTATCAAGGGTAGAAAGAACTTTGTGCTTTGGATGAGATTTGTGCTTCTGTTGCCTTAATCTGCTCACAGCTCCTGAGACCCTCCATTGACTCAATCCCCTTTAAGCCATGGATAATAGAATCACTGCCTTAAAAAAAGAAAAGAAAAAAAAAAAGCCTTTGAGGTTGTCTAGTTCATTTCGCAGAGAAAAGGGCTAAGACCTTGTGAAGGGTGACTCAGCCAAGGTCATTCAGGCAGCTGTGGCTGCAGCTGCCCTGGAAATTGCCTTCCTGAAATCAGTTCAGGGCTTTTGTCACTGTCATATGCAGTGTCCCTGCAGTCAGGTCACCATTCCCATTATCTCTAGTTTGATGTCACTTTGAGTTTTCTTGAAAATACGGTCAGATAAATGCCCATTGGTTTGTGCATTAATTTACTTTTTTCTGCTTTTCCAGGAGGCTGAGGAAACAGGCAGTCATATTAACTTTAAATACTTTGGCTTAGCATAAAGTTTCTCCTCCATCGTCATCCTCTCTAGTCTTCCCAGGGCTCATGCTTCGGGGGCCCACATTTACTCTCTGTCCTTTGTACACATCTAGTCTCACTTTTGCATCCTTGCACACACCACACCTTCTGCCAGAAAGATCGTAACAATAGTGGCACTTAGCGGTAGCACACAACGCCTGCCCAGCAATGATCAATCGGCAGATTGCTAGGATCCGTCACCTAGTGATTTAAAACATTGGCGCACTAACTAAACATGCAGGGGTATTAAGAAACCACAGCACTGTCATCCATTGCTTCTGGGGCTGATGGAAATATTACACTGGGTTATCCAGGGAATATTATGGTGTATCCGTCAAGGCTCAGACAGGCAAACAGAAACTCTTCTAGGTATTTCAAACAGGAGGGATGTTAACATTAGGAATGGATGCTTAAAAAAACTTCTGGAAGATCTGGAGGTTGAAAGGTCAGGAAAAAGGCTCTGCTAGATCTCAGGTTCCTACTAAAGTTTCCTGCAAGACCCCCAGAATGTTCACCACAGCTTGGTACACTAAATTATGTGATCTTCAGAGACCACTGCAAAACTTTTTGCCCACCACCTAAAGCCCATGCATTCCCACCCCCATTCTGCTGGAAGAGCACTAGTATCATTCTGTTGCTCCTCTGCCTTCTACATTTCATGGGAGTTCTTTTTATTGTTGCCAACTAGCCTGGAAACTTGCTAGCAAAGGATTCTGGGAAATGTAGTTTCTAGACGTTTAGCCTGTAAGACAGCGGTCCCCAACCTTTGTGGCACCAGGGACTGGTTTCGTGGAAGACAATTTTTCCACGAATGGGGAGGGTGACAGGGGAGGGGCGGATGGTTCAGGCGATAATGCAAGCCATGGGGAGCAATGGGGAGCGGCAGATGAAGCTTTGCTCGCTCACCCACTGCTCACCTCCTGCTGTGCGGCCCGGTTCCTAACAGGCCGAGGACCGCTACAGGTCCACGGCCGGGGGTTTGGGGACCCCTGCTGTAAGATACATGGGATAATCTAAAGGAGAGAATAGTAACAAATTGCCAACAATCTGGCACAGATGGCGTCTGTGTTTCTTCATAGTGCGGTGGTAGAAGGGAGAGGAAAATCCTTTTTTAGCTTCTATTTCCATTCTAGGTAGGCAGTGACTTTTTTTTTTAACATCTTTATTGGAGTATAATTGCTTTACAATGGTGTGTTAGTTTCTGCTTTATAACAAAGTGAATCAGCTATACGTATACATATATCCCCATATCTCCTCCCTCTTGCATCTCCTTCCCACCCACCGTCCCTATCCCACCCCTCTAGGTGGTCACAAAGCACGGAGCTGATCTCCCTGTGCTATGCGGCTGCTTCCCACTAGCTATCGGTTTTACATTTGGTAGTGTATATACATCCATGCCACTCTCTCACTCTGTCCAGCTTACTCTTCCCCCTCCCCGTGTCCTCCAGTCCATTCTCTAGTAGGTCTGTGTCTTTATTCCCCGTTCTGCCCCTAGATTCTTCATGACTTTTTTTTTTTTTAGATTCCTTATATATGTGTTAGCTCACGGTATTTGTTTTTCTCTTTCTGACTTAATTCACTCTGTATGACAGACTCTAGGTCCATCTACCTCACTACAAATAACCCAATTTCGTTTCTTTTTATGGCTGAGTAATATTCCATTGTATATATGTGCCACATCTTCTTTATCCATTCATCTGTCGATGGACACTTAGGTTGCTTCCATGTCCTGGCTATTGTAAATAGAGCTGCAGTGAACACTGTGGTACATGACTCTTTTCGAAATATAGTTTTCTCAGGGTATATGCCCAGTAGTGGGGTCGCTGGGTCGTATGGTAGTTCTATTTTTAGTTTTTTAAGGAACCTCCATACTGTGCTCCATAGTGGCTGTATCAATTTACATTCCCACCAACAGTGCAAAAGGGTTCCCTTTTCCCCACACCCTCTCCAGCATTTATTGTTTGTAGATTTTTTGATGATGACCATTCTGACCGGTGTGAGGTGATACAGTAATCAAGCCAGTATGGTACTGGCACAAAAACAGAAACATAGATCAATGGAACAGGGTAGAAAGCCCAGAGATAAACCCACGCACATGTGGTCACCTTACTTTTGATAAAAGAGGCAAGAATATACAATGGAGAAAAGACAGCCTCTTCAATAAGTGGTGCTGGGAAGACTGGACAGCTGCATGTAAAAGAATGAAGTTAGAACACTCCCTAACACCATACACAAAAATACACTCAAAATGGATTAAAGACCTAAATGTAAGGCCAGACACTATAAAACTCTTAGAGGAAAACATAGGAAGAATACTCTGTGACATAAATTACAGCAAGATCCTTTTTGACCCACCTCCTAGAGAAATGGAAATGAAAACAAAAATAAGCAAATGGGACCTAGTGAAACTTAAATGCTTTTGCACAGCAAAGGAAACCATAAACGATGAAAAGACAGCCCTCAGAATGGGAGAAAATATTTGCAAATGAAGCAACTGACAAAGGATTAATCTCCAAAATTTACAAGGAGCTCATGTAGCTCAATATCAATAAAACAAACAACCCAATCCCAAAATGGGCAGAAGACCTAAATAGACATTTCTCCAAACAAGATATGCAGATTGCCAACAAACACATGAAAGAGTGCTCAACATCACTAATCATTAGAGAAATGCAAATCAAAACTACAATGAGATATCATCTCACACCAGTCAGAATGGCCATCATCAAAAAATCTAGAAACAATAAGTGCTGGAGAGGGTGTGGAGAAAAGGGAACACTCTTGCCCTGTTGGTGGGAATGTAAGTTGATACAGCCACTATGGAGAACAGTATGGAGGTTCCTTAAAAAACTAACAATAGAACTACCATATGACCCGGCAGTGACTTTTGTAATCAAAAGGAGTTTAAACTTCCCCCTGTCATCACCATAGCCTGCAAAAGAATACTGAGTGTAAGGAGAATAGAGCTACCAAAGACACTGCAGACACAAAACACACATGTGCTAAAGGCTGCAGTCATTCCTAGGTTAATAATCTAGATGAGAGGTCAAGAAACTTTTTCCATCAATGACCAGATAGTAAATACTTCAGACTTTGTGGTCTATGTGGTCTCTGTCACAATTACTCAACACTGCCCTGGTAGTGCTAGGGCAGCCATAGACAATATGAGAAAAACCAAACATAGCTGTGTTCGAATAAAACTTAATTTACAAAACCAGGCAGTGGGCCAAATTTGTCTACCAGTCCATAGTTGTCTGATCTCTGATCTAGATCATTAATAAGCAAAAAATACCCCCCAAAACAAAACAAAAAAAAGCAAAAAACCCAAAACCCACTTCCTTCTCCCAAACAAATAAACAAACAGAAAGAACCAACTAATCAAAAAATACGAAAAATTCAATCACCTAGTAGAGCTATCTGGGACAATGCCAACGTAGAAGATAGTGAAAAGGGTACAGAATGGGCAAGAATTATTTGCTTAGCTGTTTTGATGAAGTGGTGGGGATAGAGATGGGGACTGTTCCTTCATTTTGGTGAGGAGAAGCAGAGACTAAGAACAGAAACCACATACATCCTTTGTGGTTGCTTATACATATGAGTATGTGTAGTTCATTTAATTCTCACTATAGAGTTTGAATCTAGGCAGTCTCCACAACATGTTTTTGCACGATTATCAACAGTCTTTCAGCTGCAAGTGATGAAACCCAGTCCACACTGGCTTAGGCCAAAGGACGGGTGCCTCAGCTCTTGTACCTGAAATCACCAGGGCTGTTACTGACTTGCTGCAAAGTTGGCTCTAGGTATGTCTCTAACATCGATAGAAATCAGTCTCTCCTCATCGCTCAGCACTGCTGCTCTCTGCTTTGCTTCATCTCACTCAGGTCAGCTTTCCGTCTGGGGTGGCGATCCGTGATCTCCCAGCCCCACAAGCCCAGTGGGAGGAGAGTGCCGTTTTCCTCACAGTTCTAGCAAAGTCCCCCCTGACTCTAGTTGGTCTGAGTCGAGTCTCAGGCACAGTGTAAAACCAATGATTCTGGCAAAAGGAAAGGAAAATGCTGACTGCCTAAGCCTAGGTTATATGCCTTGTTGCAGGTGGGATTGGTCGCATCTCAGTCACACAGACTGAGAATGGAAAGGAAGCGTAGTTCTTGAAAGGAAAATCAGAATGTTATCACACTTCGTTAAAATGGACGCTATGCAGGTAAAAGCCATGAGTCTACAGCTGGCCTTGCTTTTGTAGAGGTCTAGGTTACTCAGGCCCAATGAATCACAGGTGCCTCAACTAGGCAGATGGTCTCTGATGCACATGGTCCTGCTTCTAATGTCCCTCTAAGTAGAAGCGTTGGCTCAGCTGCAGGCACACAGCCGGTAGGAGGCAGATCAGTAAAAGGTTGAATGACTGAATGGAATGTATTTAATCAGAATAAGTATAGCACACTTTCTTGGAGGCTACCTTTCTGAAGAATCTTAAACACAATGGAGACCATTTTCCTTTCTAAACCAGAATCATTTGATCATTTTTTCTTGTATTTCCTTTGTTCTCATGAAAGCAGTTAATGAGAGAAAGAGAGAGAGAGAGAGAAAGGTCACAGTGTCCTTTCTAGGAGGCTGTGGCACTTGAATTTACCTGTCCTTTAGCTTATCCACTGAAATGGATAAAGACTTAGAAGCTTTTAAAAGCAAAGAGCAAATAGATTTCATCTTATTGGGTTAGAGAGATGTGGGTTTCCTCACGTCTGAAAGAGACACTACCCTGCCAGCCGTGGATATGTATTTAAGCGTGGCCACCGGTGCTGTGGTGTGAGCAGGCACTGACCTTTTAGATTAGCGCCTAAGCCTTCATTAAGAAGAGCATCCAGAATGACAGCCGTGCCTCTGAGGAAGCCCAGCATTCCACACTGGGAGCCCAAGCGGTGAAAATTGACTTGGCTCGGGATTCTCCTCTCCCGGGCCCCCATACTGGGAGCCAGGAGCACAAGACAGCAGGTTGGCAGATTCCGATCACTTAGGGGCTTTCCTTTATGATGTTTCTTTGTAAGAATGCGTCTAGTTAAATTCACAGGGTCATTGACTGTGGCTTTCAAAACATAAGCTTTTATGAAGGAATGCAGACCTGGAATCCAAGGTTCAGAGCCCAGACCTTCAAACAGATTAATCGCCATGGGGAGCATCATAAGAGTTTTCCAACTCTGGCTTCATCCTGTGCCCTAGCAACCGTGGGGCCCCTATTCAGCAGACCCAGGTGTCCACTATGGTCTGTTGGACAGAGCACTGGGCAGGGAGCCAAGAACTGGGACAGTCTCAATTTCAGCTCCCCAGTTGGCTCCCTCTGTGCCCCCTTGAGCAAGTTTCCTGCTTATTATGTTAAGAGGAGAACAATAATGTCCCAAGACACAGAGTTCCAGGGTGAGGATAGAGGTGGGACAGGCGGATGTGTGTGTGTGTGTGTGTGTGTGTGTGTGTGTGCGTCTGTTGCAGCGGGGAGTGTCTGGGGGGCAAGTAAATCATTTGCGACGGAGATAGCGTCCTGTTCTGTCTAGTGGATAAAACAAGTGACTGTTTGCTGCTCTTACATTTCCTTCTGATAAGCTGAAGCCAGGGGGAGACAAAAAAGATAAATAGGACTGAGGAACAAATGAAGAATTGACAGTCTATCCTGTGAGTTTAATGTAACCTAAGAATTTTCTGGTGCTCTGTATTAGAATTTAAAACTGTATTTTTCTAAATATGAATTTAAAATAATATTTTCTTCCAGATAAGGGGCATGTGGGAGATGCCAAATAAGTATTTATCACATCAGTAAAATAGTTTTAAATATCGGCTAGAATGCAGCCATAATTAGCAAGTAGATTACTGTCTGTACCAGACAAGGCAGGCGGTGGAGATTATAGCATTTATTGAGTGCCTACTGTGTGCCTAACATGGAACCTCACACTTTTGTATGGATTATCTCATTTCCTCTTTTCAATAGATGCAAAAAGTAGGGTGTTTACCATCATCCCCATTCTGCAGACTGGGAAGCTAATAGATGTACAGGTGTTAAATACATTTTCATGAGGTTGTGGAGCGGGGATTTGAACCTAGGCAGTACAGTTGATTCTAGAGTTCACATAATGCCACCGCTACTCTGCCAGTGATTGCCACATCTTCCTGCTGCTGTCACATGAGACTACGACAACCTGGGACTGAAGGCACTACCCAGAAAGAAGTGGGAGGGTTGCCAGATGTGGCAAATAAAAATACAAGATGCCCAGTTCAATTTGAATTTCAGATAAATAACAATATTTTGCTGTGAGTATGTCTCATGCAATATTTGGGACATACTTATACTAAAACATCATTTCTTGTTTGTCTGAAATTCAAATTGAACTGGGTGTCCTATATTTTATCCTACAGCCCTCTCCCTGGGAGACATGGCTGCTGTTGAAGGAGAATACATCCCACACATCCTGGCTGGTCTGGGTTCCCAAAGGAAAGGGCCTGCAGGGTGAGTTCCTCTTTGTAATTCACCACTCAGTCTTAAGGTCCCACCCAATGCTCCTTGCTTCTCCAAACCAGTTGAAATCTCAAGTGCCTCAGGTGCTTGTAGTAAATACAGGTGACTGCGCATGAGGGAGGAGTGGGTACCTTGTAGAGAAATCCATCATTTTATACTTGTGTTTGTGGGAGGAGCTCAGGAGCAGTTTCTGCCTGTATAGTAATAAGAACTGTAGGTGTGTACCTCCAGCTGCTTATGGCTCAGAGATGTGTTTTCTTTGGCTAAGTGATTATTGTTGAGGCTCTGCCCTTTGTCCACTAAAGTGTCCACTATTTTTTTATTCTTAGCTACTGGCCTGCCCCACTCATGTATATTATCTGTCTGCACCCTCCTCTGCAGCCATTTGAGTTGATAACTACTTTTGGGGAGGCACCTACCCAAGAGATAGCCAGAATTCAGTTTCCATTGTAAAACTGCATTGGATAGATGTCATAATTTAGGCAAATGCATGCAGGTTTTAATACAATTTATGCAAATTCCCAACGATCCTCCTATTTTATACACACGGCAATGGCCACTGGTAAAATCCTAGTGAAGCCCACAGGTACAGAATGTGTGTAACTGAGCACTGGATTGAGTCGAGGTTCTCTGAGCTTTGAAAGGGCAAATGGTGTAAATGTTAATACGGACTAACATGAAGAGGAAGGCCTCAGGGGCTGGACTGGAACATCTTTGGTTTAGAAGCAGTGAAGCACTTAACCTTTGATTTATAAACAACCCAGAACCAGATGTAGGAATATTTGTTTTCTGTGAATATGATGTATCCTGCTGATGAGAATCTCTTTCTCCAAAGAAATAAAGAGAAGATCTGCCAACCGTTTAAGTGAAGAAAAACATGCCTGGTACTTTGGCCTGCCTTGGTATAAGCCAGATTGTGAATTTAGAAGAATTCAAATGGCCCCGTGTTCTGAACAGAATCATTCGGCAAAGTGCTGATTGAGATCTGCTCAGCTGGTAAAAAAAAAATTGTTTAGGGTTTTAAGAAATGATGTTAGCATCATGTTTACAATTTCATTAGGTGACTAATTTTATTTTTTTGCTTTTGACCTAACTGTTGTGTCAACACCTTTTATTGAATATCAGTGGATTCAACAAAGTATAATCGTGGAAGTGATTTGAAAACAATGCAAGGTGAATAGGTGTTGATGGAACCATTAAGAAACCATAAGGTTTCTTAAAATTTCTTTGTCTTTGGTCAAAACTCAGTTTTTGATTTACAGATGGTCTGTTCCATGTTTGAAGAGCCTGGCTTCTACCAATGAAAAGTAACATTTGGACTGGGGAGAAAAATGCATCTTGGATTACTTTGCTGTTTCTAGCCTTGAGAAAGATGAGTGTTGAGGGGCCATAGGAGGCACTGGATATGGGAGTATAAATGCCAAAGCCTGTTATGTATTTAAATCTGGCTGGTGACTATTTATCTTCATGTTCCTTTTATCCTCACCCAAACCATTAGGTAATCAAGTTTAGACTATGCAGATATGCATTTTCAGTATTTATCTGCAGGTCATTTAAACCAAGGTGCATTTCCATGATTAAAAGTGGCACACTAAGGAGAGTTATGAAAAATGACTATAAAAGAAGACAATTGGAGAGATAAGCTAAATAAACGAAACCAATTAGAAAACAGGCTTCACAAAGAGATGAAAATACATGTAATTTTGTGGAAGAAGTAGATAATGTTAGTTAAAGGTTTATAAAGTGCTTTCGGGGAAATGAGAGTCAGCCATTTGAATGTGAGGCAGAGATGAACTAGAAATCAGTAGACTTGATGGAGTAGGGGAATAAATTATTTGCGATTCAAGGTTTTAAATAGGGTTTCAATGGTGTTTTGAGACAGAATGTCAAAAGACCAACATGGGTGAATTACAGAGACCAGGATGGGAGGTAGTGAATAAACTTGAGGAGCCTAGATGAAGGAAAGAAAGAGAATGAATTCTAAAAGGATGAAAGTGGGTTTGAGTGGTAATGAATAACATATTGAGACCAAAATATGAATATTCAACAGTAATATGAGACCATCAGATTAAATAGTTAAGAAATGATATAAATATAATAGGAAATAGAAAAGACAGAGCAGATATAAAATAAGGCATTTTCTATTTTCTCTTTTAGGATTAAGAGTTCTGATTGCAAATGGAGGGAAATAAATGTCAAGGTAAATACAATTAATGTGCCTTTGGCAAATAAAGGAAGCTAACACCAAAGAGAGGTGAAATGCCCCTCCCCCCCAAACACACGGACTGAAGTAAACCATATTCGGCAATTCTTGCTTTTTTCCAGGAAGCAGTACCTGAAAATTCTCACAAAACATCTCATTTATTATTGTACTTGAACTTTTAAATTGGCACAATTTGTAGTATTTTTCTCTCTCAATTTGCAATTGTCTTTGTGTTTTGGATCAAAATTTTTTCTCATTGTTATCGTACATATGGGTTTCATGTCTTTTCCACTTTTCCCCACCTGATAGCACCTGCTCACAATATTTTTCCACTGCTTTACCAAGTATTACACACACAAAAATTAGGTACATGGAGAAAGGCATATTTTAGGAGAAAGAGACTAAAATTTAGAATGAGAGTTAAATTCAGAAGTAAGTAATCTGGTTGGAAAGATAGAAAAATATTAAGCTGATGAGAGCCAATTCAAGCAGATGTATGACTGCAGGGAGGTCAGGATGACCATTATGGGACAAAGACGTTTCAAGTTGAAGATGGAAAGTTAACTCATGCATTATTTCACCTGACAAGGAATATCCACATACTTACACAAAGGGATGTTTTTCTTTTCCTTGGGCAGGCAAAATCAATTACATATTTTTTTCTAAAAAGGATGTCTGCTTGCTCTGCTGGTAGTGATGGAGGGGCTTGTACCTCACCAGGATGAATGTTCTTAGGCCCCTGTGTCTGACCTTGAATTTGACCCTAAGTGTTTTTCAAAGACATTGAAAACTGCCACGTACAAAGTAAAATGAATTTAACAATCGAAGCCACTGAGAAGACCGTGCTGGTCATCCTCAGTATCAATTGGGCAGCTCAATTGGTGAGCTTTTTTTTTTTTTCTTTTTTTAACATGAAAGATGAGCTGGTCTTCAATGGGAATCACAGCTAAAAGACACAAAATTGATGGTGACTTGTAAATTTAGAGGCAAAAGAAAAAGAGAGGTAATGCGCTATTTTAAGGTGTATTCAGGTAATGTATAGTGAGTCTGTCTAGAAGTCATACACCCAGATACTGTTTCATTAACTCTCCAGGCCTCACTCACTAATAGACCTGCTGGCAGAATGCAGAGATCCTTTCCTTATTATCAAATGACCACTTAAATTAGGTCCCTCATATTAGGTCTCAGTAAAGCCATCTTCCTGCTCGCAAGTGATTTCCCTCTGACTGTGTGATTAAGGGTATCCATTTGCAGTTTTCCAGTGCAAAACAAATTGAGAAATTTTTCTGTGAAACAGAAGTCTGCATTACAAGGCATTAAGCATCCTTTATGACACCAGCAAGATTCAAGCAGAGCGTGGATCTTTTCTTTCCTGAAGTGCTAATGTGGGACTTCCTAGAATCAGAGCATGACACAGGGAACTGGAGACATCATTATGCACTTGAAAACTCCAAAAATTACTTTCAGCTGAATTTCAACATGATTCGGGTACTCGATTCCATCAGGTGGAGGCAGTAATTGATTCAAAGGAATGGGACTGAGAAGCGGTGCATTTATGAGCATAGCTTCCAGAAAAGAGAAAGCACATTTCATGGTCCCTGCTGCAGGCTTTGGGTTGTGGGGTAGGGATTTGAATGCTGTATGGCTTCATAAAAGAGGAAATTCTTTCTGGATTTACCTCTAATCTAGGTTTGAAAGGATTGGGACATTTGTTTCCCCTTCCCCTGCGTTCTATTTTTTTTTTTTAAATCTCTCCCCACTGACATTACAATCTTCATCCCATGTCTTCTTTTTTTTTATCTGATAGAAGCCAGTTTTGTGACCCTATTCTGACCTCCTCCTCTTTTCTTCTTCTTTTCTTTTATTTAACATAGATGAATTATTGGAGTATAATTGCTTTACAATGGTGTGTTAGTTTCTGCTGTATAACGAAGTGAATCAGATATACATACATCCCCATATCTCCTCCCTCTGGCGTCTCCCTCCCACCCTCCCTATCCCACCCCTCTAGGTGGTCACAGAGCACCGAGCTGATCTCCCTGTGCTATGTAGCTGCTTCCCACTAGCTGTTTTACATTTGGTAGTGTATATATGTCCATGCCACTCTCTCACTTCGTCCCAGCTTACCCTTCCACTTCCCCGTGTCCTCAAGTCCATTCTCTAGTAGGTCTGTGTCTTTACTCCTGTCCTGCCCCAGGTTCATCAGAAGCTTTTTTTTTTTAGATTCCATATATATGTGTTAGCATATGGTATTTGTTTTTCTCTTTCTGACTTACTTCACTCTGTATGACAGACTCTAGGTCCATCCACCTCATTACAAATAACTCAATTTTGTTTCTTTTTATGGCTGAGTAATATTCCATTGTGTATATGTGCCACATCTTTTTTTTTTAAACATCTTTATTGGAGTATAATTGCTTTACAATGGTGTGTTAGTTTCTGCTTTATAACAAAGTGAATCAGCTATACATATACATATATCCCCATATCTCCTTCCTCTTGCGTCTCCCTACCACCCTCCCTATCCCACCCCTCTAAGTGGTCACAAAACACCGAGCTGATCTCCCTGTGCTATGAGGCTGCTTCCCACTAGCTATCTATTTTACATTTGGTAGTATATATAAGTCCATGCCACTCTCTCACTTCATCCCAGCTTACCCTTCCCCCTCCCTGTGTCCTCAAGTCCATTCTTTATGTCTGTGTCTTTATTCCTGTCCTGACCCTAGGTTCTTCATAACCATTTTTTTTTTTTTTAGATTCCATATATATGTGTTAGCATACGGTATTTGTTTTCTTCTTTCTGACTTCACTCTGTACGAAAACTGTAGATCCATCCACCTCACTACAAATAACTCAATTTCGTTTCTTTTCATGGCTGAGTAATATTCCATTGTATATATGTGCCACATCTTCTTTATCCATTCATCTGTTGATGGACACTTGGGTTGCTTCCATGTCTTGGCTATTGTAAATAGACCTGCAGTGAACATTGTGGTACATGACTCTTTTTGAATTATGGTTTTCTCAGGGTATATGCCCAGTAGTGGAATTGCTGGGTCGTATGGTAATTCTATTTTTAGTATTTTAAGGAACCTCCCTACTGTTCTCCATAGTGGCTGTATCAGTTTACATTCCCACGAACAGTGCAAGAGTGTTCCCTTTTCTCCACACCCTCTCCAGTATTTATTGTTTGTAGATATTTTGATGATGGCCATTCTGACTGGTGTGAGGTGATACCTCACTGTAGTTTTGATTTGCATTTCTCTCATGATTAGTGATGTTGAGCATCCGTTCATGTGTTTGTTGGCAGTCTGTATATCTTCTTTGGAGAAATGTCTATTTAGGTCTTCTGCCCATTTTTGGATTGGGTTGTTTGTTTTTTGATGTTAAGCTGCATGAACTGCTTGTATATTTTGGAGATTAATCCTTTGTCAGTTGCTTCATTTGCAAATATTTTCTCGCATTCTGAGGGTTGGCTTTTCATCTTGTTTATGGTTTCCTTTGCTGTGCAAAAGCTTTTAAGTTTCATTAGGTCCCATTTGTTTATTTTTGGTTTTCTTTCCATTTTTCTAGGAGGTGGGTCAAAAAGGATCTTGCTGTGATTTATGTCAAAGAGTGTTCTTCCTATGTTTTCCTCTAAGAGTTTTATAGTGTCTGGCCTTACATTTAGGTCTTTAATCCATTTTGAGTGTATTTTTGTGTATGGTGTTAGGGAGTATTCTAATTTCATTCTTTTACATGTAGCTGTCCAGTTTTCCCAGTGCCACTTATTGAAGAGGTTGTCTTTTCTCCATTGTATATTCTTGCCTCCTTTATCAAAGATAAGGTGACCACATGTGAGTGGGTTTACCTCTTGGCTTTCTACCCTGTTCCACTGATCTGTATTTCTGTTTTTCTGCCAGTACCATACTGACTTGATTACTGTAGCTTTGTAGTGTAGTCTGAAGTCTGGGAGCCCGATTCCTCCAGCTCTGTTTTTCTTTCTCAAGATTGCTTTGGCTATTCGGGGTCTTTTATGTTTCCATACAAACTGAGAAATTTTTTGTTCTAGTTCTGTGAAAAACGCCATTGGTAGTTTCATAGGGATTGCATTGAATCTGTAGATTGCTTTGGGTAGTACAGTCATTTTCACAATATTGATTCTTCCAATCCAAGAACATGGTATATCTCTCCAACTGTTCATATCATCTTTAATTTCTTCCATCAGTGTCTTATAGTTTTCTGCATACAGGTCTTTTGTTTCCTTAGGTAGGTGTATTCCTAAGTATTTTATTCTTTTTGTTGCAATGGTAAGTGGGAGTGTTTCCTTAATTTCTCTTTCAGATTTTTCATCATTAGTGTATAGGAATGCAAGAGATTTCTATGCATTAATTTTGTATCCTGCTACTTTACCAGATTCATTGATTAGCTCTAGTAGTTTTCTGGTAGCATCTTTAGGATCCTCTGTGTATAGTATCATGTCATCTGCAAACAGTGGCAGTTTTACTTCTTCTTTTCCAATTTGGATTCCTTTTATTATATTTTTCTTCTCTGATTGCTGTGGCTAAAACTTCCAAAGCTATGTTGAATAATAGTGGTGAGAGTGGAAAACCTTGTCTTATTCCTGATCTTAGAGGAAATGGTTTCAGTTTTTCACCACTGAGAATGATGTTGGCTGTTGGTTTGTCATATATGGCCTTTATTATGTTGAGGTAGTTTCCCTCTATGCCTACTTTCTGGAGAATTTTTATCATAAATGGGTGTTGAATTTTGTTGAAAGCTTTTTCTGCATCCATTGAAATGATCATATGGTTTTTATTCTTCAGTTCATTAATATGGTGTATCACATTGATTGATTTGCGTATATTGAAGAATCCTTTCCTTCCTGGGATAAAACACACTTGATCATGGTGTATGATCCTTTTAATGTGCTGTTGGATTCTGTTTGCTAGTATTTTGTTGAGGATTTTTGCATCTATGTTTGTCAGTGATATTGGCCTGTAGTTTTCTTTTTTTGTGACATCTTTGTCTGGTTTTGGTATCAGGGTGATGGTAGCCTCGTAGAATGAGTTTGGGAGTGTTCCTCCCTCTGCAATATTTTGGAAGAGTTTGGGAAGGATAGGTGTTAGCTCTTGTCTAAATGTTTGATAGAATTCGCCTGTGAAGCCATCTGATCCTGGGCTTTTGTTTGTTGGAAGATTTTTAATCACAGTCTCAATTTCAGTGCTTGTGATTGGTCAGTTTATATTTTCTATTTCTTCCTGGTTCAGTCTCAGAAGGTTGTTCTTTTCTAAGAATTTGTCCATTTCTTCCAGGTTGTCCATTCTATTGGCATATAGTTGCTTGTAGTGATCTCTCATGGTCCTTTGTATTTCTGCAGTGTTCAGTTGTTACTTCTCCTTTTTCATTTCTAGTTCTATTGATTTGAGTCTTCTCCCTTTTTTTCTTGATGAGTCTGGCTAATGGCTTATCAATTTTGTTTATCATCTCAAAGAACCAGCTTTTAGTTTTATTGATCTTTCCTTCATTTCTTTTTCATTTATTTCTTATCTGATCTTTATGATTTGTCTCCTTCTGCTAACTTTGGGGGATTTTTGTTCTTCTTTCTCTAATTGCTTTAGGTGTAAGGTTAGGTTGTTTATTTGAGATGTTTCTTGTTTCTTGAGGTAGGATTTTAAGCTTGCTTAGGATTTAAGTTGCTCTAAGCTTCCCTGTTAGAACTGCTTTTGCTGCATCCCATAGGTTTTGGGTCATCGTGTTTTCATTGTCATTTGTGTCTAGGTATTGTTTGATTTCCTCTTTGATTTCTTCAGTGATCTCTTGGTTATTAAATAGTGTATTGTTTAACCTCCATGTGTCTGTATTTTTTACAGTTTTTTTTCCTGTAATTGATATCTAGTCTTATAGCACTGTGGCTGGAAAAGATACTTGATACGATTTCAATTTTCTTAAATTTACCCAGGCTTGATTTGTTACCCAAGATATGATCTGTCCTGGAGAATATTCCCTGAGCACTTGAGAAAGTGCATTCTGTTGTTTCTGGTTGGAATGTCCTATAAATATCCATTAAGTCCATCTTGTTTAATGTATCATTTAAAGCTTGTGTTTCCTTATTTATTTTCATTTTGGATGATCTGTCCATTGGTGAAAGTGGGGTGTTAAAGCCCCCTACTATGATTGTGTTACTGTTGATTTCCCCTTTTATGGCTGTTAGCATTTGCCTTATGTATTGAGGTGCTCCTATATTGGGTGCATAAATATTTACAATTGTTATATTTTCTTCTTGGATCAATCCCTTGATCATTATGTAGTGTCCTTCTTTGTGTCTTGTAATAGTCTTTATTTTAAAGTCTGTTTTGTCTGATGTGAGAATTGCTACTCCAGCTTTCTTTTGATTTCCATTTGCATAGAATATCTTTTTCCATCCCCTCACTTTCAGTCCATATGTGTCCCTAGGTCTGAAGTGGGTCTCTTCTAGACAGCATATATATGGGTCTTGTTTTTGTATCCATTCAGCCAGTCTACCTTTTGGTTGGAGCATTTAATGCATTTACATATAAGGTAATTATCGATATTTATGTTCCTATTACCATTTTCTTAATTGTTTTGGGTTTGTTTTTGGAGGTCTTTTCCTTCTCTTGTGTTTCCTGCCTAGAGAAGTTCCTTTAGCATTTGTTGTAAAGCTGGCTTGGTTGTGCTGAATTCTCTTAACTTTTGCTTGTCTGTAAAGGGTTTCATTTCTCCATCAAATCTGAGTGAGATCCTTGCTGGGTAGAGTACTGTTGGGTTTTCCCTTTCATCACTTTAAATATCTCCTGCCACTACCTTCTGGCTTGCAGAGTTTCTGCTGAAAGATCAAGTTTCTGCCAAAAGATCAGCTGTTAACCTTATGGAGATTCCCTTGTATGTTATTTGTTGCTTTTCCCTTGCTGCTTTTAATATTTTTTCTTTGTATTTAATTTTTGATAGTTTTGTTAGTATGTGTCTTGTCGTGTTTGTCCTTGGATTTATCCTGTATGGGACTCTCTGGGCTTCCTGGAGTTGACAGACTATTTCCTTTCCCATGTTAGGAAGTTTTCAACTATAATCTCTTCAAATATTTTCTCAGATCCTTTCTTTTTCTATTCTTCTTCTCGGACCCTTATAATTCGAATGTTGGTGTGTTTCCTGTTGTCCCAGAGGTCTCTGAGACTGTCCTCAGTTCTTTCCATTCTTTTTTCTTTTTTCTGCTCCGTGGTAGTTATTTCCACTGTTTTATCTTCCAGGTCACTTATCCATTCTTGTGCCTCAGTTACTCTGCTCTTGATTCCTTCTAGAGATTTTTAAATTTCATTTATTGTGTTGTTCATCATTCTTTGTTTGGTCTATAGTTCTTCTAGGTCCTTGTTAAATGTTTCTTGTACTTTCTCCATTCTGTTTACAAGATTTTGGGTCATCTTTACTATCATTTCTCTGAATTCTTTTTCAGGTAGACTGCCTATTTCCTCTTCATTAGTTTGGCCTGGTGGGTTTTTACCTTGCTCCTTCATCTGTTGCATATTTCTCTGTCTTCTCATTTTGCTTAACTTGCTGTTTGGGGGTCTCCTTTTCATGGCTTCAGGTTCGTAGTTCCCATTATTTTTGGTGTCTGTCCCCAGTGGATAAGTTTGGTTCAGTGGGTTGTGTAGGCTTCCTGATGGAGGGGACTGGTGCCTGTGTTCTGGTGCATGGGGCTGTATTTTGTCTTTCTGGTGGGCAGAGCCACATCCAGTGGTGTGTTTGGGGGTGTCTGTGAACTTACTATGATTTTAGGCAGCCTCTGTGCTAATGGGTGGGGTTGTGTTCCTGTCTTGCTAGTTGTTTTGCATGGGGTGTCCCACACTGGAGCTTGCTGGCTGCTGGTTGGAGCTGGGTCTTAGCATTGAGACAGAAGTCTGTGGGAGAACCCTCACCAACTGATATTACATGGGGCCGGGAGGTCTCTGGTGGTCCAGTGTCCTGAACTCAGCTCTCGCATCTCAGGGGCTCACGCCTGAGACCAGGCCGGAGCACCAAGACCCTGTCAGCCACATGGCTGTCCAGCGCTGAGGCTGGCGTGCTGCACCCTCTTCCAGGCTGGATGAAGGACGAAGCCTCTTTTCTTCTTTCCTTCATCCTTTCTTCCTTTATTTCTTCCTCAAGCCTTGCTATGGGCCAGGTACTGTGTTGGTGGTGGGGATATAGAGCAAAAAGATGATGGAACTGCAAGGAGAAATAGACAGATCCACTATTATAGTTGGAGACTTCAACACACCTCTATCAGTAGTTGACAGAGAAAAGAGAAACCCCAGGGGCTCACAGTCTTGTGGGAAGTTAGAGATGTGTAGCATCCATTATGGGATGGTTGAGGAGTGCACCAAGAAAGATATTCTCCCTGTGCTATGGGGGGAGGATTACCAAGAGGATTTGGGAAGGGTTTTTGAGTTAGACTGTCAGCTTCACAAGGGCTCAGAGTAGCTAGTTTCAGTCGTTGAAGGAAGTTAAGGATTGGAGGATGATGGATGGATGATTGAAGAAATGAAAGGAGAAGGAAAGAAGGAAGAATTAAGTGAAAGCATTTGCATCTTGAAGGATAAGGGAGTAAATAGCAGGGTGCCTGATAATACTGTACTGGGTATGAGAATTCAGCTGCCTGAGAGGGTAAAGCAGGAGACGGTTTTAAAGCTTTTGGGTTTTATATATCTTAAATTTATACATATATGTATGTATATTCTGAGTGTCATGGCATAGACTATGTATTTTTACCTTTTTAACTCTTAGTCATTAGAGAGTGGCCCTTATAGATTCACAATGTAAAAGTATCATTGGAATGAATGAAGGTGATGGGGGCCATTGGAGGATTTTAATTAAGGGAGTGAAATGATGAGATTTGTATTTTAGAAAGGTGACCCTGGCATCAGTATGGGGTACAGCTTACAGCTTTAGTGCATGGATTACAGCAGGTTGGGTTATGGCCCACACTTAGAGATGGAGAAAGTGTGTGTGTGACACAGAGAGAGAGAGAATAGAAAAATCAGCATGCATTGCTCTATTTTTATGTATTTTGCACTGCTACACAATGTTCTTCTTACAGTGACATGGACAAAAACAGTTTAAGAAACCATTTAAGAAACATTGGCTTTGAGTTTGGAGAAGTAGAGAGAGCAACACAGGCTACATCTGCGATCGAGCCAAAAAATAATGAAGGCTTGGACAAGGCAGCTGCTGTACGTTGCAAGGAGCTGCGTTGGTCTAATTTTCTGACTCATCACATCTATTCCTGTGTCGAACTTTGCAGGACACTGAATAAGGGAGGAAATGGGTAAATTGGAAGGAAGCTCTAAATTTAAAGTCAAGGAACTTTGGTTTAGTATTTCCCTTTGTTATAGAGCTGGGACACCCATCCTCATCCTAATGCACTTAATTTGTTTTAGAAAAAGAAGTCTTTAAAAATATACACTAGAGGACTTCCCTGGTGGCACAGTGGTTAGGAATCTGCCTGCCAATGTAGGGGACACAGGTTTGAGCCCTGGTCCAGGAAGATCCCACATGCTGCGGAACAACTAAGCCCCTGTGCCACAACTACTGAGCCTGTGCTCTAAGCCAGTGCGCCACAACTACTGAGCCCATGCACCACAGCTACTGAAGCCTGTGCACTCTAGGGCCCGTGTGCCACAACTACTGAAGTCCACGCGCCTAGAGCCTATGCTCCACAACAAGAGAAGCCACTGCAATGAGAAGCCCACACACTGCAACGAGGAGTAGCCCCCGCTCGCCACAACTAGAGAAAGCCCATGCGCAGCAACGAAGACCTAACACAGCCAAAAATAAATAAATAAATTAATTAACTAATTTTTAAAAAATAACGTAAAATTAAGGGTTGAACTAAAACATCTGAAATTTATTAAAAAATAGTATATATATATATATATATATATATATATATATATATATATACACACACACATTAGAAATATGGCTACTGATTTCCATGGTGTCTGAGTCCCACTCCAGTGTTGAAGTGACCAGATTCATAACATTTCAGAAGAGGAGAAATGGCTATGGTAGAAGAAGCAGGGTATTCCGTTGGAGGCTGTATTAGTTTCCTAGGGCTGCTATAACGAATTTCCACAAACTGGTGTCTTAGAGCAACAGAAACTTATTCTCTCACAGCTCTGAGGGCCAGAAGCCTGAAATCAAGGTGTGGACAGGGCTGCGTCCCTTCCAAGGGCTCTAGGGGAGAACCTGCTCCTTACCTCTTCCAGCTTCTGGTGGCTGTGGACATTCTTTGACTTGTGGCCGCATCACTCCAGTCTCTGCCTGTGTCTTCATATCTCTTCCTCCGTATCTGTCTTCTCCTCTGTGTGTCTGTCATAATGACACTTGTCACTGTATTTAGGGTCTACCCAGGTAATCCGGGATGGTAACCTCACCTCAAGATCCTTAACTTAAAATTACATCTGCAGAGATCCTTTTTGCAAATTAGGTAACAATTACAGGTTCTGGCCATTAGGACATGAACGTATCTTTTGGGGGTTACCACTCAGCTCACGACAGAGGGAAAGTGCACTTTGGTCAATATTTGAATATGATACTTCACCGGAAAAGACCTGGCCTGTGTCTGCTATAGACTGAATGTTTGTGTCCCCAACACCCCACACCCAAATTCATATGTTGACTTTCTAATACCTGGTATGATGGTATTTGGAGATGGGACATTTGTGAGGTAGATAGTCATGAAAATGGAGCTCTCATGGTGGGATTAATACCCTTATAAGACAAGAGACAGGAATGTACATGTTCCCTTTCTCTCTCTCTCTCTCTCTCGCTCTCGCTCTAGCTTTCTCTCTCTCTGTCTCTTAGCCACGTGAGGATATGCAATGAGAAGACAGCTGTCTGCACACCAGGAAGTGGCCCCCTCACCAGTGGCACTCACGAGAAATGCCAGCCCCTTGATCTTGGACAGGCCAGCCTCCAGAACAGTGAGAGATAATTGTGTTCTAAGCCCCAGTAAGTATGGTTCTGTTGCAACAGCCTGCGCTGACACAGCCTAGCTAACACGAAGTGGGAGAGAAGGATTCATTCTGTGGATGACGCTGAGCATAGGTGCTGAGGCCAGCGGGTGGAATGCGGAGCAAGGAGGCCGGGATTCAGAGTTGAGGTTATGTGTCTTTGTTGCTGTGAAAAAAAGTGTTTTTTAGTTGCGAATAAAAGTATATGGCACTATTCTGGGAAAATAACCCCAAATATGCAATGCAAAAATTTATAAAGAAAGGGACACCTACATGTATGATTTGGGGCATTTGCCTGGCCTCTCAGATTCCCAAAACCCTCTTCTCTAAAATGAATGAATTAAACTGGATTATCCTAAGCTCCTTTCCACTTTTACTTTTATTTTCTTCTGTAAGAACTTTATAGCAGGTGTCCAGCTCCCCCAGCCCCCATTCCTTGCTTCCTGCATTGCTAAGTGCTTGTAATTTGCTCAGGTCATCACAGGATGGCTAGCTGGCATGAGGGGAAGCTAAACTCCACAGTAGCCTGTTCCTCTTCCAGTGGATAGGTCTCCAGAGAACTCCAGAATGGAGGCTATGTCCTTAAGTAAATTAAATATTTTATTGGCAAAATATAACTTGATAATGTATGTATACATTATCATTATAACAGCAAAAAAGAAGATCAAATTTGGAACACCAGCGAAAGAGTAGATGATGTAAGTTTGCACGTGAAGCACATTGCACAGTCCCAGGGAATTGTTACGTGTCGGTAATTGCTTGTTGAATTTGAATGCAAAGGTCTGGGAAAATCAATCCCTGCAGAGTCTCTAGTTTTCAAGGAACCTCTGGAGCCCCAGCTTGTCACGGGCTTGCCCACTTTTCCTTCCACTTCAGAGCTGGAAACCTGGGGTTGCACTCACCCCAGGGTTCAAATAGCAGCTTCAGCCTCAAGAACTCCAGCCTTGTTATGCTGTGGCTCAGTTCCCTTCCCTTCAGGGTCTGGAGCCCCTGGCGTTGTATTCACTCCAGGACGCCAGGATTCAAAGGGCCCTGCAGCCACTAGCAGCTTTGCTTCTAAATGGCCTCAAGCAGTTTTGGCGCTTTGAGCCTCTGAAGCCTGAGAAACCCCTGTGCTGCTGCCCGCTCCCTCCAGGCATCAAATCTGCAATTAGATGCTTATTGGAACACCTGGCAAACACCCTTCTGTGGGACTACCTCACAGCCTGTCAGAACCACCTCTCTGCCTGCCACGCTTCAACTGTTCCTTCTTCCAAGATAGAAGAGAGAAAAAAGAGAGTCAAGTAGAGCCAACCCTTATGTGCTAATCTACAAGACCTGGCCCAGCTCTGGGGTCCGCTACACCCGGGCAGCTCAGGGGCTGCCTCAGTTACTGTGGCAGCCTGACATTCACGGGGCTCCCAGCCTCTGTTAATATTTAATAGGGATTCTGCATTTTACACTTTCTCCTCCTCAGGCTTGTCACTTTAAGCACAACTTCGATCTACCTTCTTTAACTGATTAAACCTATTGTCGTTCGCATTTTTTAAGAAGCTAAAATTTTAGACGTAGGAAGTCTCCAATAAATATTTAACAAATGAATAAAGGGTTTGAAATGCCTTGTGTCTGTAGCAACACAAGATAGTTTTAGACAAACTCAGGAGAATGGATTCCTCTAGAGAATGAGGCAAAGATTCAAGAAAGTCTCTAGGAGATTGGGACACGTCATCTCATCCTCCAGAGACACTGCCTTTCATGTCAATGCTTGCAGACATTTTCGTGTGGCTTCCACTCCACTCCAGCAACTTCCCCTGAACGTGGCTAATTCCTCTGCTCTCAGTTCTCACTGATCCTAGATATGTTTCCGTCATAAAACATGGGATTTTATATTAGATCTGGGTGTGACTTTGCCTGCCTCCCTCACTAAACTGTAGGCTCCTTTGGTTCTAGACTTACTCATTCTTATTTTCCCAGTGCCTACCGTCATTGTTGAACTGCTCTTCTCGATTTTGATTTTATTTCTCCCTCCTCTCCCCCCACAGGGCACACCTACTTTTATTCTTCAGTTTCTACAGTGGGCCTTTGCATTGCTGTTCAGCTGTATACTTGCAGTTTGCTGCGGAGAATGGATATCAGTGTGGGGTTTGGGATAGAAAATGAGATCAAGTGACCGGTCTATTTAAGAAAGAGTTAAGTCTCCAGCATTAGCTATAAATGTCCAGCAAGGGAAGGACTCCTAGAGCTCACAAGCTTCCTTTTATGAGGATTTCTCCTGATAAAAGCAGCAGGAAAACTTTCCCCCCAAAGAGCAACATTCACCCTCCAAAACACAAGCATTTTCTGGAGTGTGATACTCATTTGCTTGTTTAGTTGATAGGTATTTACGGTGCTTACTGTGTGCCAGGACCTTTCAGATCTGATGGGCTACAAACCAGTGGGTCCTTTAGAAATAGGCAACCAGTTGAACTGATATCTGCATGACAGGAGAATATTACAAAAGGAGCTTAAATCCCCACCTTGGGCAATCTTAACATTTTTCCATTTTAAAATGGCTTTTTGGTGTTGAGAACGAAAACCAAAGTGCTATGACTCCTTCAACAACAGATATCTCGCCTCCTCCAAAGAGATTCTTTTTTCGTAGTCCCAAAGGATGATTTTATTTTATTTTTTTTAATCAGTAAGGTAGATTTTATGCATATATAAAACTTTCACACCCTGATTATAGGAAACACACCTTCTCAAGCACACACAGATCATTAGCAAAAACGGATCATATATAGCCAAAGGATAATTTTAAATGTTTAAATTAGAAACTAGCTTTTTATGGGTTTCATCATAATTTTCCCATTCTTGCTGTTAAGCTGTAGTTTTCAAAAAACAGGCTCTTTCACACCCACCCCACTTGCTTTTAAATACTTAAGTTTCTGGGCTTAGGTAAAACTGCTCAACTCTTTCAAACACCCCATTTCATATTCATCTTAAGTTTCTTGTATTTTATCTTTTATGTGACTTTTTAGTTTTACAATTTTGTTGCGGAAAGATTTACTGCCAGGTGAAAGTTATGTTGTTTTGTGGAGGCTCTATTGTGGTTTTGTTTTTAATTGTAATTGATTTCCAAAACTTTCTACGGCCATATTTATGAACAAGTGGTTTTCTTTTTTTTTTTTTTTTTTTTGCTGTACGTGGGCCTCTCACTGTTGTGGCCTCTCCCGTTGCAGAGCACAGGCTCCGGACGCGCAGGCTCAGCGGCCATGGCTCACGGTCCCAGCCGCTCCGCGGCATGTGGGATCTTCCCGGACTGGAGCACGAACCCGCGTCCCCTGCATCGGCAGGCGGACTCTCAACCACTGCGCCACCAGGGAAGATATCAGACCTCTGGTAAAGAGGTAAGGAGATTTGAGTCTGAGCCCTCATTCTACCACTTTCTAGCAAGACAGAATAGCACATCACAGAGGTCCATGTGGGCCACCTGGGAGTCAGACAGACCTAAACTGGGACCCCCATTCTGCCCTTTCTCCTTTTCCCCACCTTTATGCCCTATAATCCTCTTTAACTCCTAGCAGTGATTCTCATTGCCAAAAACTTCATTTGTAGGATCCACTGATGTACCTTTTTTAAAAGGCAGTTGGAGTCAGTATAGCCAAAAAAACAGACCGTTGCTTTGGTTTCACTCTGATGACTAGCTGGCTGATGCTGGACCAATCCATTAACTCATCTTTAAGAGGGACTGGGCTAGATAATCTCTAACGACGTCTCTGGCTCTAAAATTTAATATTCTATACACTTTTTGGAAAAAAATGTATTAGAGGTTTGAATATATCTTATATAGTCAAGGAAGGGTCAAACTCACTCTCCTTAGAGGCAGTTTTGTATCCTCTTTATTTCTTACTCTCCTTGACTCTTTAGGAGACTTTCCAATTCAGTCTTTTGTTTATTCATTCGACAAACATTTACTCAATACACACTAGGTGGCAGTCTCTGTAGCAGACACTGGGCTTAAAGAGAAATAAAATATAGTCTCTACTGCTGAGATGTCTATGGGAAGAGTGCCAGGTAAACACTGTACCATAACAACACATGCAGCGATGTGGAAAGAGGTGAGTGGGAATCTCTGGAACACGTCCTTATCTCATGGGAGGATGGGCATTTATAAACAAGGAAAGAGAGATATTTTTTGTGCCCCCCCCATTGCCCCACCTCCTACCTCACCACACACACACAAATGCACACACCTTCAACAAAGCGTGAAGGCCCATTATGTGCCAAGCACTTTGACTTTGCAAATTATGTAAATGAGAGTGGTATAGCCCATTTTATCAAGTAGTTTATACTCTATAAAGAGAGGTAGGAGTGGTTGATAAATCTCTGTGCTGTTATGTAAAATGAGATACATACCATAAGTAAGGTCTAAAAACATCGCTAAAGGGATTCCTAAGGAGAGAGCACTGCCAGTAGAGAATCAGGAAAGGCTTCATGGAGAGGTTGACATTTCAGACAGACTTTCAGAGTGGCTTAGCAATTCCAGCTGAGTATTGGGTGTCTCGTAACTACTGACTTTCAAAGTGAAATTTGCAACCTCGAGTAAAATCACATCATATTTCTCTTTTGGAAATGATCCCTTTCTATTTCTACTTAAATGTGTTTAAAATATCTGATGGAAGTTAGCAGTTCTGGGCAGTGGAAGCCTTTTTAATGGACTCCCCAGTTTGCCTGCACACTTCACTCTCACCAGCCGCTTTGCGTGCTTACCAAGAAACAGTTGTATTTCTTCCCAAACTGGGTGTTATTTAATTAAATATTATATAAAACCGATGAAATATGAGAGAGAGAGGGAAGACAGGAGTTGTTATTTGTATAAAAATTAAATTGCTTTAGAAAGGCTAAATAAAGTTGAGTCATAAACAAAAATTGCTATTAAATTGGGAGCAGATGAAAAAAAGGTAAAAGCTTTGGGGAAGAGTAATAAAAGAAACTCCATTCAGCAGACCCACACTTAAAGAAAAAAGCTTTGACTTTCCATACAAATTTAGTTAAAATAAACCTCGGAGTGAAATATGTATCATTTTTATGATCCCCTGCATATATTGACTTTTTCAAATGAATGTTTCAAATTGTTACATAATAAGGTCTCTATACTAACTACTCTCACTATGAGCCCTTTTGTATGTACTGCAGACCTTATCAGAGCCTTTAGAGTAACACTGCAGGAGTTCTATGGTCTGAATGATTTTCTAGTATGTGCACGTATCATTAAACTTCAATCCAGCTCTTACAAAGCCAAAACAGCCATGAGGCCAACACTATGAATTCTGATAAAAGAGAAAGAGAGACTCTGAGTCTTCCATCCCAAATATTTTCTTCTCATTCTACATTTTCTCCGTGGGTAATCCCTTCCACCTCTTCTTTTGTCCTACGTGCTAACTGCCAAATCCATATATTCTGCCCCAACTTCTCCACATCTTTTTTACTGACAATTGTACATCTTTCGTCTAGTTTCATAAAGCCTTTGGCTGTTAATGATGACACTTTTAAACTGTGTTATAATAGTTATCTAACCATGTTTATGGAGTACATTAATGTCCCTTTCCACCTCCCAAAACAGAATTTCCAAATATCAACCTAGCCAATGAGCGTGCATTACATGTAGAAAACGTACATTTGGGGAAGTGTACAAGAAGAGCCAAAACAAAACATCTAACAAACATTAAGGTTTCACGTGGAGCTGATAGTTTTTTGAAAAAAGACAGTAAGGCACAGTTGTCATTCTCCTATCATTTGAGATTTAAATTTATTGTCACTACAGCCCTTGATAGGTGCTAGTGTTTACTGATACCAGTATTTTTCTATTTTAGGTGTGGGATTTTTTTCTAGTTAGCAGCCTATAAATGATGCCCATTAATTTTCTTACTAGATTTCAGTATGCAGCATGTAAGTTCAAAAATACATTTTCCATACAGAACTATGTAAAATCACTCTCAAAATATATCTGACAAAGAAAAGCTCACATGGGTTTTTTATTCCCCCCCCACCAAATTCTTTGTTAAGTTAGCATTCATCTTAACTCGCAGGACGTATGTGTCAGCAAATACGGTGCCCATCCCTCCTCTGGGATGCAGGGTCTTTGAGTTCAGGCCTGTGTCTAATCCATCTTTGTATCCTCCCCACCCCAGTGCAGAATGTGAAAATGCTCAATAAATGTTTATCAAAATAGGCTGGGCATGCTCTCTAATGATGGTTATTTTATATAGCCAAGAAACCCACAGGGAAGTTCTATTTTAGATAATGGCCTATCCCAATGAGACTAGCTAGAATTCTAAACATCTAATAATATACCTAGTATCCTTAGATTTAAGAAAGGACAAAGACTTATTATATTTAAAAATTTAATATGACTGACTTTAAAACCAAGTCCAGGCTCAATCAAGCCAGTGAAGAAAAATACAGTCATTGGTTCTTAGAGAAGCAGCAGCATATTTGGGATTGAAATCCTGGCTCTTTCATTTATTTGCCACATGGATATGTGCTAGTTGCTTCCTGGGTCACTGAATTTTTTATCTCTCAATTCCTCACTGATAAATTGGGAATGATAATAATGGGATCTAGGTTATAGGCTGTTATAAAGACTGTTATGAAGATATAGTCAAATATATGTATTTTATATATATACCCATATTTATCTTTTTTTATTGAAGTATAATTGATTTACAATGTTGTGTTAGTTTCAGGTGTACAGCAAAGTACAGTTTTTTATATTTTTTTATATTTATGTATGTATATTCTTTGTCAGATTCTTTTCCCTTGTAAGTTATTACAAAATACTGAATATAGTGCTTTACAGTAGGTCCTTGTTGGTTATCTATTCTATATATAGCAGTGTGCAGTGTGCACATGTTAATCCCAGTCTCCTAATTTATCCCTCCCCCCATTTTCCCCTTTGGTAACCATAAGTTTGCTTTCTATGTCTGTGGGTCTATTTCTGTTCTGTATATAAGTTCATTTGTATCATTTTTTTAGGTTCCACATAAGAGCAATATCATATGATATTTGTCTTTCTCTGTCTGACTTACTTCACTTAGCATGATGATCTCTAGGTCCATACATGTTGATGCAAATGACATTATTTCATTCTTTTTTATGGCTGAATAATATTTCATTGTGTGTGTGTGTATATACATATATATATACACACCCCATCTTCTTTATCAGTTCATCTGTCAATGGACGTTTAGGTTGCTTCCATGTCTTGTCTATTGTAAGTAGTGCTGCAATGAACGTTGGGGTGCAAGTGTCTTTTCGAATTATGGTTTTCTCCAGATATATGCCCAGCAGTGGGATTGCATGATCATATGGTAGCTGTATTTTTAGTTTTTTAAGGAGCCCCCATACGGTTCTCCATAGTGGCTGTATCAATTTACATTCCCACCAACAGTGCAGGAGGGTTCCTTTTTCTCCACACCCTCTCCAGTATTTATTATTTATAGGCTTTTTGATGATGGCCATTCTGACTGGTGTGAGGTGATACCTCATCGTAGTTTTGATTTGCATTTTTCTAATAATTAGCAATGTAGAGCATCTTTTTTTTAAAAAAATAAATTCATTCATTTATTCATTTTTGGCTGCATTGGGTGTTCGTTGCTGCACACAGGCTTTCTCTAGTTGTGGCAAGTTGGGGCTACTCTTCGTTGCGGTGTGTGGGCTTCTCATTGCAGTGGCTTCTCTTGTTGCAGAGCACAGGCTCTAGGTGTGCAGGCTTCAGTAGTTGAGGCATGCCGGCTCAGTAGTCGTGGCTCATGGGCTCTAGAGCGCAAGCTTAGTAGTTGTGGCACATGGGCTGAGTTGCTCCACGGCATGTGGGATCTTCCCAGACCAGGGCTCAAACCCGTATCCCCTGCATTGGCAGGCAGATTCTTAACCACTGCGCCACCAGGGAAGCCAGATGTTGAGCATCTTTTCATGTGCCTATTGGCCATCTGTATATCTTCTTTGGAGAAATGTCTATTTAGATCTTCTGCTCATTTTTTATTGGGTTGTTTGTATATTTTGAAGATTAATCCCTTGTCAGTCACATTGTTTACAAACATTTTCTCCCATTCTGTAGGTTGTCTTTTTGTTTTGTTTATGATTTCCTTTGCTGTGCAAACACTTTTAAGTTTAATTAGGTCCCATTTGTTTATTTTTGTTTTTACTTCCATTACTCTAGGAGATGGATCCAAAAAGATCTTGCTGCAATTTTTGTCAAAGAGTGTTCTGCCTATGTTTTCCTGTAGGAGTTTTATAGTATTCGGTCTTGCATTTAGGTCTTTAATCCATTTTGAGTTTATTTTTGTGTATGGTGTTAGAGAATGTTCTAGTTTCATTCTTTTACATGTGGCTGTCCAGTTTTCCCAGCACCACTTACTGAAGAGACTGTCTTTTCTCCACTGTATATTCTTGCCTCCTTTGACATAGATTAATTGACCATAGGTGCATGGGTTTATTTCTGGGCTTTCTATCCTGTTCCATTTATCTATTTCTGTATTTGTGCCAGTACCATACTGACTTGATTACTGTAGCTTTGTAGTATAGTCTGAAGTCGGGGAGCCTGATTCCTGCAGCTCCGTTTTTCTTTCTCAAGATTGCTTTGGCTATTTAGGGTCTTTGTGTTTCCATACAAACTAAAAATATTTTTTGTTCTAATACCTTTATGTTATTTAGAACAGTGCCTAACATATATAAATGTTTGGCACTATCTACATGTTTACTGTTATTGTTAGATGTGAAGTGATTCTCACCGGCAATTTAACACTTTAGTAAAAACCTTCTTCTCATCTCATGTGACATATCAGGGCCCAGAGATATCACACGGCTTACCTAATTAGTAGATATGCTCATAGTGAACAAGGTGTTAGATGCCTTGAGATTTTTATCTTGCTAAATTCAACCATTAAGTTCATAAGACAAGAGTGACCCCCTACTATATAAAAGGTCCTATGCCACATATGAAGCCAACACAGATCCTTGATAGGCTGAGAGAGGGATTCATTACAGATATTCATTGCAGCTTAGAGATTCATTAAAAAGTTAGTTTGAAAGCAACTTAAAGAGCATAGGAAGCTACTTTTATTACATTTTTGCTTTGTATAGCTTACTAATTCCTACACAGAACAATCTAGTCTGGATTAGCATTTGAAATAATATCATAATGGTTTTATTTAGTTTGCTTTTTAAAATTTATTTCTTGTGTTTATCTCTAACTTTGAAGTGATTAATATTTTCTGAGGAAACCATATTTGTAAGCTGCAGTCAATCCAGTGATTCCCCAGACGACTGCAGGTCAGAATCTCCTGAGGGAAAGTTTTTAAAGACATGAGAAAATTAAGTTGTAACTCCAACCTGTTTAGACCTATGGAATCAGTATGTTTGTAGGCAGGGCCCAGAATATTTACTTTTACACTCTAGCTCTACTCCCAACCTCTGTGATTTGCAGCCGATTATGAGCACTGTTGTGCAGCTTACTACCATCTGGTGGAAGTTAACTGAAATGCAGGCCCAAGATCGTGGGTAAGTAACTTTTTGAACAATATAACTGGCCACTTTGACCAGGCTTCAGTGATATAGAAGCCACAGAGTGACACTATTCTATAACATTTTGCTGTCTAACAAATATAGGGGAAGTAGTTAAATCAGGGAGCTATTGTAGATGTGTGGATGTTCTGAATATTTAATTTATTCATAGTGGTTCAGTTTCTCACTAATATTAGCAAAAAAATGGAGTCAGTGAGAGCACATGGCTACAAGCATCTGTCTCAGATTTGAGGTGATTTTCTGTCACAATCCATCCCGACTTCTCTCTCTGCCTTGCACTTTGAAGTGTCTTTGATCATGGTAATACTTTTAAACTGCAGTTGGTTGTAGAGAACATTGTCTTTTGCAGAGACTCATTGGCAAAAGGTTAATGATGTTGGAAGGAATATTTTTCTTGGCTGAACAGTGTTTTGGTTTCCTCAGCATTACTCTCCCTGGCTGCCTTTTTTCATGTGTCTAGCAGTCCCACATCCTTGATTTTCTTGCCCTAGAATCCGGTTCTTGACTGTTCAACTGCCATTTGCCTGATCCTTTCCGTTACTACTTTTTTCCCGCTTCCTCTAAGTGGGCCAGTTTCCAATTTGCATATTGAAATTTTTTCTTTCACCCTTCTTTCCATCTCAATTTGTTCCTCCTGAGCTTTCTTGTTTAATACCTTCCTGCAGGAGTCCAAAGGCAAAACAAACAATCTGTTTATTACTTAGAGAAAGGTTATTAACCTGAATTCCTCCAAGGGCCAAATGAGTGCAGTAATGAGTCAAGCATGCAGGTCGGGGGCTGGGGTGAAGAGCCAATAACAATTTGCCCAGTGGATGTTGTCTTGCTACAGTATGGGCTCAGGGTGCCAGGCCACCCAGGGTTTTACAGAAGACAGTAACACAGAATTTTAAGTAGAATATCCTGATTTTTAAATGTTGGTGTCTTATTTAGTTACTTTTAAAACCTTGTGAAAGGAGAAAAATAGAGTCATGGGTAGAAGATGGCCCACAATGTCTTTTCGCAAACTTTCGTAGAAATGACGCTGCCCTTCCTGTTCTTATCTCCCCCTTTGCCCCCATAGGTTCTCATTGTTGCTTAAGTTCATGTCACCTGCTGTAAGGAGGCCCACCAAGATTATAAGTGTTCAGGTCTTCCCTGGGTATTATGTGTCTCCCCAAAATTCATATGTTGAAACCCCAACCCCCAATGTGATGATATTAGGAGGTAGGGCCATTGGGAAGTAACTAGGTTTACATGAGGTTATAAGGGCGGAGTCTCATGATGGGACTAGTGTCCTTATAAGAAGAGACTAGAACTCTCTCCACCATGTGAGGATGCAGCAAGAAGGTAGCCATTTGCAAACCAGGAGGAGAGTCCTTACCTGATGCTGAACTGTTGGCACCTTGATCTTAGACTTTCCAATGTCTGCAGTAGCAGTGCTGTCTGTGATTCAGTGAGTAGGTTTTTATAATTCTGAGCTTCAAATTAGGAAGTCCTTGTTGCTGCCCACCTAAGCTCTGTTTTCCACAGGCCAATAAAGCTGACACTTTGGTCTCCATCTGCCTGATGTCTCCATCTCTTCTGTCTATCTCTTAATTGGTTCAAAACTCTAGCAGTGAATGGGGTGTAATTTCTAATCTCAGACATCAACTTTAGATTCTTTGAAATTAAATACACTCTAATTTCAGACTTGTTCAGGAATCATCTGTCTTGCTGTGCTTCCGTAGAGATATAGGGAGGATTCTGGTCCTATCCTTTCTATTGTGTCCCAAGGATGGGCCCAATTCATCCTACAAAGTGGAATGCCAGAGACTGTTTTGTTTTGCTATCAGGGCTTACAATCAATGTTTGTATTTAAACTATCCTTCCAAGATCTTCTCTGTTTGGGCATCATACTTGGGTTTGTATTCTCTTATTGTCTCGCGATTGTTAGTTCTCTTGTTATTTTCTTCCTCCCAGTAAGTTCGTCAACTTGAGTTACCAGAATTTATCTCTTATGATGTTAGATCAGAAAGTAGGGGCTTCCCTCGTGGCGCAGTGGTTGAAAGTCCGCCTGCTGATGCAGGGGATACAGGTTCATGCCCCGGTCTGGGAAGATCCCACATGCCGTGGAGAGGCTGGGCTCGTGAGCCATGGCCACTGAGCCTGCGCGTCCGGAGCCTGTGCTCCGCCACGGGAGAGGCCACAACAGTGAGAGGCCCGCAAAGTAGGACCAATGCTTTTCTTCTTCTCATCAAATGTCATCAAACATCATCACAGATTTGTATCAGAAACATTTGTTTTCTTCCAAATCTTTTCATCATGCCCATATTCAGAGAGGTGGAAGGAGAGAAGGGAGGCCAGTGTATAGTGTAGCTCAGATCCTAATTATATTAATCAAAGCCAACTTCCATTCAGTTGAATTCATTAGGAACTATGAAGATCATCACCAGGGCTTCTACAATGAAGAGAAAAAAATGCAGCACTTTATGAAGAAGACCAAAAGTTTGGAACTATAGAGAAAAAATAATATTTTTCTTATGTTGTTGGGATTTACCAAGGCTCAGCATGTGGCATTCATCACTGTCCACTCACCATATATTAGGATAGAAGATTTCACTGTTAGATCTATGATTCTGACCCAGCCAACACCTTTCATTATAACCTATGGAATCCTTATTCATTTAGGGATAAATTCTACCGTCACCTTTGCCTCAGATGCTTCTTCCATCCTCCCCTAATTGAAATGCGTTTTCCTGTGACGATATCATTTCCTTAGAAGCCACCTTCTTTGAAGGGTACACTTTAGTCTATCTTGAGTCAGTTATTTAGGAAGAGGGATCAGCCAACTATTATTCCCACTGATACTCCCACATCTTTGTTTTACCACCATCACTCAGCAAAACTCTTCCTCTTGAAAATGGATACAATCTTTTGGAGAGGTACCGTACCACGGGAACACACTAGTCTTATCCAGAGACTTCAGTACCTAAGTTTCTTCTTTACTCTACCCCATATAGAGGCCTTCTTCATAGCAACATCTGTGTTGATGGCCTCTAGCATCCTGGAGGTGCTTGTTTTCAACTCCAATGATCTGCCTTAGTTTGGGCCATTGTTCTATCTACTATCACTCCCTCTCTCTTTCTAATTGCCCAGACCATTTCTCAGCCTCCATTAGGGTGTTTTTTTTTATTTTTTATTTTTTTGATTCATCCAAAGAGTTGTCATCTTCCTTCACTGAACACCTATAGTGCTTTGCATCTCTCTTCTTTCTGTTTCTTACTGTGTGTCTGCCTCACGTCAGAGTCATTCATTTTCCTCTGTCCCCAGTACCTTATCAGAGGCAGAATGAAGTAGAAGACAGATGTGTAGCAGAGTCAGACTGGTTTGACTTTAAACGCCAAAAACTCTAGTTACTGGCTTCGTGATCTATTGCTGACTTACTGGCTTTGTGAGCTTTGCTGACCTACTGGCTTTGTGATCGTTGGTAACTTATTCAAACTTTTTAAACCATAGTGATTTTGGTCTTTTCAGAAAATTGGGGGCAATAATACCTACAGTTATAGATTGGTTCTGAGGATTAAATGGAAAAATACATGTAAAGTATCTAACAGTTTTTGTTAGCTGATAGTCAGAAACTACAGGGAAGTTATTACTAGAAACTGGAAGAAAGAGTCTATTACTGATCCTCCCCCCCATGCTTAGCACCTTGCCCAGCGAATGTGATGGTTCATATTTATCGGATAGGTAAGCGAACAAGTGAATAAATGAATGATTTAAAGAACTCTTCCTGCTAAAGCATTCTTTTACTTCTTAATAAAAATAAAATCCATTGCTTTAGAAACTAAGAAGGATACAAATTAAGATATTAGAGTTGACTTCTGTATTAGTTTCCTAGGGCTGCTGAGAGAAAGTACCACAAACTGGGTGGCTTAGACAAGAGAAGTTTATTGTCTAATAGCTCTGGAGGCCAGAAGTCTTAGATCAAGGTACTGACCTAAGGTTTGGTTCCTTCTGAGGGCTCTGATGAAAGGATCTTTTCGATGCCCTCTCCTAGCCTCTGGTGGTTTGCTGGCAATCCTTGGTGTTCGTTGGCCTGTAGAAGCATCGCCTAGTCTCTGCCTTCATCATCATGTGACAGTCTTCCTATGTCTCCACCTTGTCTTTCCTCTGTACCTGTCTCTTGTGTCTAAATCTACCCCCCTCTTTTTATAAGGATGTAGTCCTATTCGGTTAGGGCCCACCCTAATGACCTCATCTTAACTGGATCATCTGCAAAGACCCTATCTCCAAATAAGGTCACATTCACAGATAGTGGGGGATTGGACTTCAACATCCTTTTAGGGAACACAATTCAACCCGTCCATCACAGCTTCTAATTTATAGTAACTGTAATATAGAGAGAGATACGAGACCAAGGTAAGAATAATTAATGGACAATATAAAAAAGCGTATTTTCAGTCATTAAACTGAATGCTGTAAACCCCTCCGTATTCTAAAACTTAATGAAAATGATGGTTTGCAGGGTCAAGGAAAACTTTGTGGACAAAGGGTCATTTGTTGCTGGGCTCCTTCCTTAAATAAATGTTATTTCTAAATAATCATATTTTCTGTACATTGTTACTGGTTAACATTTTGAAATAGCTTTAGATTGCTCGAGCTAATGAGACAGCTCAAACAATAGGATCAGGCTGTTAATGTGGCTACAGTACATGTGTGTTGCAAGAAAGAAGTTTCCAGGGAACGAGAATTGCTATGGTAACCTGATATATCATTAAAAATGTAATGAATAAATATCATCAGGGTCTCAGATTCATCGCACAGAAAAAACTTCAAGACTGGGATGACTAAGTAGTTATCATGCTGATTGCTCGAAGTTTTGTATGCTAAATCAGAGTGATTGTCTATTAACAAAAAAGTAATAATATTCAAATAATCCAGGACTTCATAAGGTGCCTAAAAACTCCTTCAATATAGCCTTTTGATTTAAATCACTGACATTTTCCTCAAAATATTAATTTTATCTGTAAGAAATAGTCATAATAATAAGCCTGATTATATGCATTTCAAAAGAAATAATAATCTGCCAACTCTTAAGAGTACAATAGACACTGTAGTATCTTGGTGTTCAGTATGGAATTAGGAAGGAGATCTTTTTCTTAGAGCTCTCTCCTGCTGTTATAGGATCCGCCTTTCACACCCCACCTTTTCTTTCTTCCCCCAACTTAACAACTCATTTAATCCCTAAGATGTATCTTGCTATTTGTCTATTTCTTTCAGTTTATTGCATCTGTCTCTGAAGAAATGAGGCAGATACTCTAGCACTCCAGTGTTAAACAAAATTCAACCTCTTGGGTAGTAGACATGGAAGGCACAGCTTGGGATGGGTGATAGAAGAAATAATTGCCGTCAAAAGATATACCTGCTCCTACTTCCATCAGTTTTGTCTCCAGTAGCCACTTTCTGGATCTCCTATATGATATCTGTACTTTCCTTCTCAGTTTCTCTATACCCATTTTCCATGAGAGGAATGTGGTGATATCACCAGTGATCTGTGTGTCCTTGCCATGCTCCTCCTACCATAGGGCCTTTGCACAGGTTGTCCCCTCTGTCTGGAGCACTGTCCCCCCACATTTTGCCTAGTTAATTACCCACCTGTCCTTTAGATTTCAGCTTTAGCCTTACTTTCTCAGATAAGCCTTCACCTGACTGGTCAAATTCCCTTCCTGTCGGCTCTCACAGCATGTGTACCTTTTGTTCATACATCATGGTGGCACCTGTATGACAGTCTGATTAAAGGAAGAACCATTGTGGCACCTACTATATATTTTTGCTCACCACGGTGTTTCCAATTCTGGTACAGAGTACAGTCCCAATAAATATTTATTGAATAAACTAATACATAGCTTGTGTTCCTGGACTACACTTAAGAATTTCTGACTTAGATATATGCTTGCATCCAAGAAGGATTCTGTTTCATGTTTGCACTGGCACAGTGTGTTGGCAATTAGCGCGCTGTGGTCTCACAATCTACAGTGATACCATTAATGACTGTTGAAAACCGAAACTTTCTATTGCTGTCTTATTTGGGGTAGTATGTTTCATAAATCTAACCACACAGTTATAATCTCACTGTCCTTGTTGGCGTGTATTGTTCATAATATAATGCACACAGTTGATGTAATGTAGCCAGAAATTTTCTGTGGAGAAGAATGTTAGGCTTTAAAATGGTTTTTGATGTACTGAATGATTACCACTGTGAATGCAGTTGTAAAAAAAAGGTAATAGATATGCAGAAACACTTTGAAATGTAATTAGTTCTTTAGGATTCTGAGGCCATGTCAGTATATGGCAGGAAAGGATTAATGTCACAGACGCTGTGGGCTTAAGAGGTGGGAAGTGATGCTATACTTGCCCTCTTTGGTACAGTATTTTGGAATCTCAGAGAAATTCCAAAGAAATATAAGAAGTGTTCTGTGTCTTTAAGTAGCGCATAATCTAGTTGGGATATGGTCCATACAAAAACATAAAGCGAATCTGAATTTCTAACCATATGGAAAAGCACACAGAGGCGCACACACACACACACAGAGCCATTCTGTAGCCATAATGAAAAGGAAAAGACAAAATCATCCCAGTGATCTCCAGGGTCCTACATGATCTGGATACCAGCCCCTCCTACTTCTGTGACTCCCCTTTCTTCTGCTCTTTTCTTCTTTCACTCCATACTGGCAACTCATTATTTCTACCTCAGGGCTTTTACACTTGCTGGTCCCTCGCCTGGCATGCTCTTCCCCCAGAGAAACGCATGGCTGGCTTCCTCAAATCCTTCAAGACTTCACTCAGTCACCTTCTCAGTGAGGCCTACTTTGTCCCCTCTGTTTAAAACTGCAACCTCAACCAATATCAATGCTCACAATTCCCCTCCCTTTATTTTTCACCAATGCATTTTATACAATGTAATAATACTATGTTATCCTGGTTTTTTTGCTGCCTTCCCTCTAGAATGTGAGCTCCCTGAGAGCAGAGATTTTTATCTGTTTTCTAACTGCTGGGCGTCCAGGGTATATAGAACAACACCGGCTGCATAGTAGGAGCTCAATAAATATTTGTTGAATGAAAGCACTGCATAGAATAGAAGAGGAAAGTACCCAGCCTTTAGAGCTAGACTCCATCTCCACCATTTACTTGCTGGGTAATCCCAGGCATAACAGGTAGCCTCTGTGAACCTCACCTGTAAAATGAAGACTATCTCCCTCATTACTGCCTAGAAGTGTTTTTGTGTGTGTCGCCTCGTCTTTAATTGTAGAAGTGAGACTAGTAATCTCTCCCATTCTTGTATGGGTGGCCCTGTTGATGGCATACAACAGGCGCTCAGTAAGTAACAGCTGTTGTTACTATCAGAAAGCCTTTCTGGAGGAGTAGGTTTAAATAGATAGAGACTTGAAAGAGACATTAGCAGAGTCTACAGAAACAAATAAGTTATGTGTGGGGATTGAATGAAATAATGAATATTCAGTCTAAATACAGAGTGTGCCTGTAGTAGGGGCTGGATACCAGTGGCAGAATGTTTGCTGTTCTTATTGTGCTTAAGGACAGGGCCTGCTCTGTGTGGAAAGAAATGAGAGCGTTGGGGCAGGCTAAGAATCACTGAGCCGTGTGAAGACAGCAAGATGAAGAAGGGGATGTGGAAAACCGAGGCCATCGTAGGAGGTCATGACATGACCAAATACTGGATGGGGAAGAGTCTTTCTTCAAACACGTGTGGATGTTTGGAATTGTGAAAATCAAGTCACAAGGGCTGGCAAACGGTGATAGGTAGCCTGCTGGGGTACTGGAAATGTTCTTTACCTCCATCTGGCTGGTGGTTCCATTGATGAATATATATGTTAATTAGTGAAGCAGTACATGTTACAGTATGTTACAGTATGTTACAGTATGTTAGTTAAAATTTGTCAAGCTGTGTACTTGACTGTATGGAAGTTACGCTTCAATAAAAAAGTTAAATATGTCTATGTGTGTGTGCATGTGTACGTGTGTGTGTGTGTGTGTGTGTGTGTGTGTGTGTGTGTGTGTAGTCCCAAGGAAACTTGCTTTGAAATGATAAGGTGATGATGACATGGATGGCTATGCAAACCCGTAAGAAAGGAGAGATTCAAGCAAGAAATTTATCAGTCATGAGTGGTGTAGAGAAGAACTTGGACTCAAGAGACCAGAAAGATTTTGGTGCCGCTACCTGAGACGCTTATTGGGCCGTGGAGGGAGGTAGGAGAGGGAGGTAGGGGAGGCGTTTGGAGGTCATTTAGTGTTGAGTCTTCACATGGCGAGCTGTGAAGCAGCTTCAAGTAAGAAAGTTCTCTTTCAAGTTAAAAGAAGAACTGATCGTGCTGCAGCCCCTGGAAATGTCTGCTCTGAGCCCACGATGCGAGTTGTAAAATCTCCTTGTGAAAGTTGGAGATATTTTTTAACACCACAAAGAAATGTGGGAGAACTCTAGAAATTCTGGCTTTCCAAAGTAAAATTCACAGTACCGACTATCTATAGGGAAACTTCTATGAACGTTTTTGTGGCTGGTTTTCTTGCATGGAATCATGGAATGACAGAGCTGAAAGGATTTCAGATGCCATCTGATTCAACAGCCTCATTTTCTAGAAGCTAATCTTCAAGAAGTTATCCATAGTGACATAGCTGGTTCATTTAAAGCTAAAGAGAACTTAAATTTACGTAATAAATTGCTGCTTGACTTCCTCCCTCCCTTCCTTCCTTTATTTTCCCCTCTGCCGGCCCTCCTTTCTTTTACAAATTAGGAAGGCATGTTTAATAATCCCCTTAGCAACAGGATGAATAATTATAATACTTTTTGTATATTAAGAAATTGTATTTATTTTAGTTCACTCTGGTCCATAAACTGTTATTCGGATTGAATTATTTAATATATTGAAATGTATTCCAAGTTCTTTATCTAAATGGAGCTGTGAAGTAAAAGCGTGTATTTGTTTTCTGGGTAGGCACTTGCTTTAAAATGTGTAATAAGATTGTCTTAGGGTCAATAGCACCTTCACAAAAGAAAAGCAGAAACATTAATATTATAATCCTGGGTAAGCCGTTCAAACAAACACAACAGCACATTTTAATTTCTTTAATTCACACTAAATTGTTAGGAAAATTGCTCATGTTCACAGCATGGGTTCTTACTTCTGGGTTTGTAAAACTAAAACAAAAAGAAATGACGTGCAAATATTGAGAGAAAAGTCAACAATTAAAATCTTCAAACTTAACCTAGTCATCATCAATTAAACAACCAAGGAAGTGAGTCAGTTTTGAGACGGATCTTAGAACATTTTCAATTAAAAGGAGCAAATTCATTTTCATCTTTTAGTTATAGCTAAGGTGCATTTGAAATCCTCAAATATTGTTTTTGAATTTAGGCCTTATAACTAAAATTTGATAAGTCATCATGCACTATATTAAGTCTTACAATACTTTTCCTTTTTATTTCAAGTATCAAAATGTAAAAATGGTTATTATCACCTTTTAGTAAAATAGAATATATTAAGTAAAAGAATTGAGACATTTTTCTATCCAGGTAAGTGCATCTGAGGAAAGAATTTGAAAATACTTGTACCTCGAGCTCATGCGGGGTTCTTCCCCTAAGTGGACTTTGCTTTGCTTGTTCTGTTCGCACAGGTGAATCATTTTTGGCCTCTAAATCAGGAATGAAAAGAAAAACAGGAATGGGGAGATGTGTTTTCTCTTTGATCCATTCTCTGATCATAAAGGAAGCCGGGAATATGGAAATGTGTTTTCTCTTTGATGCAGGTTTTCATCAGTATATTTATAAGCAGCACGGGGAGTTCTTGCAGAGATGGGAGAAATCTCCCACCCTGGAGCTTCTGTGGTTCCAAGGTATCTGACATGATTATAGAAAATACAGATGAGCTCAGCTTTCATGTTGGGGTTAAATCAGATATTCAACAAGTATTTATCAAGCATCCACAGGGCGGATAACTTTGAACCACACTCCAGGCATAAACCGTAACCTCTCACAACTCAGCTCGATGCGTAGATTTAAGTATGTTGAAGAGCTTCATCCTGGCAAACACTGCCTTGTTTATCCTTAATCCAGAAACTGGCCTTAAATCTGATATGAAGGCATCATAGCTGTGGTCACATTCACAAAGTTGGAATAGAAATTCGTCCATATCCTGGGAAGCCCACATCTGTGCTATCACCTGGGCCTGTGAGTATTGTATTATCATTTTTGAGTTCTTCAATTCCCAGCATCAAATAGAAATCTCATTCTATTAGTGATCTTTGTTGTACCCCTAGAAACTCAAAGTGTGTCTGTGGCATAATAGATTTCTAATTGGATTTAGTTTCTCCACCATCTCTTCCTCCTCCTTTGCCTTCTTTCATTCATTTCTGTTGCCCCCTGCCTCCCCAAAACAGGGCTGTAAATGCTTACCCAACTTTGTTGTTATGGTTATTAACTCACACCCAGTCAGGTCAAGAATCCTCCTGGGACCTTGTCGCCATGATGTCTGGGTCTGGGTTGCTTGATTCTGGAACTCCATTCATTCTCTCCTCCTTGCTCACAGAGTGTGAAAATCCAATCAAAGGGCAGCACGATATGGAGCAGTGGTTCCCACACCTTGATGATGATCTAAATTATCTAGGGATTTTTGTTTAACTAAGAGTCTTGGGCTCTGTCTCCGGAAATTCTGGTTTCAGTAGGTCTGAGGTGCTTTCTAATGATGGACCAGATTTGGGAAACACTGCTTTCCTGTAAAACCTGCTAGTCAGTGTGTGGTCTGCAGGCCAGCAGTGTCAGCCTCACCTGGGGGCTTGTTAGAAATGCAGAATCTCAGGCCTCACCCCAGATCTACTGCATCAGTCAGAATCAACATTTTACCCAGCTCTCCATGCATCAGCATATGAAAGTTTGAGAAGTTCTTCTGTGAAGAACTCAGGCAGAAACGTTAGATTGTGCTCTCAAAATTGCTAGTGACCTAGGAAATGTGCTTTACACTTTTCTACTCTTTTCCTCAAAGGAAAGAGAAAGAGATTGAGAGAGAGAGAAAGAGTTGGTTTAAATGATATCTTACTTTACAAGATTCTAAATACTTTTAAAGAGGTTTTTGTTTGTTCGTTTAGCAGCGAAGGTGAATTAGAAAGATGATTAAGAGAAATGAAAATGTCAGGTGTGTGGTATATTCAGTGTGTGTATGTGGGGTGTGTATGGTATGTATGTGTGTGTGTGTGTACTTATGTGCATGTATTTATGTGCATGATGATGGGAAAACAATGATTCCATTCCCCACTGTACTTGTTTGCTAGGACTGCTGTAACAAAGTACCAAAGATTGGGTGTCTTAAACAACAGAAATGTATTGCCTCACAGTTCGTCAGCAGAGTTGGTTCCTTCTGAGGGCTCTGAGGAAAGGGGGCTTCTCTCCTTGCCTCTTCTCCTTGCTTGTGGCAGCACAGCTGCAGTCTTCACATGGTTTTCTCCCTCTGTGCATGTCTGTCTCCAAGTTTCCCCAAAGATAAAGATACCAGTCATACTTATTAGGGCCCACCCTAATGTCATCGCTTTAACTTGGTTACTTCCATAAAGACCTTATCTGCAAAAGAGGTCTCATTCTGACGTGCTGGGGGTTAGGATCTCAGCATGTGAATTTTGGGGAGACACAGTTCAACCCATACCATCCAAAATAGTCGCGGACTACAAATGAGAAGAGGGATGTGGGGTCCCTGAATCACCCTCTCTGTCCTCCCCACCTCCACCTGGGATTGGATCAGAACTATTGTAGAGAAATAGGCCTCCTGAGAAGGGCTGTTCCCTGGCCGGCCTTGAGGTCATACTAGCCCAGGCTGGTTATGCTCAGCATCGGTCAAAAAGCACAAATCCTTCCACTGTGCTGACTTTTACTTCCTGACCATAAGTGAATAGAGGAGCAAGACAAATGATCTTCGATGGACTGCTGGCAAGGTTTACTTCCACTAAAAATCAAACCCACCATAATTTCTTTCTAATGGCCCAACTGATCCCTGATCAAGGGCCTACAAATCTACCCAGCTCTCAGTCCTCCCAGCTTCAGGAAAACAAAAATGTCAGTGATTTTCTTTACCGGGCACTCTGCCAGGGTCCCCTGGGTCCTGGTTTTATTATTGCTGTATCTGTGAGGTGTGGTCTGTGCATAATCTGAGAAAGTCAGCTACACACTAGACAACCTTGATTTAAAGCAAAATGCCGTGGGCAGACTACCTTACCCAAATAGCAGTGAGCTCAGAGAAAGCAATGAAATGAAGCCTACAGGGAGAAATGGCTGGGATTTGAACACCTTCAGTATTCACAAAACCTGAGGGGACATAGACATATCATGCTACCAGCTAGGAGCAACTTACACCCCACAAGTATTTCCCTGAGAGCCTACAGAATTACAGTGAGTGACTCAAATAGTGGAGTAAAATGTATTCATCTTAAGTCTGTCAGTGACCCCTGCTTTTGTGAACTTAAATCAAGTTCAAGGTGACCTTGACAAATTGGAGAAGCCAATACACGCAAACAGGGAGAGGTTTCACAGGTAATTCATGTAGGATAATTAAAACTTTATAAATATAAGCCACTCATGGGATTGATTTTGCAAAAGAATAGCAACTAAGTATCAGAGGCTAGGTGGAGTGGGCAGGTCAAGGTTGAGGGTGACAGCGTCCTAATGTGGATTAATATGCACAAATAGGATGGACAGAGCCTAACAAGAAGTTTAAAAAGTTTTAAAACTTTTTTGATCATGGCTCATAGTAAAAAATAATTTTACATTGAGACCTAATATATGTACATTACACGTATGTATCTGAGACAAACGTTTAACAAAATAATACTTACCCTTACTATATGTGAAACTCTATTTTCTCTTCTCTTCTATCCCATCCCATCCCATCCCATCCCAGACTATCTAATTCTATCCTATCCTACCCTATTCTATATCTCTCCATTCTTTTTTAAAACTTTTAGTGTGGGTGTGACTTACTACACTGATTTGATGACCCACCTAATCGGGGCCAACCTGGTGCAAAACATCCTACAATGCACAGGAGAGCTCCCACAACAAAGAATTATCCTGCCCCAAATGTGAGTAGTGCTGCTGCTGAGAAACTTGGCTCTACACTTAGCATTCTTCTAAATGTGCTTTAGAGCATGATTTTCAGTCTATGAGCTCCTTGGAGCCTCGGAGCTCTGTCAGAGTGGTTCAGGGGGAGAGTGATGGGACCCAGGGACTCCTACCCTCTCCCGCACCAGTCAGAGCAGGCTAGACTTTTGTTTGTAGGATGACCAACTCATGCCAGGTTGCTTGGGACGTTCTTGGTTTTAGCACTGTGAGCCCCACATCCCAGGAACTCCCTGAGAACCCAGGAAACCAGGTCAGTTGATGACCCTATAGCATACCAGACAAAAAGAATTGTTCTTGAGAAGGGGTTCTGCTTAAAATAAGAGGGAAAACCTGTTAAAACCCACTACTTTCAGAAGCATAAATCTTATAGTGGAAGGGTATTGAGAAGAACTTGGAGGAGACCTGTAAGGGATCTTTTTTTTTTTTTTTTGTGGTACGCGGGCCTCTCACTGTTGTGGCCTCTCCCGTTGTGGAGCACAGGCTCTGGACACGCAGGCTCAGTGGCCATGGCTCACGGGCCCAGCCGCCCCGCGGCATGTGGGATCCTCCCGGACCGGGGCACGAACCCGTGTCCCCTGCATCAGCAGGCGGACTCTCAACCACTGCGCCACCAGGGAAGCCCAGGGATCATTTTTAAATGTTACTAAATGGTCTGGGGAAGAGTCTCGTGAAGAAATGTTAAAGAACTAGGTTTTTCTCCCTAGACCGAGAACCCTGGGGAGAGAAAGATCTTAATCACCATCTTCATGGGAAGAAAGCAGCCACATTATTTGAATGGATTTAAGCAGCTGTTCTCTGCTCTTATTTTTGACGGGTTAAGAGGGGTTCATCCTGCAATATCAGGAAGACCTTCTTGCCTTTTTTTTTTTAAGAAATTTTAAGAAAATGTTTGGAATGTCTTATGGATTTTTTTCTGAGGAAAGAAAAAGATAAAAATTTACCTTTTAAATAATTAAATTATTTGAATTGGGTATTTCCTATAGTCAGGGGACTTTTGGCCATGGCCACTTGAGCTTCCTTCAGTCTGTGATTCTGTAAATGGCTTGAACCTTTATCTGGCAAGGGCCGTGGACTAGGTTCACTCTGGAATTAATGGAAAAAGACACAAATCCTTCTTTTAGGAGATGACATTCCCCAAACAGTCAATCAGAAATCAACTGCATCCTTTTTTAGGTCATATCTTCTTGAAAGTGTCCCTGTAAGGATATATTTTTTTCTATTTCCTGCAAGCCAGTTTATTGTGGTTGCTCAGGTAGTTTCTCTCACTCAGAGGTACAACTAATTAAACTTCAACAAGGTAGCACCTGACCTCACTGCTTGACCTCCTTTCGGCGCCATTTTGTTATACTTTGGTTCAGTGTTCTCATATACTCTTAGCCAAAGGTCAACAAAATATTTCAAAGCTATAATTAATAATATCTTTGGCTCTTTAAATGTTTTAAAAGCAATAGAAATTCCCCCTGACTGGCTTCCCTGGTGGCGCAGTGGTTGAGAGTCCGCCTACTGATGCAGGGGACACGGGTTCGTGCCCCAGTCTGGGAAGATCCCACATGCCGCGGAGCGGCTGGGCCTGTAAGCCATGGCCGCTCAGCCTGCGCGTCCGGAGCCTGTGCTCCACAACGGGAGAGGCCACAACAGTGAGAGGCCCGCGTACCGCAAAAAAAAAAAAAAGAAAAAGAAATTCCCCCTGATGTCTATTTGCTACCCAGAGTTAAAATGGTCATGTATCAAGAGTTTCGTTTGACCTTCCTTTCTCCAGAAGAATCTGTAATAACATTTTCTCCTGTGAAGATGAGATATCTACCCAAAGGTGAGAAGACGACATTCCTGTATGTAGAGTGTCTCTAATCATTTTAGAAATAGAAACTACTTTTTACTTCCCTGATGCATGGAGATCTAGAGTGTGATATGATGGTGAAGTCTGACTCAGGAAGTGAAAGGGCTGCTCACTGAGATGGAAAGCCCTAGAAAGGAGCATTAGAGTGAGCTTGGCAGCTGTCTCCTTTCACTGTCCCCTCCATGGAAACTTCTGGGGAACTGCAGAGGCAGGGAAGCCGAGGGTCTATGGGCTCACAAATGAGCCTCTTCCGCCAGCTTGTCAAGATGCTTCTAGATGTAAACAGTGCATTTCTAACAAGGCAACACCTCATTTCCTTCCGTTAGGAATAAAGAGAATCTCTTTGAAAACTCAGGAATTGTGTCACCGGTATTTACTGTATTTTAATTATTATAGACCCATTTGTTCAATTTAAGAGGCCATGGATAACACTTAAATACCTGAATGGTAGCCTGCATTCAAAGAGTCACTGAGCTATAAAATACTCATTTGCCAAACCCTGTTGTCTTAGATCATTAGTTACTACTGAGATCCATAATGATTTGGCCATTTCCAGCGATAAGCAAAAAATAAGCGGTTCATTATCTTTAGTACCCACAACTAAAGTTACTTATTGCCACTCTTAACTGAATGGTTCTATTTGCTAATAGTTTTTCCAAAAATTTACTTTTTTTGTTAGAGAAAAGTCACTTTTTCCTCAGATAACTGCACATATATTTTGTTCTAGAATACATGTTATGTCCTTAGCAAAAATTGAATGTAGAAATCTTCCTCACATTTCAAATAAAATATCATTAAGCAAAGTTCTTGCTGCTTGAGGGGGAAAAAAATCACTGTGTAAATAGTATACAAAGTAATGACCTTATTCCAGTTCACTTTCCAGATGGAACACAATGGCTCAGCACAGACATTTAAGAACCAAGTTGGAAAAAGGAACAATACAAAAGGAATAGAGATGAACTGTAGGTTCAGGATGGTTTGGTAATTGCCTAACATTTCCCAGCTGGGTAAGGAACATAACTTGATAAATACCACAGGGTGGAGGGTGAGAACCTGAGGGCCTCGGTTGGCAGGAGAGTGAAAACCAAAGAGAACTCAACTAATTTAAATACATAATACATCGGTGCAGGGGTGTGTAAAAGGAGACAGATAAGGAGGAGGAGAAATAGGAGAAAAGAAAGGCTGAGGCAGCTGGTGAGGAGTTAGGCTCTGAGCAGCAGAAATGATGGTCACTCTAAGAACAGGAAGCTGAATATTGAATTTTGAATGTTTGTAATGTAAGCCCCTCCCTCTCTCAAAACCTTTGGTAAACTCGTAAGTGGCTCTTGCATCCTTGATCCCGTGTTTGTTTGTTTTGCTTTTTAATTTTTTGTGTGTTTTGTTTTTCTTTGTTTTAGAGCACTTATTTTCTGAAACTCTTACATAAGATCTATATAATCTATGTTTTTGTTTCCGGTCTGGATTTTCCTACTAGGTGAGGGGATTTTGTCTGTTTTGTTTCCCTCTATAGTTCAAGGACCTTCAGCAGTGCCTGATTCAGAATGGATCCTGATACTTACCTTTGAATGCATGAATAAATGGTTGAATGGGAGCTGCCATGACCCTTAGGTTTTCAGAAGACTTAGGGGAAATCCAGAGGAGGCTTGATGGCCTGCCTCAGGTCACCTTATTTAAATTTACCGGTTGGTGTCCTCCAAAGGTTCCAGTTACTTTAAAATTCTAATAGTTCTTCCTTTTCCCAATTTTCTCTTTCCCAGAAGCCTAGCTTTCACCTGCATAAATTCATGGCTTCTCTCCCTAGTCCAGGTACATGGACCAAATTGTATATTATTTTGTTTAATGAGGAACTTATTTAGTGATAGAATTTTTTCTATTCTCATTAATAAATGATTAATGATACATTAATAGTAAACAGTATTTAGCAATGATATATTTTTTTCCAGCTTGAGAAATATGGATGAAATTTACAGTAGGCTCTCAATACCTCATACCCTACATTCTGCCTTCTGGTTTTCAGCTTCGGACTCTGAAAGCTGACAACCCAAGCATTAAACTTGCTTAATGCAAGGAAGTAGTTATGAGGATAGCAAATGGAAGTGCTTCATGGTCTAGAATGGCAATGCAAACCAATGAAGCTGACCTGCCTGCAACAGCAGGGACGGAGGCCTGCGGTGAGTTGGAAAGTGCTGGCCTCATCTGAGGTATTCAGATTCACATTTTGAAAAGTTGTGCAAGCCAGTAACGCATTTATATGACCATTTGCGGAATGCCGTTTTGTAGTTATGATTCCTAATTTCAAGCATAATGGGATTAAAAAGCTGATTTTGCTCATAAATCTAATTTTTGTTTTACAAGTCCTTCAAAATTGTCCAGTTAATTCTGTGACTCATATGAAGATCTTATGTGAATATATATATATATTTTGTGAATATATATGTATATATATAGGAGTTGCGTTTCAAATCTATCGTGTTGAGCTACACAACAAAGAAAGTATGCAGAGGATGATAAGACAATCTATGAACTGCAACAGTTCAGCAAAAGCATGAAATTGGAGCCAAAGGTGATGAGGAAAAATATAAGCTGCCACCCTGTCTCAGAAATTCCTGGAGAGCTCAGCAGGAACGGGACTCTCCCATCACACGTGGAATGTGATTTAACCCAATTCTGTTTGCAGCTGGTTCAAATCCCAGCTCCTCCCTTACTAGTTGTTTGGCCTTGAACAAGTTACTTAACTTGTGTTAACTCTATGTTAGAGTGTCTTTATTTGGATGGTGGGGTTTATAATGGTAGGTGCCTCTTGGTTCATCATTCAAAGGGATGTTGTGAGGATTAAGTGAGTTAAGGCACACAGAGGACTTAGAACAGGAACTGAAAGGATTTATTTAGTTAGTTATGTATCTGTGCATTTATGTATTTTTGTATTTATGTATTTATGTTGTTGTAACTTTTTTGCTATTTCAAAAGGCAGGGGAGCTCTGCTGACATTTAGGTTATCCCTATTTACTGCCTCTGTCTTCCCTGCCCCATATGCCCACTTGTTGAGGGCAAATGTAATGGGTTATACTGATCATTGTTAACTCCAGTCCCTCTACATATCACTTATGGATATGCCCTTTTTATATAGAAAAAATTCAAGGGGGGCTGTTGATGTCTTCTAAATGATAAGCCTCTGAAGTGCAAGAACTGTGCCTCATCCTAGATCCAGATGTCTGAGAGTCCCAAGTCTAGCAGTTTTTGAAGCCTAATGCCAAGCCCAGGTGGCAGTGTTTCCCAACTTGGCGTAGCAGATAATGGGTCTTCCATAGGAGCCTGCTGAAAATGTGAAACCATTATGCACCCACACTTGCTAACCAACAGAATCCTTTCTCTGTCCCGGAGATTTGATTAGAAAAGTATGCTCAGTATTTTACATCCTAAAAGCAGCATTGCTTCTGCCCTTAGTTTTGCAACCCTGCTCTTCAGCTTCTAAACCTGATTACACCTTCCATGAAAAACACTTGAGTACACCCTTCAGCTAGTGTGCATCAGATGTCCTGTCAACCTGTCCCCAGTCTGCTTCATTTCTCCCTCTCCTGGGTGTCCAAACACACACACACACACACACACACACACACACAAGCATAAAGCCAACAATAAAATCTTTTTCCTTGAGCCAAACAAAACAAACCCCTGTTCTCCCCAAAACAAACCCTCCATGCATATCAACACATGACATCAGTGCCCACTGAAGTGACTGAAAAACCAGTTCTGCAAACAGAAAGATTAATCTGTTCCTACTGCATAATCTGACTGAAATGACATGTTCTCTCCAGGCCCTCAGAAAAGACAGAACTCACATCCTATAGTCAGAGATGAGGTTTTGGCCATGTGCCTCTCTGGGGCTGCTCAGTCCCTTTCAAAACCAGTTTTAGGAGTTTAATTACATCAGTATACTAACTTCTAAGCGGGGCGGCATGTGTTTGAAGAGGCTGCGTGAAATTAGCCACTGACCACTTCGAGTGTTCAGCCTGATTGTCTTGTCTTCCTGAACTTTCGGCTTTCTTATGGTTGAAAGGAGGATAATATAGGACCTCACCAAGCGGAGGGTAGATAAAAAGAGGCAACCTATGTAAATGTGCTAAGCAACCCCCTAGCATTTTCTCTGCATCCTTAGATAAGGAGCGCAGTGACCAACCGGGGCCCAAGCAGGTGCTAACCCCTGCTCACAAGTTCCTAAGAATAGTTTGGGAGTTGTTAACAGTGGTTAATGTTTTTACTTCTGAAGGATTTTTCCTTGACTCTCTTTTGTTTTTGCTGGCCTTCACGAGCATTATCCCCTAAGACCCAAACTTGATTACAAAAAATATATTTGACATTAGAAAAAGTATCAGCATCATGAAATACACACAGTTTTCAAATGTTACACAACCTTCAGGCCTTAAGGAGGGATGCAGCCCTACCTAATCTCTCAAATAACAAAGATAAAGCAATCACAAAATGTTACCACCAGAAGGAATTTAAAACCTGACACATTTTGAATGTCAAGGGACTTTTAGAGGATCCTTACCAAAGAGACCACCATAGCTAAGATCCTCAAGAAACTTTCTAAAGATGATGTTTATGCTCCACACATGTTAAAGATGCACAGAATTCCAGGAAGCTACAAACCATTCTTTTCAGAAGAAACAAATATTTGAAAATAAACTATTACTAATTAGCATATCTTGAGTATTTACTGTGTGCCAGGCACAGTTCCAAGTGCTTTACAATGTATTCATTCACTTAGTCCTCACAAGAATTGAACAAAGACTCTTGCACAAGGCCACAGCGCTCATAAGGGACTGAGCCAGAATTTCATCAGGGACAATCTGGGTCCAGATTGCTGTTTTCTAGTGCAGATGATACTCCAGTAGCTCAAGAATTTGCAGTGGGTCAGAGCTGCTGTTCCATTCTCCCCTTCCTGTATGGTAACACTACCCCAAAGCCAGCTGCTCACACTTCTGCCTGATTTTAGACTGCATTCCCCTGTCTGCTTTTATAGCTACATGTGGCCTTATGACCATGTGCTGACCAATGAGATTCAAAAGGACGTGATGCAGGGGAATCCCAGGAAGTCTATTTACAGGGAGTTAATCCAACTGCGAGGCATCTGTCTGTCCTTCTGCTTGTCCTCCTTTAGGCTGGCAACGTGGGTAAGAAAGTTGGCACAATCCCATGATAGCATGGCTTTGAGCTTGAAGCCATGTGCTGGGATGCTGCAGTAGGAAGTAGCCCCTGTACCAGTCTTGGTCTGTCTGCATCCAGATGTTTTTTTTTTTAAGACTTTTTTTTTTTAATGTCTAAGAGAGGCTTTTTGTAGCCTCTATTTTGAGGATCTCACTTGACCTTAGTTTCCTTAACTTTTCCCCTAATTTTGTCTGTAATGAGTTCTTCATCTCTTGTTCTCTCTTTCCATCCAGTCTTTTGATTTTTCTTTCTCCCCATTCCTTTCCTCTTCACCTCCCTCTTTCATCACCTGTGGCTCCTTTCCTATTCTTTCTTCTCCTTATTATCAACCTTAGCTCTCTTTCATGCTCTGTTTCTCTTTTTTAAAGATGTAAGAATAAGAATTAAGAATGCACATGGAAGATGGTATGCAATTTTGAGTGAAAAGGTAATTGTATTTGCATGTTAGCATTATGGATGATTTCATTACTACTCTACCACTAATAATACATTCTAAAGTGACATGTGTTTTTCAGTAACCATAATGGTACATTGTGCATTTATAATTCTTCTTAAAAGTCAGTATTAGCCATTTTGTGTTTATTCATAATTTTTTTTTAACCAAGGAGGTTTCCCTCATCATTGAAATGTTCAGAGGTTACCATTGATGTGTGGCCTGGACAAGCAAACCCATTTTAGTATTAGGGCAGGGTAAATAGAATTAGTCAGTTAAATATATTTTTAAATCATATAATGCATTTTAATCCCCCCAAACAAGGATTTGGGGATTGTCTGCAGGTTTGTATTATCCACGCGGGTGAACTCCTCTCTGCAGGACTTGTGTTAATTGAAAATTAGCAATTGGCTCATATAATCCTAGAAGTACATTACCTAAAATCCCTTTCAGTTGTAAGGAAACCAAATGTATGCCGAGAAGGAACAGCGTGGCATGCAGTGTAAGCAACTGCTCTCTTCATTACCTGTGAATTTGTGCAGAGCACGCAGCCCTTAAAGTTTCTAAGTACCTTCTTTCATATACTCAGTGGAACTTTCATTCTCAGAGCTTTTAAGTATTTTATAAATTTGGGAATGAAAATTAAGTCCCTTCCAAGTGCTCCAATTCTAAAAAAAAAAAAAAAAAAAGTTGACCGAGGAAACCTATTGGTTAAACATAGCCGAGCAACTTGAAATGGTCTTTTCTTAACACATTTTCATGTCTTAAGGCAACATTTAGTTCCAAATATAGAAGAGATAATTTTTCTTTTAATGTTGATATTAAGAAGATTCCAGTAGAGAGTTTTGCTGAGGAAACTAGAAGGGGAATCTGATTTGTGTCTGTTTCTTAAAGAGGAACATTCCTGGCAACTATAAAATAAAATGTACCTTCATTTCTAAAACTTGTGAAGTTTGGGCAAACCGTGCTCCATCATCAGTTACCTTGGGAAAATCTCATATATTCTGATAACATCATATATCTGTATGGGTTAAATCATTGTGCAACGGGGATCTATTAGCGTAAGAGGGAAATAAAGCGGTTCCCTGGGCGTTTAGCTTTCTTCAACGTTTCACTGCTATTTGTGCTATCAAGAGAGGCCTATCAGGTATTGCAGCTTCATTACCCCCAGGATTTCAACTCTTCTCCTTTAACTCTTTCATGCCACCTGATGTTCTCAGAACATTTTATTTTACTATCAATGGCAAAGCTGGCAATTTTGATTTCAGGGAAAATATAACCGATAGTTTAAAGTTGACTATCAAGAAATATAATTATGTTTTGTGAATTGTAAATTGTGTTGTCTCCGGTAGATAGTTCAGAGTTTTGTTGTCTGCTTCTACTGTCTCCCTTTTTTCCTTTCTCTCTCCTTTTTTCTTACAATATTAAAAGCCAGTTCAATGATTTCCTTATCTAAGGAGACCAGCTGTTTCCTGGAGGTTGGATCTGGTCTCTCCTTTCTAAATCAATGTCTGTCATAGGGAGACAGAAATATGTGTATGACTTACAGGATTTGTCTTCATAATGATGAATGTTTAGTTAGAACATTGATTATAAATATAGAAACCAGACTTTGAAAAGCAATTTAAAGCTATGGTATCTGTCTGTTACAATCATTAAAAGCTAATGAGTATATTTCTTTGGTGTAGTTAATCTTTCCACAGTCTAACAAGTTAATGTAGGAAAGATTACATTTTAGTGTATGATAAACATTTTGCTGATTAGTCCCCAAATTATATGCTAACTATTTATCCCATTATTTAAATGTGGTATAGAATAGAATCTGCTTCTTAACTAACAATCAGTTGGAAAATAACCCAGACTCAGGCAGAATTGAAAGAACATTTATGTGTTCTATACTTGAAGATACATTACATGTGATTACAATTTTAAATTGTTGCAGGAACAGTTGTTTTCAGAGAGATCAAAGGTTGGTTTTATGCATACATCTTACTGCAGTTGGTTTCTAATTATTTATCAAATGTCTGACAAGGCTAATGAGCTTTGTCTACATTTTCTATCCATCTTACTAGAGTTTATTCTCTCCACTTTTGAAGACTATACATATGCATAAAACTACAACTGGCAGAATTTTCTCTAAATTGGAGAAGTTTGTCATAAATCAAATGGCTTCATAAAACACCCGAAGCTTAAGTTTGAAACATCTAAACTTCAAAAATTTTATGTCATTGTAGTTTGAATTGATAAGCATAGGTTTTTAGATACAAGAGGTAGATCTAGAGATTATCTAATTCAATACCTATTTATTGAAAATATTGAAGAAAAAACTCAATTGGGAAGTTATTCTGGTGTGGCCTCTCCCGCTGTGGAGCACAGGCTCCGGACGCACAGGCCCAGCGGCCATGGCTCACAGGCCTAGCCGCTCCGCGGCATGTGGGAGCTTCCCGGACCGGGTCATGAACCCGTGTCCCCTGCATCGGCAGGTGGACTCTCAACCACTGCGCCACCCGGGAAGCCCGGGAAGTTATTCTTAATAAACCCATTTACTTAAAAATTTGTGGTACTAATGTAGAGGAGTCTCTCTATATAAATTCATATGTATGGCATATACCCACACATCTGACTCTATTGCGTAAGTAATAGAAAAGGTAAACCGGCTTTCACGATGAAGGAGATCTGTTGGCTTCTGTAACTGGACCATCTAAAGGTATGCCAGGTTTCGGGGTTGGTTTGATTCAGCTGTTCATGGATGTCATAGAGGTCTTTGTTTCTTTCCCATCTTTACTTGTCAGCTTCATTCTGAGGCTGATTCTCCCATTCTGCCTTGGCAGTTTTAGGCTTTACATCTACATATCCTACCAGCCAGATCCAAAGAGAAAATTCTGGCTTTCTCAGATGAACAGATCACCTTCTTTCTCAGAAGCCCCACGTGCTGGTCATGTTTAAATTAGACCAATACCTCTGGCCAGAATCATGCCACAAGTTGAATTGCACAGGGCTGGGTTTATTTGATAAGTAGCCAGGGATGTGGGTAAAACCATAGGTTTAAGTATAGGTTAAACTAACTGGGTTAACCATCAGGGACTAGGCCTCGAGTTGGAGGAAGACCTATGCTTACTTCCCTAACCCCAGCCACTGCCCCTGTAGCCACTGTCTACAGGGCAGACATCTGTAACTTGTACTACTATCCATGCACCTTTTACTCTTCATAATCATGAGTCATGTCTGCTTATTGTAGAAAATTTGAAAAATGCCTTCGAGAATAATAAAATAAAATTGCTCATACTCTCACTTTTAGAGATGATAACTAGTGAAATGTCAACTAACTATGAACACTTGGGCTATCTTTTTTTAATCGTTTTAAAAGATGCAATATTTAGATTGCACTCTGTGTCTATCTATCTATTTACGTATCTATCTTCAGCTTTATATCCTATTTTACATTTCAGCCTAACACTATTGGAAACCTTTCCCCATAACATTTAGAACCTTAATTTTTCAAGGATAGGTGAGTAGAAGTATTGGGGGAGACAATAAACAGTGGTAGGAAATGCCTTTTTTCTCAGCATGCTTTCTAAACCTTTTCAGTGTGTCTTTTAGCATTGTTGGACTGAAAAGGTCATTGAATGGTTCTAAAAAATTACTCCACATTCTAAGACTTGCTTTGGAGTAGGATTGCAATCATTAGAGGTATAGAAGCTGTCAGTTGCCGGAAGAGGGCTTCTCTGGATTAAGGCAGATAAATATTGAACAGAGAGGTCACAAAACTGATCAGACATCAGGACACTGAGTTTTTAGTTCAGTCTCTACTACTATCCACTGTGTGAGTTGAGAAGCCACTGTAAATGCTCTATGCCTCCACTTCCTTATTCCTCAAGTGGGGTAATAAAAGCTCTCAATTACCTTGTCAGAGTAAAACAATAGTATGTATAACTATGAGAGTCAATTATGTAAATGATTTCCTAATGTATGTCTCAATGTCAATCTCGTTAATTCATTTTAAATTTTTGTATTAGTTTATCTTCTTGTGAAGTGCTGGGATTGGTGGAGCAGATGTTACTAACCCTACCTGACAGATACGGGAACTTAGTGTCCAAGTGATTTGATTAACATTAGAATTGCTCTGCTTATTTAAGGTATCACTACTAGGTGATGAGGACGATGATGTTGGTGATTGCAATCACGGTGGTAATAGCTAACAGTCAAGAGAGGTTAAGCAACTAAGAACTAATCCACCATGCATAACATTTGTAGCATCTATTTTTCAAAACTGGGATTAATCATTCAATTTTCTCTCTTCTAGTTGAATTGGTGGAAAATTGCTTAAAATATGTTTTTATTCTAATTTTTCAGAAGTAGCGCATATTCAGTAAAGACAACTTAGAAAATACAGGGAAGAAAAAGTAAGAAGAAAAATATCACTCCAATTCTGCTAGCTCTAGAAAACCAATGGTGGGAATTCCCTGGTGATCCAGTGGTTAGGACCCAGCACTTTCACTGCCGGAGCCCGGGTTCGATCCCTGGTCGGGGAACTAAGATCCTGCAAGCCACATGGCATGATCTAAAAAAAGAAAAAGAGAAAGGAAAAGAAAACCAATGGTGACTGACCGTTCAAGTTTTTTTTTTTCCCTATGTTTACATTATGTTTATCTTCTGATAGTACTAAGTGCTTGAAACTAAGGAAGAAATCTTAGAGAGACCTAGAGATGACTTTATAATACAACAACTAATAACATTACTAAGTGCTAACTCTGAGAACATTACCTTAAGTGCTTTAAAGATATTAAATATACTGCTCACAATTACTGCTAATAACATATGGATCAAGTTCTAATATGTTTTCTCTATTTTACATATGAAGAAACCAACACCCAGAAAGAGTAATGTTTGTCCATGGTCATATATCTTTGGACTTAGGCCATCTGTCTCTAGAGTCTGTGTCCTTAATCTCTGTTCTGTGCTGCTCCCCCACAGTGCACCAGAACTTCCAGGGAATGCCCTGGAATCTGAGGATTCAGGACACTGACCTATAACCTAGAAGCATTCTTTGGACCATCTTGTTGGCTTGTTTTGCTTCCTGAGGAGTGTTAAACAAGGTTGCAGCTGGAAGTACAAAGTGGAACAGCTGGAAAGCCAGTTGTAGTGAGAGCAGAAATCTCAGAACCTTGGCTACTCATTCACTGCAGGGAGCTTGTGGAGTTCCAAGTACAACTGGTCTACCAGTCTCTCCCCAGGGAATGGTCAAGATGGGGCAGGACAGGAATATTTTAAAGGACTGTGTTTTTGTAGAGTCACTAATGATGACATTGCTTTCAGTTGCTTTTTACTTCCTGAATGGATGTGATAATGAATGATGTTTTTATTATAAATTACTGTTAAAAAGCTAAAAAATGGTTTAAAATTTTAAAACTTGTATTTCTCAAATTTTAGAAAGTATACACATATTATGAGTTTTTTTTATAACCAAAAAACAAAATCTAGGACTCTAATTCCTGGGAGGGGCTATAGCAGATCCTGGAGTCAGACTCTCTGGCTTAATGTCCATGCTCTGCCACTTACCATCATGTAGTCTTGAATAAGTTTCTCCGCCTATGGTCTCCTCATTGATAAAGTGGGGATAAGAACTTCACATACTTTAAAGTGTGATTGTGAGGATTCTGTAAATGACACATTAATAATTGTACTGTCACATAGTAAATAATCTTAGAAATTATCCTACAAAAAATGTGCACAGTCATATATGAACAAAATGTTTCCAGGAACATTGATTGTAATAGTGAAAAACTAGAAAGAATCAAAATGTCCATCCATAGGGGCATAACTAAGTAAATATCACTGTATGACACCACAGAATTAAAATCAATCATAGGTATAGAAACTCTGCCATTAGATTGTAAGATCAATGGAAACAAAGATATTGTTCATTATTTCATCTTTAGGGAACAGGACTAGCACGTAGGGTCTCAGTGATTGTTGATTAAAAGAGGGAATAAATATTTACAGATTAACATGGACAATATTCTATTATATATTAAGTGGAAAAGCAAGTTATAGAACTTTTCTCCCCATTCTTTGCTTGCCTTTTCTTATCCTTCAAGTTTTAGTTTTTCTGAGAACGTTTGCTGATCCCTTTGCCTAGGTCGGGACCCCTCAATATTCTCTTTTCCAGCTCTGTGTTTATTTCTTTCTTTGAGCTGATCACAGTTGATAATTCTTTTATTTACATGTTAATCTGAAGTTGTTTTTTTTCTCTGTTTCTTCCCTTCACTAAAATATAAGGTACCAAACAGCAGGAACCACATCTCTTCTGTTCACCCTTGTAACCCCAGCAGCCAAACACATTGTAGGTACTCAATAAATATTTGCTGAATGAAGGGATATAAAATTGATATGGAAGGATTCACAAAAAGCTGTTAACAGTGGTTTCCTCTAAATCTCTAAAGCAGGAAGAAACTACAGGAGCTGGGTGAAGGGGGTTTTTATTTTTTTAATCTACTTTTTTTTTTTTTGGTCGCACTGCATGGCTTGCAGAATCTTGGTTCCCCAACCAAGGATTGAACCCGGGCCCTCAGCAGTGAAAGCACAGAGTCCTAACCACTGGGACACCAGGGACTTTCCTTTCCCTTCCTTTCTAAATAGTTGGTTTTAAAATAGTAAGTCTGAACCACATTTATCACTAAAATATAGAACTGTGCCAAAACATTCAGATTTGACTAGGAAAGAATCACTATTCATTAATCTATTTTTGCCATGACCATCTCCCTCAGTGGAGTTTCAGTGGAGGACAGCAACAGTGAGAAGTTTCCGTGTCATCACCTTCCACTTCTGTTGGAAGGACCTTTCAGGTTTGTGAAAGAAGAGCCACTCTTGGTAGCAGATCCACTCTTTACCTAGGATTTCTGTTTCCTTTAAGCGTGTTATTTGATTGTACGTATTTCGCTAATGAGTTTATTTAAAAGGCATTTTCTAAGAGCCTCTTCAGGTTGAAATGTGGCCACACGTGGTTGGGAAGATTATTCACCTATTAATGATGATGAGTGGGGAGACATAATGTGTGGGAAGACAGAAAGTCTTAGGAAATTAGTACATAGCAACATAGGCTTAAAGAGAGAGTCATTTCCATCCTTGTCAGATAAATAGGTGCTGAAATTGCAGATGGGACAAACGCACATCCTGGAGACGTGACAATACTTCCAAAGTGATGATAAGAGGCTACCCCAAACTGCAACGACCAAAAGACCCCCCTGGAGATACTTTAATCCCTCAGATTTGAGGCTAATTTTATATGTACTACTGAAACCATCTTTTCTACATAAATATCAGCTGTTCCTTCCATAAAGGCAGCCTGAAATTGCCATTGGAGATGATTACTTGATTGGCAGAATGCTTACCTCAGACACACTACGTTCAGCCTCGGAAAGCTGGATGCCCAGTGGGTGCCTGTAAGAGCATGGAAGAGAATATCTTGACTCTACAAATCCCCCCCTCTGCAACACACACACACACACACACACACACACACACACACACACACACACACACAATGACGTCATATCGCTGTGGCTGCACAAAACAAACACTGCACTTCCTCTAAATCAGTTTCTCAACCTCAACACCATTGACGTCTGGGGCGGGAAATTCTTTGTTGTGGGAGACTTTCCTGTGCATTTGTAGGATATTTAGTAGCATCTTTGGCCTCTACCCACTAGATACCAGTAACCCACCACTGCCCCCCACCCCCAACTGTGACAAACACAAATGTCTCCAGACATTGCCAAATGTCTCCTGGAGGGCAAAGTCACCCATGGTTGAGAATCATTGCTCTAAACCACCGTTTTCTAATAATGAGAGCAGTTATTAGTATTACCCCTTCATTTGTCTAGCACTTCATAGTGTACAAAACCCTAAGAATGTTTCAGAAAATCAATTTTATTACCAACAAGGAAAACAGTATGAAAAAGTGGTTGACCATGTCTTACAGTGATCTTCCACAAGCTCCTATCGGAAGAAATTGTTGGCCAGCGGGAGGCTGATGAATGGAACTTTCTTCTTGGTTTTAGTTCCTTTGATGCCACCTGCAGTTTGGAATGCTGGGGCACGTTTTTTGTTCACTTTTTAGAAAATGTCAAAAGAAATGCTGGCTCTAAAGAATAAATCATAACTTAAATTATTAACTATACTTCATTAGTTTATCTCTTGTGTTCCTATTCTTCAGGGACTTAGGGAAAAGTGTGAAGGAAAGTCAGTGAAATTTCACCCTTTCCCCCATACTCAAGTCTTTAGTCACATTCTATAAGAGAAAACCTAAAAGGTGGCTTAAATACATTCAGCAGGTAGAGTGCTGGTGGGTGCATGAAATAACCTTTAGGTCTTTAACATTCTGTGACTATTCCATTTAATGGCTGTATCAGCTTTGTGCAGGGAGTTTTTGCCCCTTTAGTTATTGCTTTTTTTTTTCATATGTTATGTTGTTGTCCAACAACATTATCTCTTCTCTCTCTCTGTTTATGTCCGTCTGTCTCTCTCTCTCACTCTTTGTCTTTCTCTCTCTCTCAGTGGTATCTGAGGCCTCAACATCAAGGTGTTGTGGGAAGAATGAGGTCTTTAGAGGCAGACAATCCTGAATTTAAATCTTGGTTTTAACGATTCTAAAACTGTGACATTGGACAAAATTTCTAGCTTTTCAGTAATTCAGTAGTCTAGAGTTTATGGGTCAGGAGAATAACAGCTACTCTCAAAACTGCTTAGTTATGAGTGACATATAACCTTACTTAAGTTGATATAAGGAAAAAGGAAATTTGTTGGACCAGTATGAACAAGTCCGTGAGTAGAGCTGTCTACTTTCAGGAAGGGTTTGGTCTGGGTCTCAAATATTCTCAAAAAAAATTGTTTCTCATTGTGCTTTCACTGAGTATATTCTCAGGTCCATATAGTGACCCCCTGTCCATTTCATGTCCATTCAACACCTGACCAGTATAAGAGTCTGTGCCTCAATAGATCCGTCAAAAGTTCTGAAGTTGAGTCTTGTTGTCATTGATTAGCCCCAGTTGGTGAAGAGTTTAGATCTGAACCAGTAACTCCTGTAGGAAGGCAGGACTGCACTAACTGGCTTAATCTGAAGCACATGGTGAAAGAACTGGGAAAGGTGGTTCCTCAAAGTCAAAATCAAGGGCAAACTGTAAGAAGGGGACTGGATGCTGAGCAGAGAAATAAAAAATGAAACCAACAAAAAACCGCAAAATAACCCAAAACTCTGAAGTCCACTAGAGCTACCTTAAATTATGTAATATACAAATGTCTTCTGGGGTAGTTTTCTCCTACTGCAGAATTTGGAAAAGGTAAGATGTTATTTCATTCATTTAAATATATTTTTGTATGTCTTGTGTGTGGATGTGTGTGTGTGTTTAATTGGCATTAAACTCTATAATGTCTGTTTGGTCACTTAAATTATTTATTTATTTATTTTTGAAAAAGGTGTTTTCAAAATAGTCTCATATGTCACATTTAGAAGAAACAAAAGGTTATATTATGAACAGTATCCCTCCCATCCCTGTTCCTTACCCACCTAGCTGTCCTACCCAAAGGCATTGAATCTTAGCAGTTCCTTGTATAGACTTCTAGAAATAGTTCACGCCTATACAAAGAGAGACCTATTTTATCTCTTCCCTCCCCGGTAGTGCTCTCCCCACTTTTCTCCTCCCCAACTCTTCCATCTTTTTCTACACAAAATAGAAGCATATTTTACATATTCTACTGCCTCTTACTCTTTTCATTTTAAAATATCTTAGAAATTTATCCATAACTATACAAAAAGGGCTTTTTCACACTTTTGCATACTATATCATTAATTTGTTTGCTCAGCAGTAGGTGTTTATTATATATAATAAACACTTTATATAGGTGTTTATTATATTTATTATATATCCATGAACAAAACAGAGAACAAAATGGGCAAAAATATCTGACCTTATGAAAGTTACATTCTAATGGGAGCAGACAATTAAAACATAAGAACAGGAACAAATTATATAGAATGGTAGAAGATGATAAATGCTATGGAAAAAAACAAAGCAAGCAAGGGGGATATGGTGTGAGAATTCAAATGTTTAGATCAGGAAAATCCTCACTAAAGTGACATTTGAAACAAAAAAGAAGAATTGAAGACAGTGAGGCGTGAACAATGCCATTATGTGGACTAAAATTTTCCCAGGCAGAGGAAATGGCAGATACAAAGGGCCTAAAGCAGAGGTGTACTTGGTATGTCCAAGAAAAAAACTGAGAGGCCAGTATGGATTGAGTAGTGAGCAAGAGAGAGTGATGGAAGATGGTGCCTGAGAGTCAGTACAGCCAGTCGTGGACAGCCTGTGGCAATTGTGATGGCTTGGTTTTTACCCTGCATGCAATGAAGAAACATTAGAGGGTCATCAGCAGAGAAAGAATGTGATTTCACGAGCATTTAAAAGCCATCCCTGTGGTCAACATATAAAGAACAGACTAGGGCGGGAAAGGGCAAGATGGAAGCAAGGAGGCTATGTTCATATATTTTTCTATAATTTCTGTTTTATCAAGAATGTCTCTCAAGAATGTATATTGAATTTTATCATGCACTTACTTTAGCATGTTTGGTAGTAATTATGATTTTTCTCCTTAGATCTGTCTTACTAATATAATGAACTATAGTAATAGATTTCCAAATAAAGAATCAATCTTGCATTCCTGAAATAAACCCTGCTTGGTCATAGTATATTCCTTTTAACATGCTTACTGTTTCCACATAATAATGTTTTATATGACATTTGTTTATTAATGTTCATAAATCTGATTGGTTGGTAGTTTTCTTTCTGAACAATGTTTTTGGGTTTCTGAATAAATGTTTTTATTACTCCAGAAAACAATTGGAAGCTTCCTTCTCTTTTCTATGGTCTGAAACAATTTAAAATAGCATGATAATTAGTTGTTCTTTAAAAGTTTGTCAGAACTTCTCCTGTGAACCAACTGAGCCTTGGGCTTTTTTTGGAGGGGATGGGGAGCTGAAGCTATTTCACAAATTTCTTTATTTCTTCTATAGTAATTGATCAGTTTAGATTTTCTCTCACTTCTGAAGTCAGCTTGGGAATGTTATACTTCCCTAGAAAATTATCCATTTCAACCAGATTTTGAAATTAATTTGGAAAAGTTGTTGATCAGAGTCATCTGATATGATCACTTACATTTCCTCTGTATTTATAATTATTTCTTTTCTGGGTTTATGTCCCCTCCTTTCTTGACTATATTAGTTAATAGTTTATCCACTTTGCTATATGTGGGCATGTCGTTGTTGCATTATTTTTAAAGACCATCTTTTAGATTTATTTGTTAGGTCTCCATATATTCTATATTCTAATTAACTAGCTTTTGCTTTAATATATACTCATCTTCTGATTCCTTATGTCTGTCTTATAATCTGTTTCTAATTTCATGAGTTGGAGACATAATTCATTCTTCTTGTTTATTAACGTGCGTTTTTAAGTATGACTTCACTGATGATTGCTGCTTTAACTGCAGTTCTTACATGTAGAGTTTTTATTATCAGTTTTCAGACATTCTGCAATTTTGTTTTATGAATATTCTCTTTGACCTAATAGTTGTTTGAGGGTGAGCTTTTAAATTTTGGGGTAATGGGTGATTTTTGTTTTCTGATTGGGATCAAGTGATATTTTCAGTACTAGCTAATACTTGGAGTTACTTGATGCTTACTTTGTGGCCTAAAATATGTCTTTTTCTAATGACCATTCAGTATCTAACAATAGAGATATTCTGTTTTCAGGTTAATAGGGCTTGATACGTATCCATTAGAACCACCATGTTAATTTTTTTAGGCCTCCTATATCTTCATGTATAATGTTTGTACTTTTGGTATGTTATGGACGAAAGTGAAGTAACTGCTAATGTGGCTCTATTCCTTGTTGTATCACTCGTAGTTTTTGTTTTAGGAATGTTAATATATTATTTGGTAACTAGATATTTGTAGGGTCGGATCTTAACAAACGGCACTGCGAAACCGAGGAAAGCTTCAAGTGAGCTTTATTAGGGAGCGCTCCCAGGCGAGGTTCCCTGGTCTGAGAGAAAGGGGCCAGAGAAGTCGCGCCCAGTACTGGATGAGGGGGATTTTTATTGGGGTAAAAGCAGAAGGCGGCTTGCAAGGGGAAGGGGTGGTTTGCTATACAGGGTAATTCCTTATTTGGTGAGGATACAGCAGGGCCAGGTGTTGGTTGGTCTGTTGTGGGGCATAAGCCCATTTTCCTTACCCGTCAGCCCCGTTGTTTTCTGGGCACGAAGTTGGAGTCTCTTGTTGATTTCCAGAACAGGTGAGGTCGTTATGTCCCGATGCCTCTCCTACCTCATATGATGTTTTCTCTTACCCCCCCGGGCCTCCTTTCACCCGGGCCAACGGACCTTACATCCCGACATCTTTGATGGATTGGGGCGACGTTTTGTCTCTGGCTACTTCCTGCATGAGTGGGGACGTCGTTGGGGGTCGGGCGGTCGGGGGCCCGGATTTAAGGAGAGCCAGTGGGGGGTTCTGTAGGAAGCAGGTGGTAAGGGCTGAGAAGCATCTGGTTTGTGGCTACTCGAGAGACTTCTTCCATGCGCCTGCGAAGGAACCTAAGAAAACAGGGAGCAAACATTAACAGGATACAAATAAAAAATAGGGGCCCGAGATTGGTGTTAGCCAGGTATAAAAGGTGGATCGCCACCAATCGGGAATTGGGGAGGCGGACTGTTGGTGTTTGCGTTGGAGTTCACGGATAATCCAGGTGCGGTCGGTTGTTAGACTTTTTGTGGTAGGGGTAAGGTGGAGCCCCAGGTAGGTTACAGAAGATGCAGATAACTGAGCTTTGGCTGGGGAGACCCGATAACCGCGAGAGCCAAGGTAATTGAGGAGATCTGCGGTATGTTGTCTAGAGAGGTTAAGAGATGGGCTGCAAAGGAGGAGGTCATCTACATATTGGAGGAGTATGCTGGGGGTAAGGGAGCAGGAAGTGAGGTCCCGTGCCAGCGCCTGACCAAAGAGATGAGGGCTGTCGCGGAAGCCCTGGGGAAGAACTGTCCAGGTGAGCTGGCTAGAAGTATGAGTGTCCGGATCCGTCCAGGTAAAGGTAAAGAGGAAATAGGAGTCGGGATGTAGGGGGATAGTGAAGAAGGCATCCTTGAGATCCAAAACCGTAAAGTGGGTTGTGGATGGGGGAATATGGGAGAGCAAGGTGTATGGGTTTGGTACTACGGGGTGAAGAGGAATTATGGCCTCATTGATTATTCGGAGGTCCTGGTCCCGGGTTTCGGCACCAAATGTAAGGTCGGATCTTAACAAACGGCACCGCGAAACCGAGGAAAGCTTCAAGTGAGCTTTATTAGGGAGCGCTCCCGGGCGAGGTTCACTGGTCCGAGAGAAAGGGGCCAGAGAAGTCGCGCCCAGTACTGGATGAGGGGGATTTTTATTGGGGTAAAAGCAGAAGGTGGCTTGCAAGGGGAGGGGGTGGTTTGCTATACAGGGTAATTCCTTATTTGGTGAGGATACAGCAGGGCCAGGTGTTGGTTGGTCTGTTGTGGGGCGTAAGCCCATTTTCCCTTCCCGTCAGCCCCATTGTTTTCTGGGCAGGAAGTTGGAGTCTCTTGTTGATTTCCAGAACAGGTGAGGTCGTTATGTCACGATGCCTCTCCTACCTCATACTGGTCGATGTTTTCTCTTACCCCCCCGGGCCTCCTTTCACCCGGGCCAACGGACCTTACAATATTGAGACTTTCTCTGTGGATTGTACCCTTTGGTATTATAAAGTGTCTTTATTTGTCTTAATTAATACTTTGTGTGCTGAACCAAACTTTGTCTGAGATTAAGTTCACAACCCTGGTTTCTTTTGGTTTATAGTTACTTGCTATGCATTTGCCCATCTTTTTGTTCTCAACCCTTCTGAATCTCTTTGCTTTACCCATCTTTTACATAGCACACAAGGGAGTTTTCTCTGCTATACTATCTACACATCTTTTTCTTTTAATAAGTGAGATTGGACCATTAACATTTAATGGTATGATTAGATATATTTGGTCTTAGTTAGGTTTGTTACTTTATGTTTAACTTCTGTTTTTATTACTTTCAAATACTTTCATCATGTACCTTGTTTTTAAACTGCTTTATGTGTATGTATGTTTCTTCTGATAAATTTGAAGATTTATGGATTTTTTGTACTTGCTTATCATTATAGAACTTTTGATAATTTCCTTTCTCCTCATTTCTTTTGGCACTGTCTCTTAATTCCCTACCACGAGTAACAATGAAAATGTCTAACGCTTCTTCCTCCTCTTCCCTCCTTCTCTCTTTCTACCCAGTTTTAGATGATAAACTTACCTTTTTGTAACTACCTTTTTAACATTAAACTTTTACTTTTTTTCCATGTTGTGTCAGCTTTAATTGATTTCCTTTGACTTCCAGCTATTAAATATGAGAAAACCACCGATCTTCTATCCTATCTTCTCCAAACTGTTGTTAGTTATAACATTTCTAATTTTTCATGTTTATATCATTATATTCTCTTATATAAACATAATCCTCATACTTGTTTTAATCTTAATTCTGCAGTTAAATGGATTCAATTTTAATCAGTGGTCTTTTGCCATCATTTTTTCCAGTTATTTCTGAATTTGCTTAAGTTTATTTTCTAGTAGATTCTTCATGAAGTTCTCATGTGAAATAGTCTCTGAATACTTTAATATTTTAAACTGTTGATTATCTTTATGCCTAACTGGCATTTTGGCTAGCTTTAGATTATAGGGTGACACTGTCTGTTCTTCAGGATTTTGTAGGTTGTGTGTTGCTTTGGAGAAGTTTAAGGCAACCTGATTTTTAAATTTTAATTATTATAAGTTACTCACCAGAGAAACTATGTATTCTTTGTTTTGGTATTCTAATAGCTTCTTAGTATTAAGCATATGAAGTCCTTTTTGTGTGTGTGTGTGGGGGGAATAGTGTGGCTTTGCAGGAGGAAGATGAAATTCTTTTGTCATTTTTAGAAATTATTCTTTATATATTTCAACATTTGTTCAATTTCATTACTTCAGTTTTCTTTTTCTGAGACTCCAATTATGTGTATGTTGGATTGTTTTTTGCCTGTCTATAACTAGAGTTCCTTTTTTCTCTGCATCCTCCTTATTTTTTTCCCTTCCCTCTCTCCTTTCCTCCCTCATGCTCTTCCTTTCTTTTTTTTTTTTTTTTTTTTTTTGGTGGTACGCAGGCCTCACACTGCTGCGGCCTCTCCCGTCGCAGAGCACAGGCCCCAGACGCGCAGGCCCAGCAGCCATGGCTCACAGGCCCAGCCACTCTGCGGCATGTGGGATCCTCCCAGACCGGGGCATGAACCCGCATCCCCTGCATCGGCAGGCAGACCCTCAACCACTGCACCACCAGGGAAGCCCTCTTCCTTTCTTTCTTTCTTCCTTCCATTTGATTTTACTCACTTTTCTTATTTCTGTTCTTTGTATCTCTTACTGTGTTTCAGCAGTGTCTATACTCTCTTATACTCCTAATTTCATATTCATTTCTTGCTTTTATTTTTCTTTCACTTTTTTTTTGCAGATCTCTGGGGGCTCATATTTCATCTCCAGTTTCCTAACCATCTCTTCCCTGGGGTCCTCTATTCTAGGTTGTGTTCTTGCTTCTTAGAAGCAATTGTCATATTAATAGTAGAAGTATCATTTATTTCGTTTAAATATTTGTCAAAGTTTTCATCTACTCCATTGAAACCTTTTTTCAAAAATTTTTTGGTGAGCGCTCTTCATCTATCACTATTATTAGTGATTACTTTTCTCAGTTTTTTATTGCAGTATCTCTATATGTTATCCTTATCTGTCCTTTTTGATTGTTCACCTTGAAGTAAAAAAATTTTTTTCTGAGCCCACCATTTGCAAGAGTTTTCTGTGTGTGATAGGGAAGACCTAAGATCATGCTTTAGTTGAGTAGGAATTTTCTTTTTGACCCAGGTGAATGTGAGACTTTGTTTAGCCTTTAAGTCTCCCCAATTAATAGAAAGAGCAACTGTGGGGTGGTTCATGATGCAAACTCTTTTCTCCTCACTGCCACATTCTGCTTCCTGCAAAATTTGACTTTTCTATATTATTCTTCTTTGGCTGGGGTTCTTTTGTTTTTCAGAACAAAGTCAGATCTGGGGAAACTCCTGTCTCTAGCTGGTTCATATCACTCTTATGGTAGTAGAGCAGATATTTAGATTCTTAACTTATGTTTGGGAAAGAATAATTTAATATCTCTTTCTGATCTCTGCAGCTGAGGGACCTCACCTCTTCATTCTTCTGCATATACATCCATATGATCTATACTGCTGTTGGGAGCCATTCATCCATTTTCTGATGTAAGGTTTCAGCTGTATCCTAATTTCATCAGATATAGAACTTAAATTTCTTATTCACATTCAACTAATTTCTTTGAGGGAGGAGAATTTCCAACAGGATAATACTAACTTCATACCATCATATTAGAGCCAGAAATATTTCTATTTCAGTAGTTTAACCTAAACACTTGTTTAAAGTATTTTAGCCATGCCTTTTCATGTTGGTCAGAAAAAAATCATATCTCACATAACCATAACAGGTTGACAACAATGTTTTTGTTTACCAGTTATTCTGATCCCTTTTCTTTCAACAAATTTTAATGATCAATACATTATTTGTGATTATTTTTAATAATGATTAAATAAATAAAACCAGATTTATCTTATAAAATTTATATTTTAGCCTTTATATTAAAAGGAAAGTAGGAACTAATGGCCCCTAAGATCTAGAGGATTAAATGCCTAATTTTAAATTGTGTTTTTCTTTTCTCAGTAAAAGTAATAACAGAACTAGAAATATAGTGCCTTAGATCTGTTAATGCTTGATAACCTACCTGGTTTCTGAGTCTGTTAGTCAGAGTGCTTATGGCTGCAAACTATGAGCATATGGTTAGATCAGCCCCATCAATGGATGAAATTAAATCCAAGCCCACCATAATGACTCATTTTATTTAGGGAGTCATTTCTAATTGGAGAGGCTGTAATAGAAACCCCCCCCCAAGTTATATGAATTGGAAATAAAAGGAAAACACCTTAAAGGAATTCTCAGAAATTATATAAAATCATAATAATGAATTCAGAAAGGACAATCTATCACTTTCCCTCTCCTACCCGCCTTATTTCTTAAAGCTCTTGACTAGTTTCCCATTCCTTTTAGAATAAAAATCAGAACTCCTAAACATAGTCAACCAACGTTTCTGTGGTTTGGCTCTTACCTACATCTCCAGCTCCATCTTACATCACGCCTCTAAGTTGGTTTTTCTGGAGCAGAAAATCTTTACTTCTCTCATGCTTGGCATGCACTTTCCTACTCCAGGGCCTTTGCACTTGCTTTTTCCTCTGACTGCAGAAACTTGCCCCTTACCTTTGCTTATTTAACTAACACTCATCTTCAGATCTCAGCTCAATAGTCTCCTCTTCAAAGGGGCTTTCTCTAGCCTCCTTGACTAGCTGTCCTGTTGCATCTTCTCACAGAATCTATCCCTTTCCTTTGCAATTTTAATATCTTCTCCACTAGCTATAAGGTCCACAATATGGCTGTTTTTGCACAGTATTTTATTCCCAGTGCTCATCCCAGTGCCTATCACATAGTAGGCACTTTATAAATATTTGTTGGAAGAATTATTAATGATGCTTAGCATTTATTGATTGCTAACTTTGTGTCAGGCATCTGTGTTATCTTACTGCAAATGAAGATCTTCATTTTAGACATTATGAAGTAAAGCAAAGGAAAAAAGAAAAAGAAAAACGATGAAAATAAATGAATTTAATTGTGTCCTTGAGGAAGAGTTTTTGATCTTGTAAAATTTTGCATATTTACTTCTTATGTTGGTTGAATATGAAAGGTACCCAGGAGTCTAGAATTTGCATCAAAGCTATCTAAACTCTTAAGCTTATAAAAATGAGCAAGGAATCTAATGATGGGATTTTAGAAGATATATTTGGCATTTACTGCTTATAATTGGATTAGAATTACAAGCCGATCAAATTTTCTCACACATTTCTTATTCTTACCCTTGATCCTATACTAAATCAGAAAGCCTGAGGTAGCAGGGGGAAATACATTTTTAAAAAATGTATTGTAATCTAGGCCTTTTCTTCTGGAAGCTAATGAGAAGTTTGCTTCAGGTTTTGATTTTGAATTTCTCATATTTATTCCACTTTGTAGTGCCTGCTGGATATTCTCCCGTCCAGCACTACTTTGAATTTTGAGAGAAGAAAGTGAAGAAATTAAGAATTACAGAAGGGGCTACAGGAATGATCTGTTCAATGCTTCTCATTTTACATATGAAGAAACTGCTCCCCGGAGAGCATATGTGCTGAAACAGTGGTGAGAACTCTGGTTTCTACACTTCCTTCCCAAAGTCCATTCCGAGCCATACCTGGCCACAGAAAAAGACAAGGGTTAGACCCAGTGTCAAACCTTGCTTGTATATCAAGACTAGTTTTCTCATTGACTTGACTTCAAGATAGAATGATTTAAAAAAATCATGTCTTGGGCTTCCCTGGTGGCGCACTGGTTGAGAGTCCACCTGCCGATGCAGGGGACACGGGTTTGTGCCCCGGTCCGGGAAGATCCCACATGCCGCGGAGCGACTGGGCCTGTGAGCCATGGCCGATGAGCCTGCGCGTCCGGAGCCTGTGCTCCGCAACGGGAGAGGCCACAACAGTGAGAGGGCCGCGTACCACAAAAAAAAAAAAAAAAAAAAATCATGTCTTGAAAATACATGGATTTTATATAGACACCACGAAAATAACATAAAAGCATTTAAACTTTCAAGTCTATTTTCCTTAAATATGATTTTTTTATATCATATAGAAGTTACCACTTTTGATCCATAGGATACCTATAGAGCAGAAAGAGCGCACAGAGCTTTGCCATATCTATGTTCAGTTCTTGGCCCCCTCCACTTATTAGCTAACACCTTGGGCAGACGACTTACACTTAGAACCTCGGTGTCTTTATCTGAAAGTTTGAAATATTAGCACCTATTTAATAGACTACTTGAAACACTTTCTTGGTACCTTAATATGCAGATAAATATGTATTTAATAATAAAATGCTTTACAGATAGCTGTGAGGAGTAGATGATATGACAGCCCCTGGCATATGAAAGGTGTGCTAAATCTTAATTTCCCTTCCTGTTTTGAAATTAGCGGAGCTGCTCAGCTTCAGTCAGCATGGGTGAAGTTTTGCTTGTCATCCTACAGAGGCAGGCTATTTGAGATCTCTTTGGGAAATATTTCGTGTCAGTGTTACCTGCCATGGAACGTGTACTGAGAATTTTTTGTTGTACTGAGTATTTAAGTGGTTTATAAAATGACCCCTATGGTGGTCCCTGCTGTAAATGACAGGAAAATGCACACGCTCTTGTGATTGAAAATTGCTGCTCACCAGCACACCAAACTTTTGTTAATGTGTTGATGGAGAATATTTGCCTACAAGGTTTAAAGTTCTGTCAGTTTAATAGATTTGACTACCAACCAGAAAATAACAAATTTTTAGTACAAACCAGCAAGTCCAATGCAGTCTGCCTCATGAAGCAGACTAAATTCTTCAGAAGGAGGACATTGCTACGTGACACTTGAAGAATATACCACTTAGGGTGAAATCTCGTTTCAGACCTGCAGATCCTGGCTTTTTCTACTTAGAACCCTACAGCCTTGGGGAAAGGCAATAGAATTTAGTGGGATAATGAACACTATCTCCCTCTAGTTCCCAGAACCATGAAGAAAGAGCTGAATTAGCTTCCAGGTGCCATGTTGCTGTGGAAAAAACATGGAACTAGAAACTCAGACTCTTGGGTTTTTTCCTACCACTATATGGCATTGGTCAAAATCACCTAACCTCTTTATTAAAAAGAAAGTTGAGAACTTAAAGAGGTTCTTTTTAATAAAGTCCTAGACCTGAAGTAGCCTCTAAGTAAAGGAATAAAATTATTACTTACTTATTACTCTACATACTGATGTGGTTTCAAGTTATTTTACCAACCTGGCTGTGACCTCTGGATGAGCCCCCACTACTCACGGTACCCTCATTGGCTGGATCCCTTGACTTCAACATAATACCCTTTACAGACTGTCTCCAGGGCCGAGGACAGAGGCCAAGGTTTGTTAGCTACAGATCTGTCTCAGGGTTCTCCATCTTGTCTGCAAGAGATTTTAAGACAATGATCTGCTAGTCTGGAAGCTCTTATCAAGGAAGGAAATATATTTTGTTCAAGAAAACTCATTTCTTAAAGAATCCAGGGGCCTTCCAATTATTTCTGTTTCCTTTGCTGATTGCTCATAACTTATCCATTCAGTTATCTCTACTAGCATTTTCTCCAGAGGTTGATGTCAGACTCATTGATTTATAGGCTCAGAAATGTGACTTTTCTCCTTTCTCTTGGGTATGAGTACACCATTTACCCATGTTCCATAATCTGGACTTTTACCCATTCATCTATTTACACTAAGAGGACCAAAAATGGTCCTACCTGTTCATCATCAAAACTAGTGCTTCCAAAAGTCTGCATTTGAATTTGGGTAGGAGATCCACTCTCCAGTCCACCCAGTCCTCACTAAGCTTTCTATTTTAGCCTAGCATTTTCACACATTTATACAGCAGGACTGGTCCATGGAATGTTTCGAGTTTGCAGCCCATGTTAGTGTTATCCCTTTCATCTTGAGGATTATTTCCCTTGGTAATGAAGACAGAATCGCAAAAGGAGTTGCTGCCAAAGGTTTCCCTACCTTTGCTCACACTGTGTTCTCTGTCTAGAATCCTCTTCTTCACTTCTCCTAACTGTTTAGAATCTCTCCAGCATTATCTCATATAAGAGCAGCAATAACAACTATTTATTGTGCACCTACTATGACCTGGTGTGCTGTGCAGGGGTTATAAAAATGAATGTAATCTGATCCTGGGCTCAGATCCTTGGTCCCATGTGAGGGAGTGATGTGTAAAGCTGCACTTACAAAATGGTATGTATGGTGTGTTTTTGCACGTGGACTCAGGAGACACACTACCTAGGTTCAAATCCAGGCCCCAACACCTAGTGACCATTTAGCCTACAAAAAGTTTTTAACTGCTCTGTGCCTCAGTTTCCTCATCTGTGAACTGGGGATAAAAGTAGCATCCCCTTAAAGAGCACCCCCTTATCCTCCTGTTGTGAAGATTAAAGGAGTTAATGTATATAAAGTATTAGAATAGTACCCAGTACGTATAAGACCTCAATCAGTGTTTGCTATCATTTCTATCATTCTTAAAGTATAAATGTAATAAGGAAGATATTCTCTGACCCCCTTCCTGCCCCCTATAATCACTCCCATGTATTACATGTTCCTTCTCTTTGCTGTACCACTCTGTGTACATATTTATAGCAGCCAACGCTGAAATGATATAATGTAATGGTCTCTCTCCAAGGTACTGCTGGTAATATATTGAAATCTTTCCTCTTGTTTGTTTTCAAAGTTGTTACCTCAGGGTTACCTTCCCACCCAGTGTTCCCATTCATGGTCTCCTTGGCAGCCCCATGACCCATCTCTGGTATTCTTTGGACTTCCTTAAAATATAACAACTAAGAAGTTAATTGTTGACATGGAAAGGTCTTTAGGATCTCACCCCAATGCAAGTTTTCATTCTCCTTGGCCAGTGCCCCAGCTATACTGTTGTTAAATATTTTGAATTTCACCCTTGTTTTATCCCTCTGCAATTTATATAGAATACAGGTTCATGGTTCTTTATCCATGATCCCTAAATTAAGAAAGAACTGAAAACCAAGTTTTCTCCTTCCTTCCCCTTCCTTCCTTCCTTCCTTCTTCCCTTCCTTCCTTCCTTCCTTTCTTCCTTCCTTCCTTCCTTTCTTTTTCTTTCTTTCTCTCTTTTCTTTCTTTCTTCCTTTCTCTCTCCCTATCTCTCTCAACTTATACTACAACACATTTGACCACAAATCTTAACCTGAACTGAGGGATGGAGTTTACAGTCTTTATTTGTTATCCTGTTTAGTATTAAACAAATATGTTTCACTACAACACTATTAATAAAGGTAACATAACCACTGCCTCAGACTATACTGGGGATTTTTTGAAACGAAAGTATATATATTATTTCATATTTCTGAAGTCCCCCCCAAAATTCTGAATTCTAAAACATGTCTGGCTCCAGGGGGTTCTGATAAGAGATTTATGAATTTTACAGACTGAGACCTTGGATTTAAACCTTGGCCCTTCTGTATAAATTGTGTGATTTTGAACAATTTAGTTAACCTTTCTCTATATCAGAAACCCTCATCTATAGAATGGAAATAATATTAGTATCTCTCCATAGAGTTGCTAATAGGATTCAATAGCTAATTCACTGAAACTGCTTTAAAAAGTGCCTGTCTCATGGTAAGCACTCATTTATTAGTAACTATTACTTTTAAATTCATTGTTGTTGATTTTATTTGAGGGCAAGGTGTGTGCTTTCCAACTTCATGCTTGTACAATACCTACTACACAGTGGGGACTCTGTAAAAGCTTGTTGAATAACTGAATGAATGAATGACTCCATTTGCCCCAAGTAGTGAGTTGATCCCTTTCCTGTTTTTCTAGAAAAGTTGGTTAAACAAGTTAAAATGCTTGTTTCATTTTTCTTACACTTTTCACACACCTCAACTCAGTCTGACAGCATCTTATATATCTTTGCCCTCCTGTGCTTTCCATCCTTGGATATATGCTTTTCTTTCTATCTTTTATATATGACTTTATTCAGTCAAGCACTTTCAAAGTGAATATTGTCAAGCAACACTGCTTTCTTCACATTTTCCTTCTTCTTCTTCTTCTTCTTTTTTTTTTTTTTTTTGCCACAATTGGGGTTCTAAGCGTTTCCCATCACCTTGAGACCTCTTCCCTCTTGTATTCCTCCTGGTACACACAGAATCCCATCTATATTTCCTTGAAACTTTCTGAAATCTACATAATAGAGTACATATTTCCTTTCTGTGGCTACTACAAACCACAGGAAATAGGGATGTTCTTCCTAGGCTACCATCATTTTAACCCCAAGAAATATTATCTTTGGTCCTTAGGGTCCACTTCTGGTTTCCAGCAAAACACATAATAACATCTCAATACATTTTTGTTTTAAAAGAATTCAGTGTTTCCTCATTGGTCAGAGTGAAGTTCAGGGACTTTGCCCGATGCATTGCTTATTCCATCATCTGAGGTAAAATTGTTGCAGGGATTGACTAGGAGGTATCAGGTTGTTCCACTGGCAGAGAAGGGGACTTTCTGAAAAAGTGGAGATCATTGGAGTTACTCAGCATTGTCATGTCTTTCTTCTGTAGTAAGAAGAAAGGACACCCCAATGGCATTAGTCTTCTTGTTCCTTTTCTCTTTCATTTTTATCCAGGCTCTTTTGATCTGCAGCTCCAGGCAGCTGTCTATGGGCACACCCTCTTTTCTGGCACACTGCGTTCTACTCCCACCACTTCCTTTAAATGTATTGATTCTGAGCAAAGTATTCCTTTTCACTGTCATAGTTGTATCGTGATTCCTATCATGTCAAACATCAGAAACACTTCAAGATCATACTTGCTTCCTTTGTTGAGTGTCTCATTTCAATTTATTGTCCAAATATTGCTCATTGATATCTATGCATTGGAAGGTACATTGATTACTTGTGACACATTTCCTGTTACTTGAGAACTTACGTACCTCTTACCCACTGTTGACTAGGCATACATGGCTTCTTCTCTATAATTTTGGACCTTTTTCCTTTCTTCCAAATGCCATTTTATCACCCTTACGATTTAGTTGGAAAGTGCTAAGAACATTCTTCTTAGAACACACTGTTCTTTACCAAGAGTTCTTTATTCAGGAATTGTTTACCGTGTTCCAGAAAGGCAACCCTGTTCCTTGACCCTATATACCTCTCAGGTCTTTAACTTCCTGTTGCCAGTGGCCTGTTTCTTCATTTAGTAGCGGTTATGTACTCTCATGACCTTGACTGGAACCATGCTTCCTCTGATATCTCAGTTTCAAATATCTCATTTTCAGACTGCAGTCTCCCATTCTTCCATCTCATTCACTCAATCTTCAACCTTGTCAAGACCTACAGTCCATTAACATAACTGATTCTCATTCCTGAAGAGAAAGGAAAGGCTGCTCCTCTCTCCTTCCCAAGACAAGATTCCATAATCCATTAATATAACCATGGTCTAGCAAATGTTTCCAATTCATTTTATCTAATCCCTTTGTTGTTTTTCTTGGCAAAGCCCCAGACTGTTACCTTCTCAAATTAAATAGTTAAAGTTCATTGGGAAAAAATCAAATATGCATCCAGCATTTTATTTCATTTAAATTCAAGATTATAAACCTCAAGCCTGCCTGACAGCTCTTCTACGTTTATCTGGTAAACTCATATTTCTACCTAACCAATGACAAAGACTCTCTCAGTGAATGACCAAACTCTGGACAGGTTCCTCTGAGCCCTTTTGTGACTAGGCCCTGACCTTGGGCTCTGTCCTTGGCCTGCTTAGTCCAGTTTTAGCAAGAATCCTGCTGAGTCTGTTTAGAAAAATCCACCACCCTTGAAATCTGATTACCCTCTATATCTAATCAAGTCCCTCATCCTCCCCCACTCTTGATATCATTCTGGCCTGCCTTCAGCAAGAATCCCATCAAGTTGGTTTAGCTAGAATCCTCCTTACCCTTGATGTTTCTCTCCTCTTGATAACTTTCCACCCACTGACCCCCACCCTGCTCCTTGGCTATAAATCTCCACCTGTCTTCATTGTACGGTGAGGACTAATTGACTTTCAACCACAGTCTGTGCCCTCTCTAACAAACTCACGAGCCACCATCATCACCCTTGCTCATTTTGCTGCATCCACCCTGGCCTTATCTTCTTCAAACAAGAATGATCTTCCTTTGACTGGAACACTCCTCCCACACAACTGGTATGTGGCAGCTTCATGCTTCAGGTCTTGAATTATAGATGTCGTTCTCAGAGGCACTGTGATTTTCTTTAATATAATATATATTTTATTTGCTTGCTAATTCTTTTTCCCCTCTATCTCCTTCCCAGACTAGAAGCTCCATGAAGGCAAAGATAATGTGTCTTATTTATGAATATACACCCAACATCTACCAAAGTGTCTGGTATGTGACATGTTCAATAAAAATTTGTTCAATGACTGAAGCCAAAATTCTAGCTGGCAAGGTCTTTAGTGCTTCTTTGACTCACATTTTAGCTTCTGTGAAGTTCAGTAGTATGGTTCTGTAGATTGGTGGGAGATTTCTATGTTACTTATTACTTTGTATCTTCTTACACTCCAGTATGCCACTAGCCAGGTTAAGTCAAGGCAGTCCCTATTCCTTGATCCTCAAAGAGCTTGACTAAAATAATATCCTTTAACCATGTCTACCTACCTTACTATCTTTTAGAATTCTCACCATATAAGTCAACTTATATTTTTCTCTTTCAAAATCCACGTTACAGCTATTTTCTCTGATGAAAGTGGGATGAAAAGGAGAAGAAATCTTGTTACGGTATGTAATTTTGTCCACACTGAATAAAAATTTAGAAATAGCTAGCCTATTTAGGCTATATGTTCTTTGGATATTAAAAAAAATGAGATGGAATAAAGTATATATTGTAATAACCATAGGGTAGAGCCCATAAATCTCTAGATCTTTTAGAAATTCAAAGGTTTTAATATGAAATATATACAAATATATCATATTAAATAGCTTAAGTACTTTCATAGAAATGTTCTTTTTTGGGCTTCCCTGGTGGCGCAGTGGTTGAGAGTCCACCTGCCGATGCAGGGAACGCGGGTTTATGCCCCGGTCCGGGAGGATCCCACATGCCGCGGAGCGGCTGGGCCCGTGAGCCATGGCCACTCAGCCTGCGCGTCCGGAGCCTGTGCTCCGCAACAGGAGAGGCCACAACAGTGAGAGGCCTGCGTACCGCAAAAACAAACAAACAAACAAAAAAGAAATGTTCTTTTTTTCTAAAGTGACTTATTTTTATATTTATTCCCATTTCAATAGTTTAATATACATAAATAGAACATGTACTTGAGTGGTAATTGACAATGGTGCTATTTTCCTCACAGTCTTAAAAAACATATTCAGAGCTAAAAGTTTACTTGTAAAACATCTATAGCATCGTGACAAGAATTCAATATATTTAATAAGTAGTTAGCAGACATTTCTCCTAGGATTATAGCAACCTATGACTAGGATTATTCAGGTGCCAACATTATTAAATAATATGAGAGGTGAAAGAAAAACCAGTGTAACATTTAACATTCATTTAAATGCTCAATTTTAATAGAAGTACCTAAAACAGTATACAACCAAATTAAGTACCGAGCCCTTACTTTGTTAAAGCTAGAAAGGAATGCATGAATTTCTTCCCCAGGTTTTTACTGTTTTACTAAGGACAGTCTAGACTAATTTGAAAATGCAGTGCACTTTTTCTTAACAGAAAAAAAATTGAATCAGCTGAGAGATGAGAAGAATAAACACTGAAATAAACATTGCAGCCAAAACTAAAGTAACTGAAGTGAAAATGTTTTCCGTAATGAACTTTTATGTTTAACAAGCCCAGACACTTGGAACAGTGTAAGGTATATTAAACCCTTTTATGAAAGGATTATGTTCTGTATGATGAGTGTTTTAATATAAGTATGGTACACAGCGTAAAATACAACTACATTTAACTCAAAGTAATTATGAGAACTCAGGCAAAATTATTTTCTCCTGTACTATCACATTGATACAGGAAAAAAAATTCTTCTGGAACCTTTCACCAACATGTCTCTGTTTCAATTATTTTTGGCAGTATATATATTGCGTCTCTGCCTCAGCTACCTTTTATATCGACAGTTGGTAGCACAAGCCTTTTAACGCACAAAGGGTAGCGGCTCTTCAGCCAATCTGTGATAAAAGGGAAAAAAATGAAATCACTATGGAAACTGCAGGAAGGATCTAAAAGCTCTCTTTATAAAGTAAACGTCTGATGTTTGTGACTGCAGGGGTAAAAAATTCATGAATCTGTGTGATGCTATCATTTCTGATTTGTTATCACTTCAAATGGCAACTCGGAAGCAGCCTGACCTTAGCTTCATTAGTGTTATCTGGTCAGAGATAGTTACTATTCAACAGGAGGAAGACGCAGAGAGGTCAGGAGTTTAAGGGGATAGTATGGGACACAGCGAAGAAACTAATTCGCTTAGAATGTTTCCCTTCTTTTCTCATTTGATTGTCTTTTTCTTTTAAATCACAGTGACTTGATGGAATCAGGCACACCGAATTGTTCTGCTGTGTGTTTTATTTTGGTTCGTTTTTCATTCAGAAATGGAGCAAATCTCAGACCCAAATTCAACTTAGAAAACTATGTCTGTCTTTGCTTTCGAATTGAAAAATGCTAACGCTCTCCTTCCAATCAAAAAGCGAATAAATACCAGGGAGAAGCCATTCTCACTTCAGCACTCTGGACCCTCAGGAGGGAAAAAGGAAGGAGATCGTGCTCTGATGAATTTGATCTGACAACAGACAGCAACAGACACCTGTGTCAAGGAAGAAGTTTCAGAATATCTCATCAGTTCTCAGAAGTTAAATGACTTTTAAAAGAATTATATGGATATCAAAATAGGGAACTTTTTATTTAATCATAGTTCACCTGTGGAAGAGGGAGTATGAGAGGTCACTGAAGAATTCTCAAATGTGAAATTCTGCAAATTCGAGAGTAGTCTTAATTCAGAGGAAGATGAATACTCAAGTAAGTAAACCAGTAAACTGCATATGCTAGATGCTTATCTTTTCAATGTTTGCAGTTGAATACTACTTCATTAGTTAGATTTTCAGGCAATAGAAACTGTGGCTTTTTAAAAAAGTTTATGGCAACTTTACTACAGTTGTAATGCATTGAAATGTCAAAGATTGATGTGCATGGTAATTGATTTCATATCGTCATGCTGTACTTAGACAATTATAAACATTGCTAATCTAATGTTTCAAGGTACTTATGAACAATTAGTGACTGCACTAGCATCTCAAACACACTTTTGATGATAAAAATATATTGAGATGAGTTCTATAAATCCCAAAAGGGCTGTTGTGTAAATGATGATTAGAAAAAAATTAGAGTTTCTTTTTTTTTCCCCCCAGTGAAATGATTAAGGCTTTGAAAATAAAAACAGGAGTATTCTAGTTGTGAGCATGCAAAAATTAAGCACAATTAGCAGAGAGAATACATTGCTTTATAATAATATATTTGTTCAAAATAAAAGAATATGACATCTACCATTCTAACTTTATTGAACTTCTACTCTTACTAATGACTAACTTGGCTGTTTGTGCGGCCTTTACAGTTTTCACAGCGCAATCTCTCATGTTAGAAGGGTGTCATTAATGGTCAGTGATATAGAATCGAATGGAAGTACGTGTTTGGGTACCCAAACATAAATATATGCAGACTTTCATTTGAAAATATTTAAATGCCTCATACATACAGACTTCACTGATGCTTTTTGTGCATATAATGAAAACCAATTATCTGTGGAGAAAACTTGACTGGGTGGAAGGAAATTAAATTGGTTTTTAAAGACTTCCTTAAACAGCAGTAGCTAGGGAAAGCTCCAATAACATTTTAGCTCAGGATTGTAATGACTTTGCCATATTAATAAATCATGCTTTATCCTGACTTTTATCAAAAGACTTGGATGGGGAAGACTGCACATGACAGAAGCAGGAGAGAAGAGCACTTTCAGCTGAAGCTACACATGTATCAGCCACTCTCCCACTTCCTGTGAAGCTCTGGAAACAGCCACTGAAGTCAGGTAAGGTCCTAATTCACTCAAAGAACAGGATACAGGATAATATTAACAAAACTTCCATTTGTAATTTCTTGCAAGAAATATTCATGTTCTGGAATACTCTGTGGTTTTTTAAATGCTGTACAAAATAAATGAGAGGAAATCTTTACCAACTTTTCTGCCTAATTTCCTTTGGGAGTTTCCCAACTTCTTCAAAATGCTTTTGTGTTGAATATCAACTCTCATCTATCAGCTCCATGTTAATTTTTTTTTTTTTTTTTGGTGCTGTATGTCTGAGACCACTTAAGAGGACATTTATGGAAACATGGAAAACATATTGTTTCATTTACACGTGGAACAATGCAAATACTTTCCCTTTGTTACTGTTCAAAATATTAACATTCTGTTCTCTGTATGTATGTTCTCAGAGTTGACTTCCAGCAGCTATGGTAGACTAAGGAAGACAGAATGCAATCACCTCAAAATATCTGATTGCTTACTAATTAACGAGTAAAATATTTCACTGATTTTTTCTGAAACCAAATATTTATCTAATTTAAACTCTATATCAGGAAGTCGGTTAGGTAGACTCTATAAAATATGTATTACTATGCTGCAGTGAGGGAATTGTTAGGGAAAATGCATACTTTTCCCTCTATTAATTATCAAATGGCCATACTGTTAAATATTGCAGGCATTTGGATGTTGTAAACTAGCCTCTAATATTTTCCGTTAAATTTTCCCTGACTTTTCACAACAGTGCTCCTAGAAATAGTGTTTTCACTTAGTGAATTAAATGGAAACATAAAGAGCATTTATCCCATCCTCGGTCTTAAATATTAAGAAAATTTATATATTCCATGGTGTGTTTTCTAATCAGTCAGTTGCATGATCAGATTTTTAATGTTGCTTTTGAATAGAGTAATATTTCCACACCCCACAGAAATTTCATCTCTCGTGTCTCTTTCTCTCCAACTCTCAAGGAAGTAAAGTTCTGTGGAATAAGTCCCCAGGGAATCTCTTTATGACACTAAATACGCGGGGCCTAAAGGTGGTTTCTGAAGGTGCTCATAGTTTTGTATTATTTTCTTCCTATTAGAAATATTTTGTAATACTGCCGTCAGTTGCCAGCTTGCAGCCGTCAGAAATCTCAGTCCCACATGAGCTTTCACTCTGAACCAGAATTTACTCTCTAATCACAGATCGGCCAACTGAGATAAGACAAAAACTTTTAATTAGAATTTTAGTATGTAATCCAGACCATTTATAGATTATGCACAGAGGTGATCTTCTCTGTATTCAAATAACTGTGTGGAGAACTTAGACAACATTTAATTTGGTGGAGAGACTATTTTTAACTTTGCTGGAGTCCGGTTACCTGCGACGTTCCCGGAGTGTCTCTTAGAAGTTCTATCAGCATGAGGTTTATGGTGTGAATGAGTAACTGAATGTGTTTGTAGCAAGCCCTGGGGCGGGGGGCGAGGGGGGGGGAATTATAAAAATTGGAATAGTCCGTAATATAATGAAGATATTCTGTTTTCCTTTCACATTTCTTCTGGGAAGCCTAATTTCATGTCTCTCAGTCCAAGCCATGTGGATGAAAAGAGAAAAATACAAGCGGAGTACCAGGGGAATTAGCCTGCCCCTTGCTACTGTTAATGAGTGGTGCCCCTAACCTCGTGTGTTTAGTCCTCAAAAACCCAGCACATGAAACAGTTTTTTTTCCCTTTCCTTTCAAGAAACAGTTGGCACTTTATGTTGGACTTCTGCTTGACATGAATTATTTGGCAAATTGGGGACTGAAGTGTGAATTATAAACTTAGGGCTGTGTAATAGGCTACAGGGGTGTTCTAGGGACAAAGACATCCTAGCAGGGTTTTCACAAAGAATTTTATTGAGAAAAAAAATGATCTTTTCCCCCACTCCTGAAACAACAACAAAAATGTGTACCTTGCTCAAATACTGATTCCCGTTTATACACACACACACACACGCACGCACACACACACACTTTGCCTGAGCGTATCCTCTGTTTTTTATTTCCATGTGCACATGACTCTCATTAATGTTGATAACCCTCTGCACATGCCTCCAGAAAATAATGGACCCCGACTGTGAGAACTGTCTGTATTCAAACATGTTAAGAGCTGAATATATAAAATCTGTTTGGCACGCCAGGCTTGGGTTTTTGAAGACAACAGAAATTGGACAGAAAGATCAATAGGAAAAAAAAAAAAAAACGTAAAAGATAATGACATCTGGATGCGGCCTGGGTAATGCTCTAATTAAATGTACTTACACCTAAGTCTTATCACATGCTCAGGAGCAAGGCTTAGATGCCCCTTTTAAACTGCAGCATTAGAGGCGGTCGTGGGAGCCTTGCCTGTGAGGTGTCACCTCCCCTGTGATCCAGTTCTGTTCTATATGTACACCTATAATCTATCTTAGTTTCTTTCACTGAATGGGCTCCTGCTATTTTGCTAGTAAGATAGCCATGATAATTTAGGTTATCTCTTAAGCTTACAAAGATATGCATGTTCTTTAAAATGGGTTTGAAAAAAATCGAGAAAGCAGGTTACAGGATTCTCTTGTTTTGTTGCTGTCTCATAGGTGAAGATGAGCTTAGTAAGAAACCCTGTATACTTTTCTCCCTGTTTGGGTAAAGTCTTTTGACATCCTTTCCCTTCTGAGCATAATAGAAGCTCTCCCTGAGGACAGTACACAAGGTAGACTTTCAGAAGTCACCACGTCAAGCAATTTTAACTTCTAAAAGAGTTCTATATTAATTGCACAGAGTTCTAGGTAAATTAGCATGACTTGAACTGGTTTCAAAATGCTGTCATTTAAGATAAGAGACAGTGTGCAAGGAGGGAACTGTATTTGCTGGGTCTTTTTTTCTTTTCTTTAAATAGAGTTTTGAAACATCATGATGTAATCTCTTATTTGGTTCCTAAAAAAATAAATAAAATAACTCTATAGATATTTAGAAGAAGCTGCTGGGCAGTGCATAAACATATACTGTATGTCTCATTACCATTAAGAGCCATGCATGGTTAAACCTCCTCCTATAGCTTTGAGTATTTCCCCTCTGGCTTTGTAAAGTGATGCTTGAGTGTGGGTTTTACCAAGGAATTTCATAACCATTTTATAGACTTGGTAGCACACCTACCATATCAGAATATGCACACTGTTTCTTGGGTAAATGTTAACAATCAATGAAATTCATGTTCATTCTGGAAAAAAGTCCAATGTGCTGGTAGATTAAGGCTTTGTAGGGTGTATAAGTCTATCTCTTACTTTAGCTCAATGAGAAGCTACTTCTTTCTTTTGTTTTTTCTATTCCCTGACTTCTAATAGTGCTAAACAATCAAATGCAAGGCATTTTGCCTTCTTTCACTCCTTAGAAGAAAATTATTCAATTAATACGTGAAGATGAAGGTTAGAAACCCACTGTAATCTAGAAAGGTCCAGGAATTTAGAGAATCAAATGTACTCTCTGGATCTCAGGATCCATCAGGGAGAATATAGAATACAAGTTATTTTTCTCTGAGCTTCCTTAATTTTGTTTTACTGCTTTAGGTATAATTAGAACACTTGTGAGGATCTGAGGAAGGGAGATGTTTGGGGGGTGCTTGAGATGTCTAGTGGGGTCTAGAAAGAGAGAGACCAAAAAGACTCCAACCTCTAGGAAAACAGTGGTTTACTGGGGCAGCTTTTTGTGCAGAAGGAATTCCGTGTGCCACACCCCTCTGCAAAAATGTTGGGACCCCTTTGGCTCAGGTAACCCCCTTCACATTCTAGGGTGCTTCCCATAGCCCCAATTGCTGTCTTCCTTTTTCAAATTGGCTGTGCTGTTCATCTTGGATGTCAAGGTTTTCTTTTACTCGCTAAGTCTTCCCCATGTAACCTAATGCTTCATTTCTCCCCAGAAGAATAAGATAGTTGCTTCAAATTCAGCATTTCAGTAATAGTAGTGAAAAGTCCCTCTTTGTAAAAGATACAGGATTAGTTCCTCCCACGAGCTCATCTGTATCATCTCCATTTATTTCTCGTGGGTGTTGGGAAGACCTTTGCATTTGACCAAAAAGCACTAGTAAATAAGGAGTTAAAATGAAGGCAGGCTCACTGGTTTGCTGAGATCTGTCAGAGTCTGACTGGCTGGCTACATATCTGTCTCTGGAACAATAGGTACCTGTATTCTGCACGGACTACTGGGCAGCGCTGACACTCTGGAGAAGGTCTGCCTCTGGCTGCGCTTTCCTGGTGAGAATCCCCAATGACAGTTCCACTTTTCAGTGGAGGAGAAAAAAAATATCTGTCTATTCTCCTGATGAAGGACAGAGCTTTGATCATTTTTATTCAGGCTTGTCTTGGCCGGAGGTTTCAGGTTCTTAGTCTCAAGTCAGCAGTCTCTCCCGTTCCCTCTCTCTCTCTCTCTCTCTCTCTCTCTCTCTCTCTCTCTCTCCCACACACACACACACACAAGCACACACATCCACTCCCTCCCTCCCTCTCACTCTCTCACTCTCTCTCTCATTTCCCCTCCTAGGTTGTATGCAGGCAGATGAGTGCCACAGCTGTAACTGAGGCACAGAGCAATAAACACAGTGCAGCCAATTTCTACAGTGGCGAGAGGGGCATCAGAGGTGACAATAATGACAAGGACCCAAGGACCGTCCCTCTGACAAGTTTTAGGTAAGAAAATGTTTATGCCCCGATTCTTGTATTTTTGCATCCTTGTGGCTGAGACATTGAGATAGAAAGCGAGTCTCAATAGGAAAATATTTGCCTCAGAGTATCATCTGCTGTCACTTGCCTGCAAACCTGTGTTCTCAGGGCTTTGTGTTACTAGAATCATCGGAGGTGAGGTGTGAGAGGGGCTGGGCAGCAGGGTGAGTTGCTTTTTATATCTGTCTGGTGACATTTATCATGCTGTTTAAATTCATATCTGGAAAAAATGCTGTTTGATGATAGTTGGCAATGTTTTGGGCAACATAGAACATATGGCCGTGTAGAATTCAAGTGATGCTCTTTCATTCTTAATTTGTAATTATTTTTACACTCAACTGTACTGAGGTCAGAGAGTTTTAAAAATTAATGAGATTCCCTGTGGAGTTCAAATAGTAATGCCTACGTGGGCTGTCTCAAAAAGATAAGATTATGCTGGTATATTTTTAACATAGATCTAACTGTCTTTTTTGCATGCACTCCATTTGAAATATTTTAATTGTACAATAGTTTATGGAAGCTTAAGTATTTGGGGATATTAGTCTTTAACATTTTTTTGTTAATGACCGGAGAAATTTTGTCAAAATTAGACTGTAGAAGATGAGTATTTTGTGTGGAGCTATTGCTGAAACTTAACAGATATTATTGTTATGGCAATGGAGAATACCTTATACTTTCGAGGAAATGACAAATAATGAATGAGACACATGCTAAGAAAATCTTCAAATTGGTTTCATCTTAAGTAATATATAAAAATTCAGGAGATATTTAGGGTAAAAAACTGTTGGCAGGAACAAAGAAGCAAGTGTACACATAGATGAGTATTCTTTGTCACAAAAATGAATCCAGGGCATGGATATAGGAGGTTAAGTGATTTCTACATTCTCAGTGCCCCACAAAATGGGTGAGTCCAGTCATTTAAAAATGTACTGAAAACTTTCATTTCCCACAATTTAAAAACATTGTTTGTGTTTCTGATACAACACATTGTTTAAAAGAGGGGAATTGGAAAGCTGTCTGAGTATACAGTAATCGGGGCTAAAGATGCTTTTTATCCCGAGTTCCCCATTTACAAGACCCATTCTGAGCTTCCTGTGATATATTGTTATGTAAATACTGTGCAGCCAGGGAAAGCAGTACTATGGAGATTCAATTTACTTTGAAAGTTGTTCATTATAGCAGGGATGAATGTTATTTATTTGATGTGATTCAAAGGCTGGAAATGACTTTTTCATTGTGGCGCCTTTTGTAGTGGGTGCAGGGTGATCTAATCTTTTTAATTTTGGCTTTCACACCAGTGGAGATGAAAAGAGATCTGAACTCATTTATCGGTTGCTAGGTCCTTCTGGAGACCCAAGTCCTGTTCTTGGTTGCTATGGCCAGTCTGACCTCAATCTCTGTGGTTTGGGGGACTTAAGCAGTCTTTTTTTTTTTTTTTTATTGAAGAGCATGTACCTTGATTTATGTCCAAAATTGTGGCTGAACGTCTTTGTCTGCAAGTGATAAATGGCGAACAATTCATCAGTTCTAACAAGTAAACACCGCTGTCCCACTAAAAATATGTTTTGTTCTGAGTTAATGGTATGGAACAAGGCAGCGTCCACATACGGCTATCTTTTATTGTGGAGGGGCCTCTGAAACTTGGAGCAAAGTGCAGGAAATTGGCATTCACTTTCTCGTCCATTAGCATTTCATTTGTGGTTCGGATGATGCGGCTTTAGGTGGATAGAGAACGAGAGGGTAACCCTTCCATTTCCTTCCTTTCTCTTTAGTGGGGGCTGTCTGTGAAACAGGAGCAGGCCTCCTTCAGATGCCTGGATTCTGCTGGGGCAGTAAGAAGTCAGGAGTAGTTTCTGTGATGGGGTTGGCCTCCGCTTTACAACTGCCAAGAGCTGAGGCAGAAACAGGCGGGTGTGCTACGGCTCGGTCGCCTTCAGTCTCCTGTCGGTTCTTTGAGGGAAAGTTGTATCTGTTATTGGTGACTCCCAAGAATGTTCTGCCTATGTGCTACTTAATGGTCCCCAGACGTCCTTACATTCTAGAACCTTGTTAAAAAGAGCCTTGGTGATTAAGAGGCTGTGGAGTATACAGCCATGCTTAGCAGATGAGCCCTCATGCATTTCCCCGTTCCCTTAAAAACTGCTTAACTGATGCTGCAGGGAGCACACACTCTGCTAATAAGACGATGATGACAAAATAGGTATCTGGAAAGGCATTTATGGCTTATAAGCGCCATCAGCTTCCATCCAAGAGAGATTGCGGCTTTGTAGCGTAGTTTTTTCTTTTAATAGTAATATGCTAATGGTTTTTATTCTAAATCGGCCAGCACTGAGTATCTCCAGGAAAAATGGGCTCCCTAAGAAGCGGCATCCTCCTGGAATTGAAAGGTAACAATTAAACATTTTTTAAAGTGCAATTTTCAAACCGTTTCATGTACTTATTGCCAGTAGCATTAGAAAACTGCTTTCTGAATGAAACTGTTTAAAATTGAAACTATTGTTCTTCACATAAAAGGTTTAAAGAAGAAACTGTCTTAGGGAATTTTATTGTTAGTCATTTGCTAAAGATTGACTAGGTTTTATTAACAAAATAGAATCAGGTACTTTGTATGTTTACTTTCAGCCTTGAAAATAAGCAGACTTTTATATTTTAGAAAAAAATCATTTGGGGGATCAATTAAAATGATCTTTATCTATTTTATGTAGATTTTATTTCTAGAACTGGTTAAGAAAAAACAGGATTTGGTGATATGGATGGTCTCTTCCGGCTTAAAAATTCTTCAAAGAGTGCTAGTTTTCTGAAAATACACGTAAGGTTTATTTTAGTCCTTTATTAGTATAACTGGACTAATTCAACTAATGTTTAGCTCTTTAGTTGAACAGCAGTTAAAAGTTCTATGCTCTGTTGTACAAGTAATAATTATGGTAAAGGTAATTTCCGGAAAATTGATTTTTGAAGGTATTTTTTTAAACTGCTACTTTAGCGCTTTATTAAGAGTGAGGTTTTGCAAAGCTTAATTGTGGCTTCTTAACTTGGGTTTGTTCCTTAGGTCTTCTTGAAGGTAATACGTTATATGAGTGGTTAATTTCACAAGAAATATTTAATTCCAGGTATGCAAAGACCAGTATTCCCCGGGATGTGGTATGTATGTATGTGTGTATACGGACATATTGTAATATAAAATGTCTTATAAGTTTCACATTGTATTTTGCTTTACTGTTATTTCAAAGGATTTAAGTGAATGTTGGGTAGCACTCAAATTCCTGAAATGATTAAATTCAGTCTCTGAAGAATCTGGGGAAAAGGCCTGTAATGACAATTTGATGACTTTCATTTTAAGGTGTAATAGAAATTGAGTAAAATATTTTAATAGCTATTCTCTAATATCTCATTCCAAATACAATGTTTTTATTGCTTATTCTAGCTTACAGTTTTCTGGTGATAATAATGTGTGGCTGGTAATTGTTTCTTACATAGAAATCATTTTATCCTTATGTAAAAGTATTTTAGAAAAGTCTTCACGAATTTATCTCAGCTGAAACAAAAACAATTGTATTGAACTCCTGAGATAAAACAGTGAGTATTTCCAGATTCCTCCTATTTTAATTTGGTAATTCCTTACAAGATTTAGGTGTATCTTAAAGGGAGGAATATTCCATATGATAGTTTGTGGTTTAAAGAGGAAAACAACAGTCATTCATGTAAGTCAGGGAGGGCTGAGAAAACAGAAGGAATACATACTATTACTATACACTATGACAAAACTGACTTGACTTTTCTTGCAGCTATCATGTATTTTAAAAAATTTTTAAATGGACTAAGAAATAAAAAATATGTGCATAAACGTGCAGTTATTATATCTATCTTTATTGAATAGGGAGGTGAAGATATATAAACGTAACTTGGTTGCAGCTAATGTTACCAGAAACATCTTTGCATCTCAATTCTTTCAGGAGATGTAGACACAAGTAGTTAATCACATAGCTTTTAAAGAATCAAATACTTTGGGAACTGCAGTTGTGACATATTATATTAATTTTCATGTAATTCAAAATGAAATCCTTAAATCATTTTTTTCTGTGTATGTTACACAAAGCCATTATCTTCCAAACTGCATTGTTCTAAATGCTAATTAGAAAATTTTTATGCAGTTTAGCTTGATTGTAGTGAATATTTAAAGACAGAATATACTATTATTGCTGAATTAACATGCCGCAAGTGCATTTTTTAATAAAAGTAAAATTAAGCTCTAGTATCAGGTTATTCTCCTCTCCTAATGTGTTTACTAAAATTTCCCAAGTTTGCTTTCTTCTTGTAGTTAATATTCCTTTCCAGATACCAGTGTTGCAGAGTAATTGGTTACTCTTAGTTTCTTTCTGCCTCCTATAGTTTTGGTTTTTGTCTTTTTGGTGTACCATTATTCTTATCTGTCACCTAGAAAGTTGTATTGACTTTGAAGGTAATTGTCTGACCTATTTGTCTGATTTTGGGGTAAAAAAAAAAAACCCAAACTTGTTTTATTAGAAATTGTGTATGAAGTGCTGAAAAATTTGAGTTGGCCTTAGGATGTTGTTCAAGTGGTTGATATTAGGATACAGGGTTTTCCCAGTAGTGGCAAGTTACTTGCGTAATTCAATAAAATCTTTCCTTCAGCTATGTTAGTTTATTTTCCACAAAATAGTTTGCCAGCTGGCAAACCTCAAATTACATTGACCATCCTCTAGAAAATTTATTATAGAGAAAGAAGTGGCAGAGGAGGGGACCTCTTAGATAACTAATGGATTTGCCCCAACTTACTATCCTAGCATGGTGGCAAGGTCACATGGTAAAGTTTTATCTACTGGTGTTTAGTGTTTAATCACCTCCGAGATCCAAGAGCAGATTTTAATTTGCATAGCCATCAGTCAAATACTTTTGTTTAAATGATACCAGAATGAATTAAGAAAATAAAAATTTTCTCAAACACTTAACTATATACTCTATCACTCACTAATAATTAATTGAGACATTTAAAATTTGTTCAGATTTTAAAATGTGAAAATTGTTATTTGCTTAATGGTGTCTCTAATTTTTTTAATGAAAAGAAGGCTTATATAGACTCATAATGACCCAAGTCGTTCTAAAGGCACTAGACTTTATCATCCTATACTATATAGTAAACAGAACCTTTTTACATTCTTAGTAATATCTCTAAGCCATTATTTATATTCTTAATATTGTTTGGCATTATTTAAGCACGATGATTCATAAATCCTTGAATTTCCTGTATTTTTCTGACAATTGAGTTCACAGTCCAAAAGCAAAGACTAAAATATACCAGAAAGCTAGGAGTGTCCTTAGAGAAAGGAAGACAAGGTAGCTTACCATGGTCAGGAACATATGGTGTATAGTTAATTACCACAATCTCAAGGGTTTTAACATAGTTTACTGCAGGCATCTTTAAAAGTATTGGATTTTCAGGAAATCTTTGAAGAAGAATTCAGTTTGCTGGAAATCTGAAACATAGACATCAAATAAATTACAATAATGTCTTCCCATACAGATTTAGAAAATATTCATTTGTTCATTCCACAAACACTTATTCAGTGCCTGCCCTGTGCCAGATACTATTCTTGTAGCTCTTAACTGAATAGTCACCATTGATTCAATATTTATTACTTGCCTGATTTTGCAGATTATAGAAGTCTTACCAGATACTCATATATCATCAGTCACATCACAATCCATATCATTTTGGAACTTGTATTTCTCTTGCCTGTTCTTTAAATGGCTTAAAATATATTCTAGGCATACATACCAATTTAGAGGAATATATTGGCAAAACAGTCACAATGAGTTTTAATAAGCTGTCTTATTGATATTCAGACCCACGATGCAGCAGACACTAAGTTTGTTTTACTGCTTTTTACGCTTCCTTCCAAAGCTCCTTATACTATTTTAAGGGACCTCTAATTCTAATTATTAATGGCTAGCATTTATTTTCTATATACCAGTCAATGTGCTAAGCCCTCACCTTGATTCTTTCAATTACATTATGTGAAAGGTAGTATCACTGTCCCTCCTTGCAGATGAGGAAACTGAGGCTTTAAGAAGTTAAGTAACTCCCTGGAGGTCACAGAGCTAGTAAGCAGCTGAGATGACTTAAACCCCAGGTCTTTCAGACTCTATTCATTCTTCTAGTCATTCAACAAACATTATTGAGCATTTTCGATGGCCTAGGCTGCTCAAGATGTTTAGAGAAAAAGAAGTTGTCTCTAACAGGCAAGTCTCTGCCCTTAGAACAGATACTCACAAGGACTTTGATACTTTCATTATGTAATTTTCCTTTGCATCTATGAATTTCCCAGAACCTATTAGATAACATTTTCAAATTTCAAAACTTCTTCAGACTTCTCACCATTTGGCTTCAGTCTTTCTTTTCGATCGCATTATTGCCTATTTCTAAACCGGAATTTTCTGCACTGGAAGGCTGACCTGCTCCTTGCCCACACAAGGTTTGCCTTGCATTTTCTCTGATCATTCCTGCACCTGAAACAGTTTTGCCACAGCTTTCTCAATGCCTCTCATGCTTCAGTGTCTGGGTCAAAGCCCTGTCTTAGAAATGAAATCCTAAAATTCTTTTATCTGTGTTGATATGTGACATTTGCAACAACCAAAGTGATTTGTGGGTGGGTAACATTTCACATATTTCCTGTGTACCAGCTGCTTCAATGTTTGTAGATGTACCCAACTGACATGTTGGCAAGAGTTCAGAGAATCAACAGTAAAATAAGAAAGTAAAAAATCTAAGACTGGAAGGCTTGGAAGCAGGAGCCCCACTGCCTAGTACAGCACCTGGCATAGATCATAGAGTTAATATACATTTGAGGCTGGGATGAGGGCAAGAGAGGACCCAAGGAGGGAGAGATGGACAACAGACGGAAAGTTCACAGGGAAAAAGAAAATAATATTTCTAAATTTATAGCCCAGGGCCTTCAAAGACCTTTAAATATTTAATAAGGGTCAAGGATCCTATTAAGGGATGTATAGATATACACAATAATCTTTACTTTCAAATATATTTTTGCTTCTTCTGAGAATAAATTGTCACTCATCAATATTAATACATGAGACATATAATGAACTTTCTGGTGTTTCTAAGAGAAAATGCAATTGTGTTCTGTTTGTATATGTTTTCCATCGCTATTCAGGCCCACGATGCAGAAGTTGCTGGCCACTGCTCCCCACAAAAGAGCCATTCTCTTAACCATCATAAAGTTTTATTAGTTAATACTTCATGTTGGATTTTTTTTTCAATAAAATTCAAATTCAGCATTCAAAATCCTAGTGCAAATCCCCTATATCAACAAGCAGCTCTTCTGGTTAATTTTATTTATGTTTTTACTCAATTATATTAAAAAATGTAGCCTTGAAATCTCAAGGGAAATATATAGGTCTATATTTTTATGGATTCTCAAAATCAATGCTTAAGGTAGAAAGTTTACTTCATAGGAGAATCCGGGTGGATATTTCTTAAAGCAACTACTACATCTGACCTCTGCTATGGAGCTATTTTATTGACTATAAGAGCCATGACTTGTATACATAGATATGACTATAAGGCTTACTTAAAGGAGGTATTACTAATACATAATACATATGTAACATGTACTACTTTTCCTGGGTGAAGCAACCTGGAAAGTTTGCACACTGAACCAGTGAACATGATAGCGTATGTGTACACTCTAATTTATATGGGGGTCCTCTGCTGAAGCAGCCCCATTCTTCGGGCATCCCTAGTTGAGATAAGCGAGGATGAAGCGTGGGTAATGAGATGGGTGGGATCGGGGTGGGGGTGGGAAGGAGGTCCAAGAGGGAGGGGATATATATATATATACACAGATAGCTGATTCACTTCCTTGTACAGCAGAAACTAACACAACATTGTAAAACAATTATACTCCAATAACAAAAAAGAAACAAGGAATATTTCTGCAGTCAGTATTGTAACAGTAGCAGCTGAACAGTCCTTAAGAGTTCCAAAAATGAAACTGTGTTCCAAATGCTTATCTGCTTATTGCATGCTGTGTTGATGGTGGTAAAATGTAGAGGATGAGCTTGTCTCCCCTTTAACCCTAACTTTCTTTGGTCCTTTCATTTTGACACTAATTTCAGGCATGAACCTTGGCACCTAGCTACAGTGTGTAATTGTTGGTGTCTCGCTGCCACCTGGGTGCACAATGGAGAACAATATTTAGCCCCTGTGATTACCATAAGAACACACCACATGCAGTTGGAAAGGGAAATGTTTAATCAGCCAGTTTTCTTCTCTACACAGTTTCAATCAGTTGAGTGCTTTGAAGGTTTTATTTTCTCTGAGTTAACCGGTTGTTTTGTCACTGCTCAGGTAAAACCTCTGGATCCCCCTCATATTTGAACTGTATAAATTTGGGGACATTGCCTATCGATTTGAATGTACAAACAAAAAGCAGATATTTTAAAAAGTGCTAAATTAATAACTCATTTTGGTCAAAAGATTTTTTTTTTTTTAAAGTTCCTTGAGTCCTCTGTTTTGTTGTTGGCTGCGGACTTAATATGTAAGAGGCTCTAAGTGACGCACAAATAAATACCATTCCATTTTTAGGCGTGTCGTATGATGATGCTGTTGATCTTTAGAAGAGATTCCATTTGGTGACATTTACAAAAATAATTTCATGTTAGCAGCTTTTAATTTTAATTTTAAAAGAAATAACAAGAATGGTATAACTTGCAAGTGACAAGAAATTCACCCAAGAGGTGTGTATACTTACATACTGGAAATATGAAACATACCTTGCCTCCCATCTGATGTTGTGCTTATACGCAGTCCAGGGAAATAGTTTTGACAAATAGGAAAATGGTATAAGAATAGAATTATCTGTATAAACGGGCAGCATATCATCTTAAAGATTGAGATCTGTGGAATTTTTTTTTTTTTTTTTTTTGGTTTTTGGGGGTTTTTTTGTTTGTTTCGTTTTGTTTTTAGAGCTGGTGCTTTCTAAGTGCTAGAAAGATTTGAATCCAGAGTTTAGTCTTCATTGTACTTTAATCCTACAAATTCATTGCAGTGCCATCCAGTCCAATCCACTTCAGTTCACCCAGTTGCTCACTGAATTTCTAATATTTATAAAAATTTTAACCTCCTCTCGTAAGTTATCTCTTTAGTGGTTTTATTTTATTTTATTTTTTGGTTGGGTTAATACATTAGGAAATGTCAGTATATATGCCAAAGAATTTGTGGTTCTTTACTGCAAAACAAACTATTTTATGAAGTTCAGGATTTCTACATGGTTTAGGGCATTTTCTTTTTTCCATGCCAAGTTGGGTAAAAGTTGGTACAGTATATGATCTTTCTAACTAAATTGGTCTCTCTTTTACTCAATAATCATAATTATTGTCATAAATTTGGGAAGAATTCAAATCATTTATTTACTCAATTATTCAATTGGCTTTTTTCCCTTAATTATCTTGTCTGACCATTGTTGCTAAAGGCACTGTGGAGGATTTTATAAAAGGAGGAAATGTGATCTTTCCCTCATCAACTATAGTATAATTGGAGAGAGAAAAAGAACTCTAAAGAACTAATTGGATAATATAATAAAATTACTCTTAGTAATCATGCTTCAGTACTGTGAAGGGAGAAGCTATTTTCTCACAGGTGGAAAACAGTATTAACAATCAAATATAGCTTTTGGGCTCAGAATATTGTTTCAGATTATTTGTAGCGAGAACAATAATGAGAACATTTAGAATAAAGACTACTTCTTGAAAACAGATTTTACAATTTTCAATTGATTTCATTAGCAAAAAAGTTTCATTTCACTAGGATTTTTTAAAAATTAACTGTGTTGCATGGTTAGTTAGTCATTAATTCAACTGTCCAAAACTTAAAAATGCCTTACTTTAATTGACGATTTATAATAAAATATGTGTGTGGGAATTACCTTAATTATACTTTGTGATATTCTTCCAAAATTTGGACACAAATGTAAATTGAAATATTTTTTGAAATACTTCAACTTTCTTGCTATCTTGAGAAGACAGGCTAACATATTCTATGAAATGGAAAACTTTTCAAAGCTGCCTTTAGCAACATCCCTGTACGTATAAAGCCCTGCCCATAGCTTTGCTCTCTTGACAGAACTATTACACCATTCACCCACGTAGATAAAAACTCTATTCCAAATAAAGTCTAACATTAAGCAAAGAGCTTTGGGATTGGTTCAATTTTTAGTTTCTATCTTGAATATGAATTTTCAAGATTTTAAGGAAAAACAAAACTTTGTTTGCATGTTGATTATCATCTTCCAAAGCCAAAGATTAGTCAGCCAAAATTTTTTAAAACTTTGCTTAACAAGCCTTGACGTGTTTACCCTTAGTTACATTGAGAACTGTGTTGAAAAGCCCAGTGACAACTTAATTATTTCTCTTCTTTTATCATGAGGAGTTTGTATTTTGTAGACAGAGAGAGAAGAGCCTTGACCATTTTTGTTTTCTCTGCTCAGGAAAGGGAAGAATTGGGTAGAAAAAGGCACCCCAATTCCGCCAGATATTTCCTATGGACAGTGTATGGCAGCCACTAAGCAGGGAAGACAAATGTCCTGTTTTAAGGGGCTGGGTGAGGGGGCAGCAATGAACTGATTCTCCTTCGTATCCTAGCGTGTGAACGGACTTATAACAGACACATCATGGGGAAGATCACACAGAAGGATACTTGGAGACTAGATGGGAGCATCCTCTCTAGAATGTAGCAGTTCTCGATTCTTGGTGTCTTTGGGAAGCAGGGTTCACCATCTACCTGTCTAAACAGGTAATGAGAGCAGAGACATGACACACCTCCCTGTGACTTGTGAAAGACTTCACTGTCCCCAAATAAGGAATTCCTCTCACGGCTGTCTTCTCTGAGCTGCCATTTCATTTTGATAGCCGTTTGCAATAGGCACTTTTGAACTCAATGCAATGTAAAAAGTTATGGTTGAAAAATTCCCCAGTAGGATTTCTCTCTACCTCCCCAGTAGGATTGAGAACATGAAGATCAGAGACTTAGAGACAGTCTATCTAGCCTAAAACTACACGTTTAGGCCCCTACCATTGAAGAAAAATGAGACAGATAAAAAGGAAAACTTGAGAAGGCCAAAGAATTCTACATCAGGGAATATGGAAAATGGTTAAATTTGTGAACCGGAAGAAATAAAAGAAAGCATTTAGGAAAAAAGAGATCAAGTTTTTGTTGAGTTAGAGATTCACCGATTCTCAATTTCATTTTCACTTGCTGGATCATGATGTCCGTTGTCTTCTCCAAATGTAATTTCGGCGTCACATGTCTAAAAATAAATACGTTTGAGTGTGGACATCCTCACCTTGTTCATTGTTTGAGGGGATGGCATACCTCTTCAGTCCATCTCCGGCATGCTCACTCTTCATTTAACTTTGGCCTAACTTGCTCGTTGTCATACTGTTCTTTCCCACAATAAAGTAGCCAAAGTATTTTGATGAATGATACTTCTAATGGCAAATATAACTTTTTATGCTTCATCTGGAAATATTGAAAGGTGAAATTGGAATGGGAGTGCTGCATCTATGTCCAGGAGCACAGAACCTTTTTCTTGCACCTATGGTGAATCCACATCTTGTCAGTAATGTACAATTGTCAGGTTTTTCAGGTTTATGTTCATTTTTTAGGCTATATTGACTAATCGTGGCTTTAGTCCTTTTTACATTTGAGTTTAGTACTCTGTGATTTGAGGACCTTGAATGTTTTTTGAAAGTCTAATACTGTAATATTTGAATACACACTTTTGGAAGAAAGGTTTATTAGAATACAGGCATCCTAGAATGATTATCAGGATGGAATTTGGAGAATCTTCTCAGCTGATGTCTCCTTTTCTTGTTCACTTTGGGACTCTAAGTTAAGCAGCAGCCTTTGAGGCAGGAAGTGTAGAGTCTTCGAATCAAACCAAATTAGATTCAAATCCCAGACCTGGTATTATCTTGGACCAATTGTTTAGCATCTTTGAAATACAGTTTCTTTCTCTGAAAACTAAGGATTGCAACACCCACCTTACTAACATTCCTCGACCATTTCCCACATGCCAGGCATCATACCCACATGGCTATAAGGGAAGTACTGTTATTATCCACAGCTTACAAATTACCATACTGAGGCTTGAAGAGGTAAAATAAACCCACTTAAGCATACGTAGTTGTTAGGTATTAGGTCCTCTTGTTGTTTCTTTTATTTCTGTAGAATTTGTTTTTAGGCAGGGACTTGCAGGGTCAAAAGACAGGTACAAAATAAATTTAGTTAATTTTTAAAATGTCATTTAGTTTCATGTGCTTGACTATGAGAAGCAGTGTTAAAGCTGTAATTTATATTTCACCATGTTGCCGTATTGCGGACTGATGCTGTCTGAGAGTACACTCTGTGCGTGGCCATGGAGGGCTATATGCTATGAGAGCTGCTTGATGCTTTTCTTCTTGAAGATGGTGATGGTGCCTCTCATTCCGATGAGCACAACCCCTTTTCAGTAAATAGTCTAGATAAATGGCTGTTGCATGGAATTGAATGCTCGCCTACAAGGCAATTGTTACGTCTTAGATTAAGAGTGGATGCCATCATATATACAATGGAATATTACTCGGCCATGAAAAGAAAGGAAATTGAGTTATTAGTTGTGAGGTGGATGGACCTAGAGACTGTCATACAGAGTGAAGTAAGTCAGAAAGAGAAAAACAAATACCATATGCTAACACATATATATGGAATCTAAAAAAAAAAAAGGTTCTGAAGAACCTAGGGGCAGGACAGGAATAAAGATGCAGACATAGAGAATGGACTTGAGGACTCGGGGAGGGGGAAGGGTAAGCTGGGACGAAGTGAGAGAGTGGCATGGACATATGTACACTACCAAACGTAAAATAGCTAGCTAGTGGGAAGCAGCTGCATAGCACAGGGAGGTCAGCTTGGTGCTTTGTGACCACCTAGAGGGGTGGGATAGGGAGGGAGGGAGGGAGATGCAAGAGGGAGGGGATATGAGGATATATGTATATGTATAGCTGATTCACTTTGTTATACAGCAGAAACTAGCACAACAATGTAAAGCAATTATACTCCAATAAAGATGTTAAAAAAAAAAAAAAAGAGTGAATGCCATTTCCAGAAGAGCTTGACATTCTCAGGGAAGAGTTTTCTACCTTGAAGCATTTATATGTGTGATTTGTATGATCCTGGACAAAGAAAATAAAAATGAGGATTGTTTACTAGATATTTAAAACTTTCATTCTGTTGCGGCTTCATCTGCTGCCCATTCCCCATTTGCAAGACACTGCTAACCAGCTTTTTCTCCTACTTCATCTGTAGGCTCTTGAAGTCTGTGGGATGCCCAAGTGTGTATAGAAACACGGAAATAGCACAGTCCCTTTGGTTAAGAATAACATGTCAGTTTTCTTTCCCTGCTTTTGTGCGCTCTCTGGAGCTCACCCATGCATGATGTTCCAGTTGACTTCAAAGACAAGTCTGTGGTTGGATTAGCTCCACAGAACTGGAAGCAAGGTGAGAAACAGGCTTAGTGCTTTCAGAACCCACTGGGGAGCTGCTAGAGCCAAGCTGTGTAGTTACCAAGACCACATAGCTTGTGGTTCATTATGTCCTCCTGGAAGAACAGGAAAATTTGCATAATACTTTCTGTATTATTGTCACTATTAAAATTATTTTTTAAATGATGATTGGACAGTACCCAAAAAAGGTTGACTTATAGTTATATAATTCCTGTGCTTGGGGAGCTTGGTGTCTAATAAAGGAGATACAGATATAATAAATTTGGAGTGAGAAAATACCACTGAAGTCATGAAGGTATAAAACATGCAAATCCTAGGGTAATTTTAGGTATTTAAAAAAGGGATGGCGTAGCTAGTGGTGTGTGCTTTAGAAATTACAGCTGAGGTATGTTTACTTTCTAGACATAGCCAGCAAAGGTAGATTTCTTACAGAAGGTTAAAGCCAGGCATTGCTGAGGGAAGGAAGGGAGAAGACTGGATGAGTTGAAGACATCCTCACAAACTCAGGACACACTTTGAGAGAAGGCTTAGTAATGAAAGAGGAATGGCTGAATGATTTGGGCTTCGAGATGACTTGCTGGAGAAGAATACGGTTGACTGGAGTGGGTTAAGAGACAGAGCAGATAGGGCAGGGTGAGGTGCCCCTGTGGACTGTGAAGCTAGGAGAGCCTACAGAACAAAGTGTCAACATGAAACTTTCTTCTGTGGAGGAAGTAGAAGTGATGAGGTCCAGGGAAAATAGGGAAGCAGCCCTAGCAGTTCTGCTGTGTATTGACCACAGGCTTATTCTTGAAGTTTGAAAGCCATGTAAAGGCAGATGACGAGTTTGAATTTTCACAAATCAGGGGACCAGATAAAAGAGGCCATAATAATTCAGGCGAGTGACTGCCAGGTCCTGGAGTGGGCCTGTCGACGTGACGTGAAATAAAAAGGCGGGAACTTTCGTAGACGTGAAGGAAATGAGCATACAGAGTAACAACATTAACAAAACCCAGCACCACAGAAGGACAACTCAGAAACAGTAAAGGAGACAAAGGAATTAGAAATTATTCAAAGGTTTTTCTTATTTGATGGGGGAATTACAAGTAGAGCAAGACTGAGTGAGGGTATATATTAAATTCCAGAAAGAGGGCCAAACATACTTACTGCATGTTTTTCTCTCTGACTCTGGAATGAAGAAGAAAGAGAATTAAGGCTATTTCTTTGCACTTGGATTTATTCCAATTTAAATCCAGAATCACAAAGTATTAACGTATACTAACATGTTGAAGTTATATAGAGCTAACAGCATTTTTTAATTTCCTAGTTCCCACACACCAGAGTTCTTTGAGGTCATTTCGTTCGGCATTGTCTAGGGAGACAGTACAGAGGGAAACTGCTGTCTGTGTTGTAACCAAAGGCATAGACTTTGTATTACTGAACCTCAGATTGAATCTCAACTGTGGTTATGTTCTAGTGAATAGAGCCGAAACAGAAATGAATCATTTGTCTCCAGAAATTGTCATTCTGGCTTTGCTTTTGGAGACACTCGGATGTGTACTGTGGCTGGAACAATCCTGCTTTGATTCATCAAACACTTGATATTGGGCTTTGAAAGTGAAGGAAAATATTGTGTGATTCAAATGAGCTTTTCATTTGCAAAAAGAAAAGACTGTGTATAAACTATCTTTTCTAATTATTTCCAGTAGGTATTTCTCTCCCATGATATATGCCATAATTTTATGACCTTGTAACTGCTTAATATTTGCTTCAGAACATATTTGATGTAATTTCCTAAATCTTAGAAAATACAACAGGAGTTTTGGTCATAGTTTTCTTTTACCTGGAAATTCTGGATGAGGAAACCATCAGATGGAAGCATCTTTATTACATAGTTGAAATGAAGGCTGAACTTGGAGGAAGGACTTGTATGGGTCAAGGGGCTAGGTGGTGACAAAGCCAGGAGAATCTCAATTCTGTTTATATCCAGATGAGCCTCTATTTATGCTGTGCCATCCCTGTGTAGGAGATTCTAAACTGAAGAAAACTAACTGCACATATATTTGCCATTGACCAATAAATCAGATCTTATGTTCAATGTCTCATAATGTGTCTGTACATCTATCACAAAGGCATTATTATAAAGTAAAGTATAAGCACTCCAGTAATGACTGACGGGGCTTAAATAGGAGTTGAGGAAGAGATTTTTTTAAAACAGTAATTATTTAAGAAAAAAAATCGTTTCTCTGGTTTCCTCAGGAGATGTCATAAGAAAATTATGAAGCTGCCTATCTCATTTCGTATTTGCTTGCTAAAGAACCTGCCATCCTAGGACTAGGGCTAGTTGACCAGAAAGTTTCTCAAATGCGAATATAGTAGAAGAACAGAAAGGACTGATGGAAGAGGAAAGGGAAGTGGGTGGAACAGCCACTGACAGAGCCATAGCTGAGTTTGCTGTGGTCTCGGTTGTCACTCAGGCATCTGAGATGACTCGGGTCATCTGTTCAAGTGTATCCCTGTGTTTTTCCCTGTCCTAAAAGTCCTCTCCCTCGTCCTGGTCCCTGTCCATCTGCATTTCGATCTCTCTACTCCCCATCTCACTCAGACCTCTTGAAAATGTGATCTATATGTGCTTTGCACATTGCTTTGTCTCCACTTTACAATTCCCAGCATCTGATACCTGCTTTCACTTCACGATGGAGCTAATGATTCTTGGATTTGCTAAATCCACTGACTTTGGGGTCTTTCCTGGCTCTCTCTGAACTTTTGGCCCCATGAGTCACTCTGTCTTCCTTACAGTTCCCTACTCCCTTGGCTTCCACAGCACCATCCTGCCAGATCATCCTCTAGTTGTTCCTTCTCTGTCTCTTTCATGGCCTTCTTTTCTTCCTCTTCCCCAAGCTTCATCCTCAGCCCATTGCTTTTCCCACTCCCCACACTTTCCTTTTGTACTCATTCACTGTCACGATTTACAATTACTCAGACATTTTAAATGCACTGTAGTTCGTATCTCTTTCCTGCAATTCAGACTCGATTATTCAACTGCCTGCCCTGTCCAGTGGGTACCCTCCAGCCCAACATGTGCAAACAAACCTCCCCATTGTTCCCGTAACCTGGTTTCTCCATCAGTGCGCTCTGCGTAGTTTTGTAGAACTGCTGTCTACTCATTCACCCATACTACAAACCCCAGGGTCATTTTTGGCTTCTCATTCCCCACTTCTGTTGTTTTTCACATCAAACCCATTACCAGGACCTGCTAATCTTCCATCCGAAATACTTCTTTTTTTTTTTTTTTTGGTACGCGGGCCTCTCACTGTTGTGGCCTCTCCCGTTGCGGAGCACAGGCTCTGGACGCGCAGGCTCAGGCTCAGCGGCCATGGCTCATGGGCCCAGCCGCTCCGCGGCATGTGGGATCCTCCCGGACCGGGGCACGAACCCGTGTCCCCTGCATCAGCAGGCGGACTCTCAACCACTGTGCCACTAGGGAAGCCCTGAAACACTTCTTGACTCTGACTGTACTGCCCATCATTACTACCACTGTTGTAGCTCAGACCTACTGCCACTTGCTGTGGTTTATCTCTTGCTTGGGCATCTGCACCATTTCGATGGCTTTTCTTCCACCAGCCTTGTCACCATCAAATCCATCTTACATACAACCCAAAGTCAACCTGCCACTTGCAAGCTTAAAACCCTCTTGTGTTTTCCTGCCCTGCTGGATAAAGCCAAAATAGTCCCATCTTAAATTCTACCCCTGAATATGCTACTTCCTGCCTCTCTCTAGTCTTATCTCTAACAATTTCCTGTTTTAAACTTTGCTCTCCAGCAGCACACAATAGCTGGGAATTCTAGGTATAAGCCATATCATCGCTTTGCTTTTACAGACTCCTTGGCCTCTAAGTCACTTTTCTCTCCTCTTCCTTGGCCCACTCCTAATCTTTCTTCAGTCAACACAAGTATGTCACCTCCTCCAAGAATCCTTTATATGTCTTGTCACCCTCCATCCCAGTTATTCTTATCAGTACCCTGTGCATATGCCAGTCATTGAATTCACTGTCATTTTCTAATTGTATTTCTGTGAGCTGCATAGTCCACCAATAGCTGTTAACAACTTGTTAGCTACTTATTTCCTTCAACTAAATTCAGACGTCTTTGGATAAGAATTTGGTACATAAACAGTTGGTTCCACTGCTGACAACTGAGTCAGGAAGCTGATCATTTAAATATATATATATATATATATATTTATATATATATACACATTGTGTCTTTAATTTAATTTTACCTTTCCTTCTGAACAGTAACTGAGTCACAAATATACAAGTATCTTTTTTTTTTTTTTTTTTTTTTTTTTTTTTGCGGTACGCGGGCCTCTGCCGTTGCGGAGCACAGGCTTCGGACGCACAGGCCCAGCCGCATGGCTCACGGGCCCAGACGCTCCGCGGCATGCGGGATTCTCCCGGACCGGGGCACGAACCCTCGTCCCCTGCATCGGCAGGCAGACTCCCAACCACTGCGCCACCAGGGAAGCCCTATACAAGTATCTTTAACCTCTCTCCCAACATCCGTAGTTTACCTATATTTTACTCCCCCAAAAAGCTTCAGTCCAAAAAGGACTAAGTTATTGACTTGCACAGAACACCACAATTCATTTAGAAGTGTCACAAGAGTCTATTTTCTCAATTTCCAGATCAGTCCTCTTACTTTTATGACATTGCTTCTCTGTGATCTTTTTCAACATTTAAAGGTATATTTTATGTGACCTTTATTCAGTCACATGCCTAAAACATGGATTTTCCAGGGTGGTCAGTTACCATGTTGGAGAAAAGATTTTAAAGCTTTATTTATGCACATTTCAGACATATTATTTTTCGTACCAAGAAGTATCACACTGAGCTTTGCTGTCCCCCAAAATATGACAAATGCTATTTTCTCAGGCAGAAGAGTGAAGTTTATTTTTTGCTAATGAAATGCCAGACAAGCCCAGCCAACTTGCCGGGCATAATTAAATTGGAGCATCTTTGGCAGTTAGCTACGTAGCTCCATCCATGCAAAGTTTTGCAAAAATTTATCTTAAGCAATTTTTTTTTGCCAGTTTCTTTTCAGGATAAAGCTGGGCCATTCAGGAATTGGGGCAGTTCTCACAACATTATAAACATTTCTAAGGACTGGTTAAATAAACGCCATTATTGTCCTAATTATTCAACTCCAGCCTTTCTTCTTAGCCCCACCACAGGCACCAGAACTTCAGCACTTGACCCATTTGGGTGTGAATGAAGTGGCAAAGTTGTGATTTAACAGCATTGCTTGTAAAGTCCCTTCATTTCTAATTTATGTTCCCCCTACTTATGTCTTACAATACTACTTATCCACCATCTTTTTTTGGCTCTTCCTAGTATCAGAAAGGGAACAAACACACATTCCTTAAGAAGTCACTCTTAGAATATCCTGCAGAAATAGATTCCAAAAAGAACACACCAAAGTGGAAAAGAGACAAATAGGTACCTTCCATTTTTTAAGCACACCATCCAATTTTAATTAACATATTCTCTGTTGTATCTATTCACCTCTTCTGTTGTAGCTCGAAAGCAGCCATAGGTAATATATAAACAGATGAGCATGAGTGTGGTCCCGTGAAACTTTATTTACACAAACAGGGGGCAGGCTGGATTTGGCCCACTGGTCATAGTTTACCAACTCGCCATTTAACTCACTACCTCTGTTAGTTAACTCTTTTATTTTAATTTCTAAAGCTGTGGACATAGATATTAATGCTCACTTCTATAATGAATAAAATTTTAGGTTATATCAAAAACAAACACATGAATTCTTCAAAGGTGAGAAAAGATTAATTTTTAAGATCTTTTCTATATTTGAAGTTATTGCTTGTACAATTGTAAGTTGCTTGAGGAGAGTGAATAGATGATAATCATCTTATGCTGTCACCTTGACCAAAGTGCCTGGGTCATGGTACAGGCATATTTTTTGAATAAATAATGATTAGGGCCAATTCATAAGTCAGGTTGGTCATATTGTAGACAAAACATCAGACCGAGTTTTTAAGGCTCTCAATTCTTTGTGCTCCGTTATTTCAAAGGATCCCAGCTTAGCTGCACTGATAATGGGATAAAGAATGGTGCCCTTGGCAGTGGGGAAGCAGTGTGTGCTTCCACCTGAGCCCATGTTCTGAAGCTTGTGGGTATTTTCTATGGTAAGTAGGTATGGATAGGTTTGTAGTAAGTAAGGTACGACTTTTTCTCTAGTGCTTTAAATCTGCCCCATTACAAACAAGAAGGAAAACGCTTTTAGCTGTGAATGTGGGCTGACAAGCATGATAGATTTACTAGTTTTTTTGTGTGTGTGTGGTACACGGGCTTCTCACTGTTGTGGCCTCTCCCGTTGAGGAGCACAGGCTCCGGACGTGCAGGCTCAGCGGCCATGGCTCACGGGCCCAGCCGCTCCACGGCATGTGGGATCTTCCCAGACCGGGGCACGAACCCGGGTCCCCTGCGTCGGCAGGTGGACTCTCAACCACTGCGCCACCAGGGAAGCCCGATTTAGTAGTATTTTTGACTCCTTAGATTTGAGGTTGTCATGGGCATAGTGTCCTGGGAGAAGCTTTGGAAGTACTTGTGACGGGTAAATGGCCATATGCTGGAGAAGGTGCTACTTGTATCAATTAAAAATATCTCTTCTACAGAACTCAGTGACCACTATGGAGTAGTAGGCTCAATTACAAAAAACCTGTAATATGTATATTAATCATTCCATGCTAGCTGATGTAAATCTCCTTCATTCTGTTTATGAAAGTACTGCCCATTATAAAACCACTGTATACTTTCTCCCCTCCCCATGTAAGCACTGTGCTGTGCTTACAGCAGTATTCAAAGGTGCTTGTGTTAATTAATTAAAGAGATGAAAACAGTCCTTTCCGTGGTGGGGAAATGAGTATCTACTTTTATTCATCTAGTTTTACTTTTAATTGGCTTATGGATGATCGTTGATAGTTGTGTGCCAAACGTGCCCTTGGTTCTCACTGTGGCATATTTTTGTGTAACTGTGTGTTTATAATTATACAATTATAAGGGCCCGTGCCTGCAAACACACACACGTGCACATAATGCAGATTTATTCACTTCAAGGAGACAATTCAGATGGCCAGGCTCAGAGTAGAGATCATTATGACATCTATCTGCCTTTTGTGACAATGGCATCCTAACAGACACAGTGTGCAGACATTGAGCCTCAGAATATTCTACCATCCTATAATAATTGCTACATGCTTTTAGCCATATTAAAAAAGAGCATCTTTAACCTTCCATAGAAGAAACCTTTATACCTTACTATTCACAGGCAGCTATTTTTAAAATTTCCAAATTCACTTGCAGCTCTCTTCTCTGCAAGATCTTCCCATCTATTCCGACTGTGTCAAACTATACCAAAAACAGAAGGAAACAAGAAGAGACTATATGTGTCACTCATGTTGGCTGAGAGATAAGCTGAGAAAAAGAATTGGATGATGGAGGAATAAACGTACCATCATTTGAAACAGAACTCTTCTCTTTCAAGCTATATATAACTTATCCATTGTAAACTGAGTGAGACTATTAATAGTAATGATTGTAATAACAATTTACCTTACATTTGTCTATTCCAGTAACTTACAAAGTCTTCTTCAAACTTGAATTCATTTCATCTTTTTGACAGTCCCATCAATTAGTCAGGACGGAGCTTATTATTTCCTCCCTGTTTCCCACCTCTGTGATTACTTCTGCTGCTCTTTCCAAGCCTGACGCACCACATTCAGAGAAGTAGAGCTCCCGCCTTAAACACCACCTAGAAGTCATTATGTTTGGGCAACGTGCTTGTTGACATGTTAGAATGTGGAAATTTCTGCTGTGGTTAGCATCCCCTTAGAGAGAACACAAATCATTAAAAAGCTCAGGTCAGATAACTTAGAATTACTGAGGTGATGCTACTTTTTTGAAATAGAGACATATGACAATATTAAAAATGGATAGCATGACTTAATTTCTAAAATTTATTCTTAGTTATATCATAGAGTCATTTCAATTCCCTCCATTTCTCCAGTGATTTGGCCACTGATAATCATAATTATGACCCTTAGGTGTGCTAAGAAAATGAAATGCCTCCCGAATTATTAAAAAGTGTTCATTTATGTCTACTCTGTATGTCGTTTAGAGTATTTTACTGCATTATCAGTTTTTGAAAATTGGTCACCTGTATATATGATATACACATAAGGTTAAATTTTAGAAATGGTAATATTTTTTAGAAGAAAACCCTATTCCTAGTGTTGAATAAACATGATTATATTTTATGTGACTTTCCCCCCTAGATTTCTGTTTGGTGTCCATGATTTATTTGCTCATAGGCCTAGGTTGGTATTTGAGAAAAAATAATCCTGAGCGTTTGTATGTTGCTTTATTAGGAACCAGTGTTTTCATTGTCATATACACTGTCCAATTTATTATATAAGCTTCAAGAAGTATTATTACCAGCGTTTTATAAAGTAAGTCTCACAGAGTATAAGTGGTTTGCTCAAAGCCACGTGGCTAGTAAGTGGTAGAGAAGAAACCCAATTCCATCTGTCCAAGTCAAGAATTTTTTCCATCAAACCACAGCCATCTCAGAAACTCATCTCCCAGAACTGTGTCAGGAGGTTTCAGCTAGAATGGGCCTCTCTCCTTGTAAACCCATCTGGCAGAGTTTTTTTCTTAGAGCTCGTCAGAGGTACTAATATCAACCAACAAATCTGAGATTCAGAAAATTTGGTTTAATTATCAGTGAAAAGGGATAACGTCCCCAATATTAGATTGCATTCCATCCACCTAGAGAGGTGCATAGAATGCATCATTTTGCTGAGAGATGACTTTATTTATCCAACAATACAACCAAGACCATGATAAAGTGGGACACTTTGTAATAGCTTTTTACCATATATGAGAATAGTAAGCTTTGAAAGGAACTATAGATGTGGGCATTCTCCATTTACCTTGGATACAAAACAGATTTTCTGCCTTTGATGAAAAGAACAGGCGGTGCCCATTCTAAGGAGAGAGTGTGAAATAAGAGAGAGCTCTGAGCGCAAGGTTTTATCATCACCTCCTGGTTTCATTTTTTCCATTCTAATCAGAAACCTGCTTTGAAACAAGCTGCCCTGATATTAAAAAGTGACATAGAAAAGTCACTGCCTTGAACTTGCTCGTATGAAAAGTGGCCCGAGAAAGCGAGGGACACCTCAGAGGAAGAAGTACCTTCGCCATTAATAATTATCTCTAAGGAACAAACAGTGCCTGGGAGGTAGGGCTGGATTCGGAGAAATAGAAATCTGAAACATTAGGGCCTCTGCTTTTTCATAAGATAATGGCTGATGCTGAATGCAAATTTCCAACTAAAATAAAGCTGCTAACAAAGCTTTCCTATATTCATTCATCCTGGAAGAGTAAAGAGAAATGTCTCCTGTATTCATTAAGCTACTTCTAATGATTCCTGATGTGTCAACTATACTGGGATAGAGAGAAGAGAAGAAGATTGGGGGGGGGGGATCTTTTTTAATATGTCAGTCTTCAAAGAATTGAACGAGTAGCCCCAGAAATGATTATTTCTGTAAGTCTGACACTGCCACTTCATAAACCAACAGAGAAGATATTGAAAGGAATTCTGTCAGCATTCTGGGACTAGTGTAATTTTGAACAATCAGGCATAATGGCAAGATCAAGCTTGATGTCGTGCTGTACAACTTGTAATTCTGCGAAATTATAAAACTTGTGAATGAAAGGGAGGGAGAAATACGTAACCATGGAATGGAGGTAAGGATGCAGGAAGCCTGAGATTCCACTTCTGTCGCATCCAGCCTTCCTGATATGCAGATTGTTCCACTGAGACAAAATAGCAGAGGTGAAACAGTCAAGGTTTCCGAAGAAAAGAATTTCCAGTTTCACCACAGAAAAAGATAAGTTTTGCATTTGGAACATCTGAGAAGTGTTGTCTCATGAAAATTTATGATCAGAATTAATTCACATTCATTCTGCTAAGAACCAAATCACCTGGGTTGAATCTGTGTGGGGAATCATAAAAAAGGATAATGAGAAATGACAGCAGGTCCACAGAGTGGTCAGTGAGGACCACTCGGCAGATCTGATTTTTCTCTTTTCCTTTTCTTTTAACTTCCCATTTGGTGTTTGGAGATTATCTGGTGTTGGAAAATCAATGTCATTTGTTGACATTTGTATATGATATGAAATAAGTAGCATCCTTTTTAAAATCACTCAAGTTAAAGGATTTAAATGGCCTTAAATGAAACCCTTATATGTGGCAATAAGAAAAAAATTACACTGCTCCATGCAAATGAGAATTTTATTTGTTAAGGAGAGTTTCGTGCCTGGCACAGTGCTCCGTGGACTGAATGATGCTCGCAGATAGAAAGCCTGAGTGTAGGATAACTTTCCCATAGAATTGCTGAGACGGTCCATTTCCTTTGCTCCGGATGGCTCAGCATCTCAAGTAAGAAACCAGATTCTGCTCTTTGACTCCTCATTGCCCCTGTTCCCCACATCCTGTTGGTCGCAGAATGCCGAGTACAGCATCTCGTCTTCACGCCTCTGTCATTCGTGTAGATAATTCCCAGCTGAGGCTGCTGACCTCTCTTGCCAGTAGAAGACGTTTGTTTCCCGGCCTTTCCATTTTCTTTGGAATAACAATTGCTATCAGGAAATTTACTTCTCTAATACTTCAGCCACCTTCTTCTATCTCCATGAGTTCTAATCCTAGAATTGCCCCTCACTCAATGATCCTTTAGGCTGGTGACTTTCTGGGACACACCATCCTTATCTGCAGAACTGGAACCTGATTATTGCTAAAATCTCATTTCGGAATGAAAGTCTGCTCGTCTGTGTGTTGATAAGTCTGAGCCTTCTGAAGATTGACGGTGGTGAGCTTTCACAGGTGCAGATGTAGGATTAAAATGAACACCTTCTGTGTTTGTCTCACCATTCCTTTTTCTGTCTACTCTTTTTGTATCAGATGAGGCTACACACTGACCCCTTTATTCAAAATTTTAATTCTTGACTAGGGTACTACTTTATACATCAATATTTTCTTCCCCTCAGGATTGTCAAAGAGTACCCACGTGTGAGGCACTGGGAAATGAGGGAAATGTTCCCCTGCTCACTGCTAGCCCCTTGGGGACCAGCAAGTGGTTCCCAAGTCCCATGGTACCTAGACCACAAAAATGCAATTCAGCATCTTGAGAACATCCAGGCAAAAGTGTGAGCTTTACCTAGAATAGCTTCTCTGTAGTTCTCTTTTGGGGGCCTCCAGGCTTCTTGCTTTCTCTCTCTGGTGACTGCGTCCGTTTTAGAACTGAAAGGAAAAAAGGTTTCAATCTGTTCCTTTTTCTCTGTATAACATTTACCGAAGAGCTCAATGCTAGTGGGCATTCAGCGAGTCATCTTCTTCTAGTACTTATATTACTCTCTCTTCGATGGAAATTTCTATTTCAGGTTCCTAAGGAGCCATTTCTAAGTCTCCCTTGTGGCCTCAAAGAGTTGGGACTTAAGCATAAGCCTAAGCTTTCAGAATATAGAGAAAGGAAGGGAGCAGAGAAAGAAAAGACAAGCTGTGTGTGTAGACAGTTTTCCTGCTGCTGAATTGCACAGTTGTTAAAATTGCATCTCTGCTGCCCCGGTCAATGTCTCTTCAGTAACTCTGTGCAGAAATCTGGATTATGATATAAAAAACAAACAATTAAGCAAGTAAGCCTTTTATGTTACTTAAAACGTAACCGTATAGAAATAACTACTTCTGGCTCTCGAGGCGGGTGTCTGACAGCATTGTAAGCGCTGATGATTTTTTAGGTAGTTCTGTCATCTTCTGTAATTTGCCTGTGCTCTCACCAAATAGAGGGGAATGAAATTATTTGTGGCGCTATGTCATGGTGAATTTTCAAAGCCAAATTGTCCCTGGGCTGAAAGAATTTCCTGCGACCACATCCAATTTTCCCAAAATCTGTATTAATGCTTTTACACTGAAATGGCAAAACTTTTGATTGTTAGTGCTTAGTTGCAGCTCAAGTCTAATCTATACAAACTAAATCTAATAATAACAGTAGTGTGCATTTATTGAGTGCTTACTACGTGCCATGCAGTAAGTTAAGCATTTTACAGGGATTAGTTTATTTAATCCTCAAAACCCTCAGCGGTAGTACCATTTTTATTCCCATTTTATAGGTGAGGAAATTAGGTCATAGAGACATAAATAACTTGTGTGACTTGCGAAAGGTAGTGTCAGGATTTGACCTCAGGAGGCCCAACTCCATTAGGCTGCAATTAGGTACCTACTCTACTAAAGGCCCTACTTCATGACTTTTATTCTTGCAGTCCTTTTCTGACTTATTTTCACGTTCAGTGAGCATCTTCCAGGATTTAAGTTTTCAGGGAGTAAATGGTATCCCGAAACAAAGATTAGTGAGAATCTGAGTGCATCGAACTTATTCTGAAAGAAGGAGATGCTGGCTCAATATAGAAGAAAATGCCTGAGGAAAAAGCAGATAAACAAGCCCAGGGTCCTGAGAAGTTCATAGGGTAAAGCTTTCGTTCCAGGCATATTAATTCCAGTGATATAGGAAAGGAAGAGCCCATGTATAGAAACCATGTTTTGATATAAATCTCTATCCATAATGACATTGGTTTGGTGACCGTGGCAGGGCAAAGAGAAGGGAAGCAATGTAAAAGGACGCTGGGGCCAGACTGCCTGGATTCAAATCCTAGCCCTACCACTTCCTGACCAGGTGATCTGGGGCAAGTTCCTTGCTGCCTCTGTGACTCTGTTTCCTTATCTGTAAAAGAGAGATAATAGTACCTACCTTACAGAGTTGTCATGGGGGTTAAATGAGTTCATGTCTATAAAGCGTTTAGAACAGTGCCAGACACATAGTAAGTCCCATAAGGGTGTTTGCTCTGTCGTCGTCATCATCATCATCATCAACATCATCATCATCACGAGTTGCTCAAACATGGTGTGGCAAAGATAGCAACAGTGGTTTTATATTTAGACATTCTTAGGGCTTTCACATAGGAAAAGAAGATACTAGATTCATTTTATCTTAGATAGACTTGGCTATGTAAAGCGATTCTTAGATCACCTAGATTTATTTTGGTTTTAGAATTTGAGTGGTAATTTATAAGTTAGCCAACAAGTGTGTTTCCATGACTCAGTCTGAAGGTAGGATCTTGCTCCCAGACAAAGGGGCTTTAGCATCTAAATTGAATGATTATTAAACAGAGAGACTAACCCCCTATCCTCAAAATTTGAAGATGGGAGTAGCAGAAAAAAAATGGGAGGTAATTCTACCTGCATTAGGGAAACTGGGGTTTGGAGTTTACATAGCATAAACATAGCTAATTTATTTCGGGGCAATGTAAAGTGACGCTCGAGGAGCACAGTTCTGATAAATTCCCACACATTCCTCCTTTCTTCAAAGGGTTGGAATGGAGGCTCCCTAATGCCCTTTGAGGGCATCCATGGGAGTCAGAGAGGCTTTATTCCTTCAGGACAATTTGGTCCAACTCTGCCTGCTCACCAATGGGGGAATCCTGGCAAAATTCCAAATGTAATTAGTGTTGTATCTATTATTTTACAGGGTGGAGTGTGTTTGGGTGGATGGAGGGGGAAGCCTGTAATTTCAGAGCTGGTAGAAGAACATTTCTGCTAAACCTCTTTTTATTCTAAAAATTGATGAAAGGATCTCCATGTTCAAGATGATCTGAGGGCATTGTACTGTCCCCAGAATAGAATGCACCCCGGTTGTTACTAAATTTTGGTGGTGCAAGTTGGAAGGGTGTAAATATTTCCTCCAAAATATCAATTACCATTTCGACCCATTTTTGTGTGAGATTGAACTAATCTTTTTAATTAGTTGAACTCTGAAGATTGTTCTCCATAAATATAAAATCAGAGCTATAAGCTTAACCTAGACCAGCTTAATCTAGTATTGCATTTTTAAATCATGCCACCATTGTCTTGTTTAGGAAGAATATGATTGGGTTAAACCAAATGTTGTGTTATCAGGTATTTCCGTACTCACATTCATCGTTGCCTGTGATGTGTAAACATTCTTATTATAGGTTCTTTGAATTACATTCTAAATGACTACCATGTAAATAAATTAGAACAACATGGGTCATTTTCATCAAATGCTCAGTAACCTCATTGCTGTTGTGTAATTAGGTGAAGAAGGTCCACCCGAGCCTCCATGGGTCAGCTATGTGGACTCTAGCTGCCAAAGGCGCTTCTCCTTCTGAACCGAGCGCTTTGCTCAGCCAGTGTAGACATGGCCTGATAAACAATGGAACTTCTCCCTTGAGAACTGGAGTTTGGATTGATCTAATTCTTTAACTCAAAAATGTGCACAGGTTTGATGAGCGGTTAAACTACCTGCATTTTAGTAAAACGGGAGCTTAAATTGACAGTAATGTGAAGAATAGCATAATTTATAATGAACTTGAAAGGCAGTAGCACTCACTGTTGCGCAAGCTGATGAAGCGACTATCAAGTCAAAGTTTGAACGTGAGCTTAAATATCTGTGGCAGGGAGGTTGTTCTTGCAGGTTTATATCTGTCAGGTCTTAACACTAGACCTGTCAGAGTGCACCATGGCTGTGTCACTTTTAACCAAGACATCACATGTCACATATACAGTGGGAAACAACCTGCTTTGTGTGTTCTTCTCTAGAACTTTACGAGAAAAAGCAAAGGTAAAAGGAATTTTTTTTTAACACTGCATTCTTAATTTGCAGATTCTCAGGCTGATGGAGTGAGTGATGGAGTGGGTTGCCAACCGTAGTTACTCCACTCAGTGCAGAATGGCTGCAGGGAATGTATTAAGATACACCCAAAGAACTGTGCCCAGGGTGAAACAAGTACCTTTGAGGTTTATATCAGGTGTGTGAAGAATGCTGGAAACAAGACTTCTTGGGTTTTGATTTTGGTTTTGTATTTATGTTTCTCAAGGAAAGTGATGGCTCTTGCCTGTTCTCCCAACTCTTTTAAAAAAAATGCTGTAAAACACACCCAAAAGTTTAACCCACCCTCTCTCCTAGGATTTGATATGCTCTACTCCACTGCCTGGAAGGGTCTTCTATTTTATCAAAAGTTTTGATTTTCAAGACGTGATTGTGGTTTCTCATATTTAAAAAGGGTTTTGATTTTGGAGATATTTTAAAATTGGGAATTGAAGTTTGATAGGCTTTACCATTGTCTATTTTCTTAGAAAAATAAGTACTATTTGTAATGTATGAGTTAGCTGCAACATACTTAAGAAAATTACATTCAAACTATCTTTTAAAATATATGTTCATGTTATCCTTAGAAAGTTAAGTGGCTCAGAAAAATCAAGCGAAGGTGACTTTTTTTTTTTTTTTTTTTAGAAAATGTAAACCACATTTCCTTGTAGGATGAAGTTGTGCCTAATAGCCTCTGTTTAATTTATTCAGAAACTACACGCCTTTTGTTGCTATATTTTGTTAGAAAGGAAGGAGAGGCCATTTCTACAGGTGTCATAGAAGAATCGATATTGAGCCATGGATTATTGGATCCCATAGAGCCACAGAGACTTGGCAGTGAAATTCTTCCAAAGGTGAGTAAGGGCATTGATTTTTCTTCTCATGCCTGAAGATATATGACACAAGGAACAGAGGCTAAATTTAGACTAGAAACAAGTCTGATTTGAAACTATGCCTTTACAAAACTGGTGACATTTTTTTCAAAAAAATTAAATGAGGCAGTCAAATGAGAACTTCAGCATATACATTTTTCTCATATATTTTTCTTAGATTCACTTCTTTTCTTTATTCCTTTGGGTACTTTTGAAAAAAAGTTGACTCTTTGACCAACATTTTATCTGTAATTCAGATCCAGTGATTTCCTTGTGGAATACTTGCGTTGTACAATACAAAACAATCTGTCTCATAAACCTGTAACCAAGAAGGCAATACTCCTTCAGCTTCTAAGAAAAAGCATATTATTCACACAAACTTAAAAATATGAGCCCTAATCTTCCTTATTTAAACTGTGTATTCGTCCAGCAAATTTGTGCCATGATTTTTAGACACATACTTGCTTATTTGTGTACTTATTTTACGATTTCTTCTAGATTTCGCAAAGTTGAAAAACTATACATAATGTGTCGGTTGTTTGACCGCATTGCTTAGCATTCCTTCCATGCAGGCAGACGGTGTTCCTAGGTTTGGAAGCATAAATCCCAGGGGAAGTGAGCTGAAGAACATCTCATGCATCACTCGTCCTATCGTGAGCCCTGTGCTGCTCCATCTCTGTACAAGGTAAGCGATATATTGTGAGTTGACCTCCGGCAGTTGAAAATGACATATGCTCATGGCTCTTGCTTCCAAGTGTGTGTTTTTGGAGCTCATAATGGGGAGTATAGAAATTGTGTTATAAGCAAAAGAATAACTGGAACATTTTAAGTTACTCACACATGCTTTAGCTTGCTCATCTGTCCCCAGGTAGCATTTGGTTGTTCTACCCTGGGACCCACATTCTGTGGTATTGTCTTCTTCGTGTGAAGCAAGGTGGTAAATTGGTCATTTTTATAATGAATTTGAGCACAGCAGATGATCAAGGAAGATAATTCAGGCCTCCAAGTAGAAAATTGCCACATTACCACCACTTTTCTATGTCTGGGGGTAGATAAAATTTGAGTTTTAATACTTTGTGGGATCAAAAACTGATTATAAGGAAGTTAAAATATGAAATGCTAGCACGTTCGTGGTAATATATAGAATTACCTTAATATTTTTTTCTTTTTGATATCCAGTGGAAAATTCTTAACACTTTTTTTCTTATCTTGAACTTTCAGACTGGCTGAAACAATAGAAACAACAAAAATTGTTTATAATTTGTATTCTAGTTTTGGATAATCTGGTTAATACCCTGACTCTGATTACCCAGAAGAACAATGTTCTATAAGAAAGCCTATTAGAAGTCTGCTGCTGCATTATTAGTAAAATAACATGGAAAGTGCAACATTCTAGATGTCCCAGCTAATGAGGTAAGATTTTGTCATGTCCCATAAATTGAGGTTACATTTAATTTTATTTATTATTATCTCAGCCCAAAGAAAGTTTTGGATTTCAATTTGACACAGAAACCCATACTATAAAGCTTTATATGCATTGTCTCAACTGTGACCAATTTGAGGCATTTAAAGCAAGGCTATTTAATGTATTTTATTTGTGCATAAATTACATTATTTTTATTGTTTTTCCATCCTTTCCAGCTTAGTAAATTATAACTCAGTGTACCATGCATATTTAAATAAAAATAAATTAAGTACATTATAATTCTTATTGTGGGGGAAGGGCATACGATTCTCTAACATTTGATGAAGTTTAACTTTTGATGTGTGGATTCTTAAATGTGATCAAACCAAAGACAATGGAATACTTTGAAGTATTCTAAAAGTAAAATGGAAACTAAAGATTTCATGGTAAGTGACAGCCTTGCATTTACTGTTATAATAATATAACGTCTGCATGGGAAGAAAAGAAGTACAAAAGACAACAGAGAGGTGATGGAGGAGCCAGATATATGGAAAGTTCCAGGTGCCTGTAGATACAATGTGAGAATTCTCAAATATCTAGTCCCCTTTATTTGGTACAGATACCGTCTTCCATCAAAAAAGAGCTCATGGGGGCTTCCCTGGTGGCACAGTGGTTGAGAGTCTGCCTGCCGATGCAGGGGACGTGGGTTCGTGCCCCGATCTGGGAAGATCCCACATGCCGCGGAGCGGCTGGGCCCGTGAGCCATGGCCGCTGAGCCTGCGCGTCTGGAGCCTGTGCTCCGCAACGGGAGAGGCCACAACAGTGAGAGGCCCGCGTACCGCAAAAAAAGAAAAAAGAAAAAAAGAGCTCATGGGCTCTTTTTGTAGTCCAAAAATATTAGTGTTTTCAACAGCACTACCCTTTATGTTTATACCAAAATCTCCCACAATATGTAAAATATGTCTTGTCCATTTCTGAGCAACATGGTAGTAACCGTTCTCTCTTTGGGGTAAGCACATCCTGTGACTTTTCCTGAAGCGTTGCAGTGAGGAATTTCCACTAGATAATTTGTAGTTTGTAAAGCATGAGTTTTTGAGGGGAAAAGTGGCAGTTAATTGAAGCATAATTGTCTTTAGTGTGAAAATAGTCTGGGATGCCAACTTCGGCGAGCAGTGTCTTTGACTCATTAGCATTTTCTCTGCGTGCTTTGTTGTCATCCTTCGGGTTCTTTTTGGATCCATCTCTCCTTTGTTTCCCTTTGACTCCTCTATTGTATTCCAGTTGGCAGTTAAAGAACAGAAACAGAGCAATAAGACTGCATGGCTACATTTTCCCAGTGCCACCAACTGGGAATTAAGCTGACTAACATTTTGAAAGCTCAGCCCACTTTGTTCCCAGCAGGCATGACAGGTAAAAGCATTTCTGTATTAAAGTACACACTTTGTTTCTTCAGGTTCTTGCTCTAATCTCTCTTGTTTGCCAGTTGTGGAGAGAAACAAAAGTAGGTTGGGGACCAAATGCCTGGGGTATTTAATCAAATGCCCAGCAACTCTTGATTATAGGATGCAGAAATTTCACTTTCGAGGATTAACTCTGGTGCATTTTGTCAATCCAGATGGGTATCCCCTTCTACTCAGCATGTTATTGGGTTACTTCCTATCACTGAGTAAATAAGATGTAGTGGAGGAATCCCAAGTAGTTTTAATAGTAACTCCTGGGTTAGCAGAAACTAAATGTGCAGGGTGAAAACTCCCATCAAATATAGGTATTTGTGAAGGTCCTCAAACAGTACATTTTACATGTTATTGTTTGCTTCTATTAGACCAAGAAATTGAGAATTCTCTGTGTTCTGTTAATTTGATTAGTATCTCCTCAGTATAAACCTCTTTAAATATTTTATGGAGCTCACTTAATCAGGTAGATACCCTAACACACATCACTGAATTGATCCTTGACCTTTTGACCTGTTGCTCTGCCACGTTGGATGCCTTTTCTCACGTCCTTGCAGAGGAGAGCCTAGGAAGCAGACGGCATGAGGAAAGGCGTTAGTCCTTCTGCCTGAGCAGCAGCAGTTAGTCCTTCTGCCTATCCCCTCAGTTGTCTCCTCAGAGGGGATTTCCTTGTGAGTGGTGAAATTGGGATGAATAATGTAATTTTGCATCTATACTGAATATATATTTTAAGGAAGCTTAAGAGCACTGTGTGAGAGTCATCTAGGAGGGATAAATGTAATATACATTTAAGGTGAGAAGACTAGCACTCTTGAGATACATGGAAATATTGTGATAATATCATAGCAGATCTTATGAATAAATCCAAATATTCCTCAGCTGGTGCCCACATGCCTTATATGGAAACAAATTTTACAAAACCTCTTCTTTCACTAGAGTTAGAGCCTATACATGTATCTTCTTACCATGAAGTATAAACCTAGTTTGTTTTGTTTTATCAGACTGGATCAAAAGTTAACAGAGGGTGCAATGGAAAAATAACATTTAAAGTGTTAACAATATATAAATATATTGTTTTCATACATATATATGTAAGTGTGCATATATGGATACACACACATATATATGAATGATTAAAGGCCAATGGATGTCCACACCATGACTGTACCTGGAATATTTTCAGGAGTGTGAAGTCCCTTCTATTTTAGCCATGAGACAAATTCTTTAGCCAATTTGGCCTCAAGTTGACAAAGAGTTTCTATGTATAAATGTCGATTGGGGTCCATGAAGAATCTCTGATACTCATTTATTTTCTAAAGAAAGGTTCAGGATCAATAAGTTTAAAATATTTCAAAGTCACCATGCAATTCTTTGCTTGACTAAAGCAACATTGTCATGAGTATAGCCAAGGTCTTTGGGACACTCGACATGGCTACCCTCCATTGTACTTTAGTGGATGACGTGGCCTCCTGGTTGTCTAGTAGCATGAGCTCTCACTCACATTTGTTTAGTTAGTGCTTTCTGACTTTCAAAACCCTTTCCCAGGATAGTCGTGATCAGGGGTAAGGAGTAGAATCATGGGGAATAAGGATGAATCTTTTGTTTCTTTTTCTTTTCTCTTTTCTTTCTTACTGTGTTTCTTTTTCTAACTTGTTAAACGAAAAGATAAAATGTCTTTTTATTCTGGAAGATAAAATGTCTTTTGTTTTTGGATCAAATAACTGCATGACATGTGAATCACAATATAATTGTCATGGTGACAAGAGAGGGAAAGAAGTGGTTACCCTTCAGCTACTATGGTTCTTAGGGGCCACTGTGCTATTAATGAGCTGAGAGGAAGGATGCACCATTTCTTTCTAATGTAACATAAAGATAACAGTTCCCTTAAACAAATTCAGTTTTAAATATGAAGGTCAGTGATCCATGATCCAGGTTAAATATATGCACACACATGTTCATATGTATATACTTGTCCAAATTTTTCAGCCAAGTGATAAAAATGGTGGAGGGGAGAGAACAGGGTCTCTCTAAGGTGTCCCTGGGGAGTGGGGGTGCAGCCCTAAACAGATGCCAAAACAAGTCCATTTTTAATTTGCAGCTTTGGGTTTTAGCTTAGCAATTCACTTACATTTTGTATTCTATTCCATTACGTATTGTGATTGTTTTATTACATAAGAAAGTTTTAATTTGCTTACCTCTGAATAAAACTGATATTTGAGATGAGTGCCATGTCTACCCTTTCATGACTCATTCAGAGAACGATTACTGAGCTTCTCCTATGTGCCAAGCACTGTCCTACCCCCTCCCCTAACTCTCACATATCCTGGATATTCCTATGCAAGTTTGAAAAGCACAGAATAGAGATATACGAGTTTGTGAGACATGAGTTGGCATTTGATAGGTGAATTGTAAACTACCATAATTACTAATACTGTGCACATTTTTCTACCCAGGGATTTTAGATGAGCATTGTCAGAATTTAGCAGAAAGCCCCGTTGAATCTGTAGGTTTTCGTTGAACTTAGAGCAGTTCCTTCACACTTTAAAAGTTTACATTTTCAGTGTTTGTTTTTCAGAGATACAGAAAGTTCTTCTTCGTTTTCCATTTCTACTTTGACAAATGTTCCACACTTAATAGTTTTATGTCCTTCCACTTTCACTGTTTCCCTCCTTGTTTCCCAACTTTTCTGAAGATGAACTGCTGCATTCTTCTCCTTCTTAATCCAGTTTTTGTGTACTTGGTGCATATTAAACCAGGAGATTAAAAATGCAATGGGTAGAGGGCTCTGGCTTCTTTGCTACAGGGTCTAGAATATTGATGTGCATGTGCGTGCGTGTGTGTGTGTGTGTTATGATGAAAACACTGCAGCCTAAGTTTAGTGCACAAAGGTAGAGGTTAAACTAAAATTGGATTGACTGGTTTAAATTCTTGCTCTACCACTTACTAGCTGTATAAACAGTTTCTAAATTTGCTTCTTCAGCTATAAAATGAGGAAAGCAATCACACCCACCCCCCATTTGGTTGCTGTAAAGATTAAATGGAATAATGAGTGTAAAAAGTACAAGCCTCGGTAGACGGTAAGAGGTCAATAAATACCAGCAATGATCTTTAGTATTACTATTATTTATTTCATGTCAGTGCAGATACACACATACCCTGGATATGCAGTTTTCTAAATGATACATTATTCAAAGAATGATGGCTAATCTTAGGCAAAGTTGTGAAAAGTCAATATCCACCTTCAGCATTGCCAGCTTTTATTGAGAAGGTTCATTCTCTCCTTACTCCATTTGAATGCCTGGTGCTTGCCTCTCTTCTTGCCTTTCAGAGTAAAACCTCCTTTCAAGTAAGGACCTGAAATTTATCCCCACAAAGGTCTAGATGATGGAGAACACTTGAGCTGTTGTCCTTGTAAAGGTCACTGACCTCTTATCAAAGATCAAATACAGAGCTGATGAGATTGCAGGCATCCGACAGCAGCTAGAGAAATTTGACGATGTGATCTCTCCCTTGCCTTCTGGAAGTCTCCCCAGCATGGGAATGGTTAACTGAGCCAAGGGGTAAGGTTGTTCTGGGGGTTGTCTAACATCCTCAAAGGCTGCCTCTCTCTACGCCTGGGGTCATTTAGGAATGTCTGTCAGATTTTCTGGTTTTTTTTTTCCATTTGTATCTGTGGGTTTTGAATCTAGTTATGCCTTAGACCGCAAGCGGTAGACCTTTGAACATTTTTCCCTAATACTCTTCTTTATTTGGGGATATACAACCATTTTTTTCTACCCACATCCCATCCACATATTCATTCTTGGTTATCCATTGTATTTCTTTCACAAAGACCTGTATTCATGATTTAAAGTTTTTCACACATCAAACTATTATTCTGAGACATGCTCCTGAAATCGTCTTCTTCGTTTCTGTAACTACTTTACCTGTATTTTCTGTGCACAGGTTTGAGGATTTGAAGGACTGGGTTCATGTTTCAGGTATGCCTACACGGGCAACGTATGGTTGGAAAACGCTTTCATTTCTTAGCTTTAATGGTCCATGAAGGGGGAAGAGAGGGCTCTGCCTTGGTGTTATATGAATCAACTGAAGTGTTTTGTAAACTCAAAAGTGGAGTAGAAGCTTTTTTGGTCTTCTTTTCACCCATTGGTCTTCTTTTCTCCCTCCTCAAGTGGCCTTTTTAAGGGAGAACATGAACAGACGCATTGCGTTTAGTAATTTGTGAAAGAGGAGATAGGATTCTCTCCCTTTGAAAATGTCCCTTATTACCTGAAAAAGCTATTCTGTATATCCTTATGGTATTGCTGTCAGTTGCCTTTTGCCAGCGTTGTATCATTTAAGGCAGAGACATCCCAGAGAGAAATTCTCAGATGAAACTCTAAGAGGAGAAATGTCTACCGTTAAACAGAAGGGGCCTGTATGGATGGGCTAGATCCACAAACTCTTTCTCAAAGGATCCAGATCGTTCTTTAGAGCATCCGTATGCAGCATGGTCAGTCTGAGATGCTCCCGGGTCACTCAGAAGTTTGGACTGAACCCATGAGGCATAACACCCTCTACACAAGTGAGAAAAGAAAAAAAGCTAATATTTATCAAGCACCTACTATGTGAGAAAAACACTTTCAATAATAATAGCTGATGACTTTGGGGTTTTGGTGGATGCCAAAAGGCACTGAGCTACAGACATGACCCAGTTATCTAATCCTTACAGCAACTTTGTGACACTGGTATTATTATACTCCTTTTACAATTGAGGAAACTGAGGGCTCTCTGATATCAAAGCCAGTGCTTTGGGATTTTCCCACAGATCCTGGGATATAAACAGCGTGATGTGCATCTTGCAGATGAGGCTGTTGAGACACAGTGGGTTGAAACGGCTTGTCCCCATGGCTCTGTGTGGAAGCGCTGGAATCTCATCCAGGTTGGCCTGACCCTGCACACTAGGCAGCCCTGCCATTCTGAGTGTACTCCTTCTCAAAAAGGACTTTTTTTCCCTTCTTAATTTACAATCTGATGTGGATTAATACTTTCCTAAAATACGATGGAATTGAATTACTGGAAAAATAAAATTAGAAAAGACATACAAAACACAATTTTTTATTATTAGATTCAGCAAACATAAAATTACTCTCACGTGGCTATAGGCGCTTCTAAATGCTTGCTCACAATTTCTGTTTTATCTCATGGTGGACCAATAAAAAAACTGCTTATGCCAGCACCAGTGCATGGACAGTGCTTTGAGGAGTGCCGCTTTAGGCCTTTGGAATATGAAGATAAGGCAGTGTCCACGCTCATTAACAAAAATCTTGTAGCCATAGATTTAATTTCAATATTTACCCATGAGGCCTTGAATAATACCCATGTTGGAAATATACTAAAACACAGTTAAAAGTTAAAAGTCAGGGGCCCTGTTTTTTGTGTTTTTTATCTGACTGAAGTTAAATAGAACGTCTTAGCAACGTACCCACAGGAACTAAATTAATTTTGTATAGAATATGGCTATCATGTGAAGGCCTATCCTCTTGTAACCTACATAGCTGAGAAATGTAGACCACTGTAAATTAGCCTATTTGATATAATAGAGATAACACTATATTGCAGGTAGATCACTTTCTCTCCAGAGGACAGGTTCATTGTTGTATTGATTAATTAATATTCTCTCCCACTGTATTCAAGTAGGTGAAAGAGATTAAAAGCAGTACGATAACAAAGCCAGCGAAGCAAACATTTCTGGTTAGTTCCCACAGTGACTAGAGACATGCTTGTCACCTGCTTCTTGCTGGGCAGAGCAAGTTAGCTTAGCAGCGGTCCCTTTTTTGGCATTCCTGAAAGCAAGTCTTAAAATAGAATGGCCATGAAAAACAGTGAACACATGTTTCCCAGGGGAGAACCGGGTCTGCAGCAGGTGCCTGTCTCCACAGCCATCTGTAGAAGTATCTGCGGGAAATAGATGAGGGGAAAAGGCTTAATAAACAGAAAATGTCAGAGTCGCTATTTTTGATGTTTATTTAGCATCATCATATCCCGGATTTCAAGACAAAGCTTAGCTTTTGTCTGATTCCTGTCCCACCCCTCCAAGCATATGACTGATGTTTGGAATGCTGTGTTTACATGGTATTAGTGCCGGTTAGGGTTAATCTTAATTGGGCTTTAATTTCTCAGAAGAGGTGCTAGATTCAGGGATCTGTTTGGATCAATCATTGTGGTGAATTGCGTTACCAACTCTCTGCAATCAGTAGAGGTAAAAATAGTGGCAGAATATACAGAGGACCTTTATTTGTCCTTATGATGGAGCCCTGTGCTGACCATGGCATTGGCGACCTTAGTACCCTGAAATTCAAATGAAGCTCCATTCTTGTCCTTAAGCAGTGCCCTACCTTGATATCTAATCTGTTATTCAGATTTGCTGCAAACATTCATACACTGATCATTCATTTATGGGTACCTACCATGTGCCAGGTCCTATGGGAGATACCTTTATGAAGACTTGGTTCCACCTTCAGAGAATTTCCAGCCTGGTTGGGGATGCATAGGGATGCAGAGATAGATTTAGAGCATTGCAGCACTTGCTACAATAAATAGGGATTGACCGGCCTGTGAATTTAGGAGAAGTGACAAACTCGAGCTGTGGAATCAGAAAGTGCTTCACAAAATGAGTGCCATGCAGCCTAGATATGGAAAAATCAAGAAGAGTTTTAAATTTAATAATGGTAAACACTTATATCAATATTTTTGTGCAGTGTAACTTTCCTTGAGTTTTCATCCATGACATGTTTTCTTAGGACTCTTTATTAATACGTCTACCAGTGGAACTCCTGTTTTGATGGAGTATTTTATGTTGTTTCTCTGTTTCTCCACATCATATTCCTTGTGTCTGGACAATAGCTAAAAGTTAGAGTGGCTAAAAGCAACATTTTATTTATGCTTTCAGTATCTCCCTACTGATTGCCTTTGCCATATTGACTGCCAGCAGCTTTCCTCTAGTTTCAAAAACTCACCATCTGCTGATGATTTTTATTTCCTTCTTCCCCTATGATAAAATTCATTAGTAGTTAATGAGTTCCTAACTGTTAAATAGGACTTTAGCCTTGCCTCAAAGATCTACAAGACAAAGCATACCTAAGATAACATTTCATGTAAAAAAAAAAACAAGCTTATAAGTAATCAATTTTAGTTATGGGAACCTTGACCAAACAGAGGCTTTTGTTTAAAAGAAAAGAAAAGAAAAGAAAATGAGTAAACCCATAGGAAGAGTAGAGAATGTTTTAAAACATCACCCCTGCCCTGTTTTATTTTGTTTGAGAATTCCAGGGGAAAAGTGTGGTGCTTTTAAAAATGTAAATAAGCACTTTTAAGAATAAAGGCTGTCACCATGCATTGCTAACTGGCAATTTAGACAAAGCCAACAAAGAAACAAGATTATATTAAACAACAGGAAAATTTGCCCAAGTGAGCTGAATGGGCTGCCTCAGAATGCTTGGCTACAAACTAGACACTGGGTGAGGCCACACAGACTTTAAGGGTCATTGATAAGGGGTGCCCCTACTACGGTATATGTCGGCTAAAGTGTGAAGGTAGCACATCCTTATACGTGTCAAGAAAGTGGCCAGAGGAAATCCCAGTATCCTATTTTTGAACAGACACATACTGTATTCCCATCCAGAATCCTGCTGTTCTGACATGAATAAAGACATCTGAATATCTGAAGAAGTTGGTAGAAAATGCGGTAAATGTCAGCCGCTGTTCATTTATTAAGTTAGACTGATATAATTAAAACGCTATTTTCAAACACAAAACCAAAAAGTTGGCACCAGGCCTTTACATGTGCCAGACACAGTTCTTCTAGGGATTAGAGACATGGCAGTGAATGAGAAACACAACTTCCTATCCTGTAGCACTTGAGGTCCAGACAGGGAGACAGATACTCATCCAGTGTTAAGCATGTGACAACAAGGTAGGTAGAGGGTATAATGGGTCTAACTAGTGAGGAAATATATCCAAGGCTTGGGGTATCTGAGAAAGTTTCCTCGGGAAGTGAGGTTTTAGTTTGGAGCTGAAATAGCAATTGAAGCTAGCCGGTTGTGAATAGAGGCTAAGATTTGGTGAAATGTGGAGTCCAGGGGTAGGATGGAGTGGGGAAAAAATGTTGAGCAAATATGAGAGATGGGAGTGGGTTTCATAATAGGGTAGATTCTGTAAATCCCAGAATATATGAATTGGAATATACCCCTGGGAGCTTGGAGGAGTGAGAAGACCAATTACTAGAAGATGAAAGATCTAAGACCTAATGTCAACTCGGACACTTACCAAGGGTCAGCCTAGGTATGTCTCTTGGTTTCTCACAACTTCTTTTCTCTCACCTGTAAAATGGTGGATGTGATCAGTGCTTTGCCTAGCTTATGGGATGACTGTGTGTATCATATTAATATATGAAAATTCTTTATAAGCAGTTAATATATATGATGATAGACTTTGTTGATTAGTACTTTCCATGGCAAGAGAAACTATTTGGGAAAAATGGTTTCAAAACATAAATCCATTTTGGAAGATCTAGATCTAAGATTTGTGAACTCAAATGAGCCACCCCTTCACATTAATACTGAAGGGAGCTCAGTCAGGGCAATGCTATAGAATACTGGGAACTGCAGCAAAATGGAAAAGGCATGCCCTGTCTGAAAACCAAGACAATGTATTGTTATATAAAAATACAGCAATGCCGGGTCTTTCAATTTTGACTTCTAAATTTTTAAAGATCTTCTGATTGTAAAGTTGGAAATTCAGATGTTTATGTGAAGCTAGTTGGTAACTAGTTCAAATATTCAACAATGGCCCCCTGTGTGTCAATGTGAAACAACCCTCCCTCCCCCTCCAACACACACACACACACACACACACACACACACACACACAAGAGCTGTGAATTCTGACCTGGGGGCTGTGACATCAGGTTTAAATGAATAATGGAGAGTAAATACATCCCTAATCATCTGAAATTAATGTCAATGTCATATAAGTTAGCCATATTCTTTGGTGCACAAAGAAAGAATACTACACTAGAATACTGAATGATATAAATGGCAGTCTTTATGTTCCTTGTCGCTAGACTGCTAAGACAACTTGCTTAGTCTTTCATCTTTCTTCCCTTCTGTAGAACCCATTGCAGCCTTCAGAGTCATATTTCCTGACTTCTGTATTGAATACATCACTCTCTTGCTCAAGAGCTTCAGGTAGTTCCATCACATACATCAAACTCAGAATCTACTTTCTCCTGTTTTGTCTTCTTCTTCACTCATCCCACCTGATCCCTTCTTTCTGTTCTACACTTTATTCTTTACCTCTTACTAAGAGCCAGCTCTGCCTTTTCCCGTGTACATTGAGCCTTCTGAAGCCGTTTTATTAACTATCAGCTCTCAGTGTTCTTTAGAACCACAAATATGCAATTGCACAGCTTGTAGTTATTCTTACCGGACTTTCAGAAATTTTCTTAAGCTGAGCAAGAAATGTGGACCTTGTGAATCATTTATTAGTATAGCCCTGTCTTATTAAACTATATTAAATCTCAAGCCCAATGAAAGTAGATGTAAATACCTGATTAGGAAGGCACAGACATATATACTTTAATGATTAGGTTTAGTCCAAATTTCAAAGACTACATTTCCTAAAATGTACTTCTTATGTTAGCATTTTCATGATAATATTAAAATATTGCCCTAAAAGTATTATTAGCACAATAATCTTCATGTGTAAGGGGTGTGATATCATAAACCCCCAGCTTTTATCTGTGGTTTTTGTATTCCCAAAACAAGACTCTGAGTATTGTATGTCGTTTTAGAAACATGAAGAAAAAGTTCTTAGACAAAATTACATTTGTTAAAAATGGTCACTTATATTTATTTTCACCATATCTTGGATATCCTAATACATATGGTTTCAGACTTCAATTTGTTTTATATCCAGGATATGAGGATAGGGAAAATAAGTGCCTTCTTTTCACTTACTGCTATACTGAGTTCTACCCTTTGGAAACATGGCAAATGACCCTTGGACTTACTTGCTAAGATTAGAGAAGGAAATGGTAAAGGAAGTAATATAAGAAGGATTACCTTCCTGGAAACCTTGGTCACCCCTGTTTGAGAGCATCTCATTTTAATCTTCATGTTATGTTCATTTTTATTTCACTTTGCTGTTGATGCCTTATGAAAGATTTTAATTGGAAAATATTAGGTTCTCATGTTCTCTCTGGGATTTATACTTTGAAATAGGTGAAATCTGGTTGTCAGATTGTGCAAATTATTTAGAGGTGTATAAGGCAAAATCAATGTAATCGTTTTCCTTAAGGTACTCAACAAACAATCAGGAAAATATTAATACTTAACTCCTATTATTATGCTTATAGAATCACAGGTTAGTGTAGAAACAGTTCTGAGTCAAGAATGCCTAGGTAATCAGTGATGAATACAAATCTTCTAAATGAATGACTGCTTGCAAAGAATTCGGGTTTTGTCAAAAGTTGAAAGAAAAATTGACAGCTGCATAGGACTGTGTTTGGATTTCTTCTACTGTTATACAGCAAAGGCTTGGATATGACAACAAAAACTGAAAAGATTTACAGTGGAAACTGAGAGTAACACTTGTCTTCTGCAGTAATGAACATCTCAAGCTTTCATGAAAACCAAAAGTATATATGGTGACAATGCCATGTGTTACTAACCCTGTCATTCTTTTGACCCATCAGCTAACAAAACATAGTTGCTGTTGCACATTGATAATGGGTGGATACTACACAGGTGGCTCCCATTTTACTAAGATTACTTATTTTTATTCTTCTAGAGATTTCAATATAATACAAAGACAAATTTCAGAATTGGATTTAAGTTGTGATATCGCTGCCATGACAGAGTTTTTGAAATGAATTTAAGAATAATTCTACCTATATAGATCTTATTGCCAAAAAAGGTTAAAAGTTTGATTCGTAAATTTTCTGATAGGACAGAAAGAAAATATGGTACGATCTAGGTACCTGAAAAGCAGTTTATTTTCTTATACATCATCAAGAGGATAAATACACAATAAATTTAATACATGAATGTGTGAACCATTTAAAATATTTATTGACTTCTGTATATATGAAGTCATTTTATTACTAAAATTATTTATTTTAATAAAAGTGGCCATTATAGTTATTGTGGATACATTTAGTGGTAAATTATATTCTCAATATATATAAATTAGATAGGTAGACTGAAAAATATAAACATATATGACTACATAAGATTTTATATTGTAATATAATTGACAGTGATGTACTAGTTATCAAGCAATCTTGTTTACTGTCCAAATTTGTCCCATAAATGTAGTTTATAAAATGGCTTAAATATCTACTGTCTTTATAAGCTATTTACCTAATTTGTAAAGGTAATCTTTGTGTTTAAAATGGTAGACATATTGAAATGAAAATAATGGTGAGTTTCTTTTCCTATCTGAATTCCCATCATTAATTTTCAGTGATTAATGTAAAACATGTATGTATCAAAACATTTATTAACTTGATATTTACTGACTACTTTCTATAACCCAGGTGTTCTGCTAGGGTCAGGAGATAAAGAGATGAGTGAGATAAATTCTGTGTCCTAAAGGACTTCATTGTCAAGTCAGGGTGACAGGAAAATGGGTACATTGTCACACAAGGAATTAGAGAAGGTTTAGTTGGTTTCAGTAACTCTGTGGGGTAACTGGGAAAGGTTTTACCTAAAACGATGAAATTCAAGCTATTTACTAAAAGATGCAGAATGCAGACATGGGGGGAAAGCATTCTAGGCAGAGAAAAAATAACACCTGCAAAGGTACCTCACAATTCTGGTGGGAATTTCAATATGGTGATGCTTGGAGTGTATGTACATGTGAAGAAAGAGAGGTAATGAATTAGAAAGATGTGATGAAGCCAGATGGCGATGAGCTTTGAATGCAAACGAAAGGAATCTTAATTTTTAATCTCATAGAAAATAGTCAGCCAATGTATATGATTGCATTTTTGTTTCTTAAACAGGCTTGTGATTTGAAATGCTTAGTTGTTGTAATTATTACTATTATATTTAAGATAGTTAACTCTGCCAACTGTGGAAAAATGCATATACTGGCTAAAAGGATAAACAAGAGGGAAAGATAAGAAAGAAGATTTTATCATTTTGTAGATGCCCAAATAATAAAGAGCTGATTTTAAGCATAATGATGAAATGAAGAAAAAAGGCTAGATACAATAAACATTTCTGAGTTAGTACTGATAAAAGTTAGTGACCAATTGAATGTGATGGGACAGAGAGAGGGAACCTTTAAGGATGGCACTGAATATTCTGGTGTAGAAGACTATAATGGATAATAATGCCATTACGGTTAATACTGGAAGAGAAAAATTTACTGGGGATGGGGAGGGAAATAAATATTAAATTTGAAATACTTGAAAAGAATCCTAGTATAGATCTCCAGAGATCAGTAATGTGGGTATGGAACTCAAAAGAGCTGTGACTGTTTCATTCTTATTTGTACCATTTGAGGCAGGTGAGTGTTTATAGTATTTATGTAACAGGCGAGTACCTTTCCCCCAAACCCCCAGTCTAGGGGAAGGGATGAAAGCATGGAAGAGTACCCACAGCTGGAAACTTAGCAAACTGGCTCACATTTAAAGGATGAGCATCATGGAAGAGTCTGTCAAAGGAGGAAGAACGAAGCCAGGGAAGACTTAGGGAAGAATGGATTTTGATCAGAAGGGAATCCTACTGGTGCCACATTTCACTAAGCTGCCAAGTAGTATGGAGATGAAGCATCAGCCTTTGGTTAGGAATAAGGAAGTTTACGGTCGTCTCAAAAAGATTGCATTAGTGGGAATGTAAGCCATATTATAAGGGGTGGAATAATAAATATGACTTGAGGAAGTTGAGCCAGTAAAGGCAAGCAGCCTACATTTTCTACACATTTGGTGTTGAAGGAAAGGAGGGAGATAGAATGGTAGCTACAAGTACTGGTAGGATCAAAGGAAGACTGTTGAGAAAGTAAGGGGTTTGAGAACATTTGTAGTGAGAGATGTTTGTAATGAAAGAGAAACAGATTAGCTAATGGAGCAACTCCTGGTGGAGATGGAAGAGGATACTATCCACCTGGAAGAGGGACCTTGGAAAGGAAAATGTATACCTCTCTCCTCCCAGAGAGGAGGAAAGAAGCTCAAGATAGTTGTCAAAGGGTAAAATTAAGAGGTTTCTACCTTTTGGCTCTTTTATTCTTTAGGAAGTGAAGCAAGGTAGTCAGCTGACAGTTGACAAGAAGAGTAGTGAAGCTGCCTGGAGGACTAGGACAGAGAGGTGAGTAGGTGTAAGTGACGGGGTTTCTGAAGTCATCCCTTCGTAGTGGCACCAATCTGCCCAGTGCTGTAAGTTTTTTGAGCATCATTGACTAGCTTTGGAGCAGGAATAGAGAAAGAGCTATTCGTTAAATTACCCCAAGTTAGAAATTGATCCAGGGTTATGACAAAAGAACAGTAGGGCAAAATATAGAAGTCTGAAGGTGGTCATGTAGTTATGTAGGGTGGGAGAGACTACATAGTCAAGATTTGTAACATTGCTTCTATTTTTACCACAATCTTGGAGGTTTAGGCAGAAAGACTTAATTTATTCAACTCAGCTTTAAAAGAAGACAAATATTTAGACAGGAATCAGCTTGTCTTCTTTACTAGATTCATCATTGTGTAAGGTAGCATAAGTGGAGGAAACCTAGACTCATTGGCTTAATTTGCTTGAGCTTTTGTAGTAAAATGAGTTCTCAGAAATTTCATCCTTTGAATAGGATTTTAACCAGGAGACCATCATTACTTTGTCTCAACAGGTATCTTTGAAATTCCTTGAATTCTCCCTTGCATTCTAGTTAGTAAGGGATAATAAAGATACACCTTTGAGAAAGGATAATTATAAATTTATTTAGGAAGATTCCACTGTAGGCATACAGCTGATACTAGAGTTCCTCTCTTCTGTTGGCATCTTAAGTCAAACCTTCAATTTACTGTCACAGAAATTTGTTGAAGTCTGCCTTCAAATAGAAAAAGCTCTTTCATTACTACATTCTCTGCGGTGTGACAAAGTGGACTATATACCGAACTTGCTAGTCCGATTCTGCTCTCAACCACTTAAATCCAAATATGTTACTTCATATCTTAGGGCCACAATGTAATCAGCATAAAAAGAACTGCTTTCCTCCAAGGTTCAGGCTGAGAGCCTGAAATTTAGGAGAAATCATCTTATAATAAAATCCTCTTAGATGGACAATTAAGATGGTTTTACCTTCTCTCACTACCTTTCCCTTCCTCCTCCCCCCCTTACTAAATGAGGTTAGAATATTACAGAAGCAAGTGTAAGTTGAATCAAGCATCTCATCCTTATGCATCACTCCAGTCCCCAGCACAAGTGCCCTAGCTTGACGTAGGTGACTCTCCTCTTTGCTCCTAGTGCAACCTGATTCATTCACGTGTTCCTGTAGTCAACAAATATCTATCGAGCGCCTACTGTGTGATAGTCACATTTCTGGGTACCGGTGACATCTGTGAACTTAAATGATTCCCTGTAATGCTATATTTACCCCGCTGTGTTGAAAGTTTACGCTCATGTTTATGTCTTATCCACTAGACTGTACCTACCTGAAGGGAAGGGATTATGCCTCATTTCTTCAAATCTCCATAATCTAGTGCAGTGTTTGACACAGAGTGGGTGACCAGAGATTTGCTGAGTAAATTAATTATTGTGAATAGCTCAGTTAACACGAGCACATTTACACTCTGAGACTTATAACGGAGGAGACATATTTACAGAAGACTTGGATTAACTGTCTCTTAAGATCTAGTGATCTGCCATGTGGGAATCAAAGAAATACATTTAATTGATTTGTTTGGTGACCTCAGAAATAAAGCAACTTTGTAATTTTGGTAAAAGTTACAGTTGAACTATGAGAAACATTTTCTGAGAGTGCCAGCAACAGATGGAGGCATTAAAAAATCCTATTCATGAAAACCAGAGAGGGGCAGGTTAAAGCCGTAGAGAAAATAAAATCTTTGGTTTTCATCATTGCCATCTACTAGGTGATTTCTATGAGTCACTTATTTACTTTGTAATTGAACAAGTCATAAAAATGAATCGAGTATCCACAAATCTGTTGGAAATGAAGATGAAACCATCATGTGCTTTTATTTTCTAAGAAACTGAATTTTCAAGGCTCGGTACATTGTATGGTCATAATGCCGTTATTCAAACAAATGATTGTCCAGTTTGTCTCAGTAGAATCTTAGCCTATTTAAGGGGTATATTTTTCACTAAATTGGCATTGTTTGAATTCATTGGTCAAAACTGCCTTGATCTTTTATTACATAGGGAGTTACTTCCAGAAACCCAGTAAGTGATGGAAATATTTGTCATGCGTGTTTACTCTATGTGACACCCACCAAAATGGTCAAATTTTTTTAAAAAATTCAATTTATCACTAGTCTATTTTGGCTACTCCCACCACACAAGTAGATGTGGTGAAATTTTTTTTATGCACAATTTTTAGAAGTTAAATTTAACAGTTGATTTGTGATTGTGCAAAAAAATTATTCACATGGAGTCCACGACTGGGATCTTATTTCTCCTCTTGTAAACTTTTTTGTTTCCAACCTCTATCAGCTTCTTCAGTCATAAAGAATGAAAATTCAAAATTTGACATAAATTTCAAATTTGAAGTTTCTTTTATTATTTTGATCTCTAATTGAAACTCTATTTTTTTTTTTAACATCTTTATTGGAGTATAATTGCTTTACAATGGTGTGTTAGTTTCTGCTTTATAACAAAGTGAATCAGTTATACATATACATATGTTCCCATATCTCTTCCCTCTTGCATCTCCCTCCCTCCAACCCTCCCTATCCCACCCCTCTAGTTAGTCAAACCAACGAGCTGATCTCCCTGTGCTATGCGGCTGCTTCCCACTAGCTATCTATTTTACGTTTGGTAGTGTATATATGTCCATGCCACTCTCTCATTTCGTCCCAGCTTACCCTTCCCCCTCCCCATATCCTCAAGTCCATTCTTTAGTAGGTCTGTGTCTTTATTACTGTCTTGCTCCTAGGTTCTTCATGACCTTTTTTTTTTTTTCCCCCTTAGAGTCCACATATATGTGTTAGCATACAGTATTTCTTTTTCTCTTTCTGATTTACTTCACTCTGTATGACACACTCTAGGTCCATCGACCTCACTACAAATAACTCAATTTTGTTTCTTTTATGGCTGAGTAATATTCCATTGTATATATGTGCCACATCTTCTTTACCCATTCATCTGATGATGGACACTTAGGTTTTTTCCATCTCCGGCCTATTGTAAATAGAGCTGCAATGAACATTTTGGTACATGACTCTTTCTGAATTATGGTTTTCTTAGGGTATATGCCCAGTAGTGGGATTGTTGGGTCCTATGGTAGTTCTATATTTAGTTTTTTAAGAAACCTCCATACTGTTCTCCATAGTGGCTGTATCAATTTACATTCCCACCAACAGTGCAAGAGGGTTCCCTTTTCTCCACACCCTCTCCAGCATTTTTTGTTTCTAGATATTTTGATGATGCCCATTCTGACCAGTGTGAGATGATATCTAATTGTAGTGGTGATTTGCATTTCTCTAATGATTAATGATGTTGCAGATTCTTTCATATATTTGTTGGCAATCTGTATATCTTCTTTGGAGAAATGTCTATTTAGGTCTATTTAGGTCTATTTATTGGATTGGGTTGTTTGTTTTTCTGACATTGAACTGCATGAGCTGCTTGTAAATTTTGTATCCATTCAGCCAATCTGTGTCTTTTGGTGGGAGCATTTAGTCCATTTACATTTAAGGTAATTATCGATATGTGTGTTCCCATTCCCATTTTCTTAATTGTTTTGGGTTTGTTATTGTAGGTCTTTTCCTTCTTTTGTGTTTCTTGCCTAGAGAAGTTCCTTTAGCAGTTGTTGTAGAGCTGGTTTGGTGGTGCTGAACTCTCTCAGCTTTTGCTTGTCTCTAAAGGTTTTAATTTCTCCATCAAATCTGAATGAGATCCTTGCTGGGTAGAGTAATCTTGGTTGCAGGTTTTTCTCCTTCAACACTTTCAATATGTCCTGCCACTCCCTTCTGGCTTGCAGAGTTTCTGCTGAAAGATCAGCTGTTAACCTTATGGGTTAACCTTATAGAGCAGAGAAGGGAAATTATCTTAAGTAGAATTGTTTTCTACTGAGAACTTATAATAAACTCTTTGGGAAATCATACTTCTCCTCGTTATCAGGAATATACAAATTATTCTAGAGGGTCTCTCTTTAGAAATTCGTTGCCATTTTTCCCTTTCACATTATCTTTCAATTCTCCAAAGAAGGAGAGCATGGAATAGTGAAAAACATATAGGATTTGGTCCTGAGGTACCTGAATTTGAATCCTGACCCCAGAATTTACTTATGGTGTGAACCAGGGCAAATTGCTTCAGTTGTCTCATGTAGGAAACAATGAGTGTCATTTTGAAGAGTAAATGTGATAACTAATTATAGCAGGATTAAAAATGGAATAAAGTAACCTATAGAAAGATGTCCACTTTGTAGTGAAAACTATGGGGTGTGACAATGACAAAATGGCTTTGAATCCATTGATTCATAGGCTAACCAGAGCCATTGCTTTATTGTCATCTTTTGTTCATGTATATGCATTTGGATATCATTTTAGCTATTGCAAGATGTGATCAAAACCAAGACAATACTCGGCAGATACAAAGCTCTATGTTTAGATTTTTAAAAATCAGTTTCATGAGTACAGAATGGAAGAGACCTGGCTTGTCAACAGTGCAAGTAAGGAAAGATGTAGCAGCTTTAAATGGCTGCTTTGTTCACAACATTCATTTACCAAATATTTATTGAGTGCATACTGTGTGCTCAGTGCTGAGGATGGAGCAGTAAACAAAACAGACAAGATGTCCTGCCTTCATAGAACTTCTCTTCTAATTGATCATGAACTCAACCCAAAACATATCCAATGAAGCTACTGTGAGAGAGAAGGAAGGAGGGAATTTGCTTTTATACTGCAGTTTCCAACTATAGTAAACAGGGTTCTAATGTATTTTATGCTTATTGAACATACTTGTTTTATACTTTAAATAAACATACTTTATTTTTGATGATACAAATTAAAAGGGATATTGATAAATTGGAGTGACTTGGGAAGACAATGCCATGAATTTTCTGAATTTACCATGTGTATGGTAAATGGTGTGCTAGGAGAAATGGGTGAAGAAACTATATAGGTTATGTCCAGAGACGAAAAGGGCCGGAAGAAGCGACAGCTGACGTTAAGCATGTAAGGGGTGGATTCAAAGGAAAGGCAAAGACTGACTTTACATTTTTCCAAATATAGGACTAGAAACAAAGAGTGACAGTTCTTTAAAAAGTAGATTTCAGCTCAAGACAGCTAATTTTCTATTTAGAAGAGTTATTCTGTTGACAAGTGGTGGTCAAGGGTCAAGCTTCCTCTTTGCTGAAGGCCAGTCAGCAGAAGTTGGCAGATCAGGGTCAGGGGTCCTCTCTGAGTGGAAGACTGACAAGATGTGCTTCTAATTCCCCAACTCTGCAACACCGTTTTTGCTCCATAGTTAACCACTGCAGTAATTTAAAAACACAATAAAAATTGTGAATCACAACATTGTGCACCTGTAACTTACATAATATTGTATATCAACTATATTTCAATTAACAAAACAATTTTTTTAAACCCCAGAGCCAGTGTATTTCTAATGAGAATATCTCTATAGGTTTCTTGCCTTTAAGGTTTCTTACAGTTTTGCAACTCTGAAAGTATCTCTTTACCTGGTAAATTTTAGAGGAAAAGAGAATGAAGACTTTCTTATTTATCAGCCATGTTCAAGAAATGTTTTCTTGGTGTATGATTTCACTTTTGTTTTTTAAAGTGGCGACCCCTTGGAGATTCGCCTGTCTAAATCCATTTTCTCGTCGGGATTGGAGATGACAGGTTATTCTTTTACCTAAATATTAATTTCTATGGCATATCTATGTATTTCATTGGCTAATCTTCTGTGAATTCTCCAGATTTCGATTAGCTTGTCCTAAACTCCTGGCAAGCTAAATTTCTCTAACAGTCTTCAATTCACTGCATTAAATGCCTGCTCAGCCTTGGAAGATACATTGATTTTTTTTCTCAGCAAAGTGACAAATACCATTTTCATGACTATAATAGAGATTGATTACATTTTATGGCACACAGAGAGAATGCTGATCTTAGTGAGACAACCTTGGGGCTTACAAAAATGAAAAAATCGTTTGAATTAATAATGAAGTTAATGAATTCATCTGTTGCTGATGAAGTAGAAGTATTTTGAGAAAAAATGAAGAGTTCTGCAGCTGCACAACCACTAAGAAGAATTAAGACCAGTTTCATTACTTTGGAGGTGCTGGTTTTGTGAAACCTTTTAAAAAGTTTATAGTACTTGTTCTTAAATGCAAAGCTATGGCATTAACCCCCAGCACACCTGGGCAGGTTGTTTCTGATATGACTTATGTAGCCTAAATTTAAAATCGAACCAGTTTCCTTTTTATCCTAAGCTTCTTAATGGTTAGGCTTAAACTAGGACAAGTGTTAATATTTTTATTATTCTGCCTTGCTGTATATAACCTAAAAGGTGTTTAAAAAACAAACAAACAAAGAAAACATGCACACATGTCATAAGCTTAATGCATGTAAAGGGTACAACTATGTTTTTTGAGAGCTAATAGAAATAAAAAACAAAGGTAAGTATTTTAAGGTGTTGAAATAAGCGATGGTGGACCTGGAAAACATTGCTAAAAAAAGATTATAGAATTACTTTCTCTGAAAAAAAACCTTTAAAACAAGGACACCAGCTCATGTCTGTTTAGGAACCATATCCATTTATTCATCTTTTGTCCCGCTCAGCAAGCATTGTACCAAGCATCCCATCTAGCACATAGGAGGAGCACCACAGTATTTCTTAAATGAATGAACAAGTTTCCCTGATAGCAGAAAGAAATAAAAATCACCATAGCAAACAATGTTGGTCGAGCTACCAATATGTGCCATGGAACTTTACCTATCTTTTTCTCCATTTTTGCAGTTCTTACATGACTACAGGGTGTTAAGTTCCAGGGCAGCGGTTGGGCCACTAGCATTGATAAAGCTGAAGAATATTTATGCATATTCTGAAATATATGTTTATATGTTTGTTATAGTTATGAGGAAAAGCAACCAAACCTGAGGACTTGGGAAACACCAGAGAAATTACGGTGAATATTTTTGTGGCCCATTCTTTTATTCTGTGATTGTACTGCACATAGTAACACTGTTATTTTAAAAATATTTTCTAATTGTTTCATAGCTATATGCTTTGTCTCTTCTGTAAGCTTTTTGTTGATAAATAATTTTTGGTCCATCCTAGATGTTCTTTGTATCAAACTGACTGTAACCTTGGATTCAGAAAGTACTAAAAGTCTTAGTCAGTGAAGGGATGAAATCTCCCGTTTTAACATATTTATGCCAAAATGACGCAGAAGCTACTCCAACAATAGTCGACCATATAGCTAGAGAAAACCTTTTGTATGATTTTATTTTATTGAACTTTCCAGTTTTACATTTATAGAAAGGATACTTTTGTTTGAGGACTCAGTGTTTGCTTAAGTATTCTCAGTTTGTGAAACATGACTTTAAAAGTAATTTAAATAAAATAAGAGCTATACGACTTACTAATTGCTGTCAAACTCTATGAAAACTCTGCAGTAAATAGTTTTCTCCTTATTATTTCCTGTCTGCATAGGCTTGGTAAAGCTGTTCCTTTCACTATAACAGAACAGCCAGCAAAGGTTACGTGTGCACCATTGGTGATATTAAATATATAAAAATATGATTTACTTTACATCATAACTATTTTATATTTTACTTTTCCCCTCATGTTTCTTTAAATTAGCTAGAATTCAGATTAAAAACAGTTGCTGAAAACTTGGAAAATTAAACCTGGGAAATACATAAATCTACCTAACTATATAGAATTTCATGATGAAATTATGTGGGTTTTTTCCCTATAATGTTTGAGAGTTCAAAGATATTTCCTGACTTTTAAAAAGATACATAAATTAGTTAATTTTTTTAAAAAATTGCTATGTTGGTGTAGGGAAAAAAACCCTCTTGAACATAGTATGAAGTTAGTGATTTAACTAGCATCTGTTGGATGAAATTATGAGAACAAATCGCTATTACACTTAAATGTAAAATAAATGTTCATATTCAACATTCCCATATAAGTTAGGATATTTTATGGGAGCTAAGCACCTAATAGTATTAAATTGGAGAATGAGTGAAGGTGGTCTTATGAAAGGTATCTAATGAATGATTAAGTAGCGTAATTACATAATTTAGTCTATGAGCGCTAATATTATGGGTATGTATTTATTTCATACTCTTTAAAAATGTAAATATAAAGTTTCCTCCATCAAGTAGAAAGATTGATAGATTAATTAAAATGGAAAGGTTTTTGTAAAGTAGAAGTCAGCATGTACATCTGTAACTTTTCTGGATGATTTTAAAAGCCTGCAGTTCCATTAAATTTTGAGAATTAATTAATCAAAGTGAAAGGAAGCCAGTTTCCCCTCCACACCACCTTCGAAAGTGACAGTATTTTCAGAAGTTATTTAAAATCCTTGACAAGTATTTAATAGATTGTAAATACTGTATTTTTTAGCTACTTCAAAGTTAAATTTTTAAGTTTATTTTTTAAGTTACAAAAGTGTATTTTCTCATTGATAAAAAAATCTAAGTGATACAGACATGTGTAAATTAAAAAGTGAAAACCCTACCCTTCACTTCTTGTTCCATTCTCCAATTCCGCCACAATTGAGCTTTTTCTGCAAGCAAAGAAATGTATGAATACACATTTCTTTTTTCATTAAACATTGAATTATTATATACATATTTTTCTACAATTTATATTTAAAATTATGCGTCTTGAATATTATTCTACAATAACATAGATTTTCAGAATTTATAGCTATAACTGCATAGCTTTCTGTAATACTTATGTAACCTGATGTAACTATTCCCTTATTAATGTTCATGTAAATTTTCTCCCCCTTTTTTTCTGAATAGTAATGATTATATGAGTATCTGTGTGTGTGCACGTGCATGTGATTTATCTATCCTCATGCGTCTCTGTAGTTGCTTTTCTAAGCTAGACTACTAGAAGCACTTTTTCTTTTGCTGAAGAGTGTGGGCATTTAAAATTTTGTTAGGTTTTACCTATTGCCCCTTGAAATAGTGTGTCGATTTAAACTCTCAAAATAGATAGTAATAGTCCTCTTTTCTCAATACCTTCATCAACAATGAATATTATTTATTCTCTTAATTTTTAAACTATGATAGTATTTATAGATGGCTTTCTAATTTCTCTAAGGATTAACCAAACTAATGTTTACCTGAAGGGTTAGAATTGAGTGAGAGCTTCTGAAAATGGGCACCTAAAACCGAATTATCAGAGGTAGAATAGTGTACTTTAAAAAGTTTTTTTTTTTAAGGGAATAGTAATGTCTTACCAAAATCAGTTGATCTTCAAAGTCAGTCTTTAAAACATATTGGAATATTGATATGTAGGAATTTCTGATAAGATTTTGGATTAAGGCCTTTTGAGAGAAATGAAAATATCGCTGTTTATTTGGAGCAAAGGTGATTATTATCACCACACATCTAGGTTAAAATAAGAAATTCTATTTTGGACTTCTTGCCCAGACTTTCTTCTTGTCTCCCAATTTTCCCTTCTTTAAGTCCTTCTAATATATCCTTCAATTCACTTCTCCCCGAACACTTTAAATGTTCCCTGTTGCTTCTCAGCAATTAAAAATAATATCGTAACTTGCAAACTTGTTCAAAAATTCCAGTTTCTCAGTTCTCATCCCTGAAGATTCTGATTCACAAAGTCTGGAGTGGGTTGGATCATCTGGGTTTTCCATAGGAATGCCAGATGATTCTCCAGACTGTATCTTGAGAAAGACTGGAGGAAACTAGTTTAGTACTAACATAGACTTCTAATAATCACCTTTTAAACCTTTTCAACCTCACACTTAATGTCTCTCTAGCCAACGTCTCTCTAGCCAATTGAACGACATGCTGTCTCTCAAACTGGATTCTGGGTTCTTCTGTCTCTGTGCTTGTATCTCTTTCCCCCTGGAAAACCAATTCTCTCCTCTCCACCTCTATCTTTACCTTACCCCTCATGTCCTAACCTAATCCCATCTCTTGAACGAAGACTTCTATTTTCTCATCCCATAATGGTCCACTTCCCAGCATTTATCCACATCGTGCATTTGGTGCTACGGTGTAGTATCGTTACTTACGGTTCATGTGTAATTCTCTGTATCTCTTATCGTGCCTTACACATAACCAATGCTAAAAATGTGTTGCTTGGCTGGTTGAGTGAGTGAGTGATAATGTAATTAGACTAATAGGGAGCAGGTCAGAGAATGTACTTCAACCCCATGAAGCCACTTCTTGACATTTTGCAACTTGTTCTACTCCTCAGAGACTCCCTTGCTCTCATTTCAAATTGGATTGCTTGTTTTGGTGAATAAAACAAAAGCTAATGCTTACCATTTATTTGGCTCTGTTAATTACATATTTAAATCACCCTACATGCAGTGCTTGAGAACATTAATCCATAGCAGAGGCAGAGTTTAAAAATTATATGTGACATCTACTGATGCAACTCCACACAATTTTTATCCCAGCAGGTGTAGGTTGCTAAAGGCCTAGATGTCTTAGCTTTCTTAAAGTAGGTTAGCTTTCTTAAAAGAAAATTAATTTTTGTTCAGAATGGTTTCTTATCAGTAGCTACAACATAATACTGTGATGAGGTCTTTAGAATAAATATAACATTTGTCACAAGTACAGCACTTGAAGTGCATTTGGTTTCTGTGCTCTATTCTTGCTATTTAGAACCAAATTATACAATTTAGCATAGGTATGAGTATAACCCAGCACTGTGTTCATAAAAAAATGGGATATACTTCATGCTACTAAAAAACGATAATTTCCTGAAAATGGAACTAGCATATATTTACCAGTGTTATCTAAAATTGTCTCAAGAAAAACACTATTCATTTGATAAAAACTTAATCGCAAGGTAGGCATCTTCCTAATACTGTTTCATGACATAGGAAAATTGGCACTATTTTTCCTCAGTTTTGAAAAGCAAACACTTGGTAAGTCACCTTGGAAAAATGGAGTTGATTTATTAATTTGTCATTTTCCGGGACTGAAAATATCTTGACAAATAAAAAGACGTCCATCGGACATATATTCCGTTCTCTTCAAACTAGCAATTTAGAGCATAAGTGGAACGTCTTTGGCCAGGCTGGTCTCCTGTAGGTCTGACTGTGGAGGAGCAGGTGTGTGCTTCCAAAGTGTCCTTACAAGTGTCTCAGTGGGGCTTCCCTCCCATGCCTCCGCAGGAGACAGCTCATCTGTTTAATCCTTATGTTTTAGTCAACCTTTCTTATTATGCAGACAGGGCTCTGAGGCTCAGCTGGATTTTGACTCTCTGAATGAATTGATGGGACTCTTTGATCTTAACTGTGTATTGCATCTGTTTCATTTTTCATCTTCACACGTAGTCTTCCAAACTCCGATTCTAACTGGTGCTCTTAAAATAAATGGATAATTATACAAACAAACAAATAAAAATTGCCATTTAAAACTCAGCTACAAACTCCACTTTGCACGTTGGACATTTTTGTTGTTGTCGTCATAGTAAACTTTCTTGAAAAAAATCCCCAAAGCAATTTAATGATGTTACTCTGTAAGGGACCACCAGACGTAAGAGTATTTCACTGTGTGTGTATGAGTGTGTATGTGTTTCGTGGGATCAGATTTGCACGGAAAATAAGAACGACTGATCTTTGCAATTTAGTATATTGTATGATAACGTAATATCTTAATAGACTATATTGAAGTAAGAGGCATACAACTTGCTTAGAAAAATCTATCGTAGAACTATAAAGATCCTGCTGGGGAATATTCCTCTTTTTGATGGGACTGAGAAAGACTGCGTTGCAGGGAAAATCAGGTAGAATCAGAACTCATCCACATGGAAAGATCATACTAGGTTATAGGACGCTAAAATAACATTTCTTTTAAACAAATTTCTAAAATGAAATATGTGTGTGTGAACTTGTGTGACGTGGGAACGGAGGAATGTTGAAGGGACAGCATGGATTGTTTCCTTCCCCACATTAAAGCAGATAAAGTTAGGATTAATTGAACCAGAAAATAGCAAGTTTTTATCTGAGTAACCTTTGATATTCTAATTTGGTATCTTGAAGACTTGTATTAATTCTTTTGATTTTGAATTCCCCACAAATCCTCATTTGTCTTTAAGTATACCATGATCTTGTGATGATAATGTAATGTCAAAGCTGTCAGAATAATTTCAGCTGAGCAAAAAACTGATGTCTCATAAGAGCCAGAAGCCCTTGAGTGTTATGAAAAGGTTTCTCTCCGAAAGGAGGAATATTGTGATATGACCTTCTAGTCTATTAAACATATACTTTATCCCAACATACATACACTAAATATACTAATAACTATTAGTGAATTGGTCAGAATAAACCTTTCCCTTAGAAATATTTAAAGTATATAAGGAATTTAATCCCTACTCGTAACCCTATCATATTGCTGTTTTAAAAATATTCAGCTAACTTCCTTCCACTCAGAAGTACCCCTCAAACCCCTACGCGGTATTCAGCACCGACCTGGGGATTCTTTCATCACTATTCTTGTACTTGCCATAGGGAATCTGAGAATAACTGTACAGGAAGGAAGTAGGGACGTTTACTCAATCCTCCTTCAAGCACAACTACTCTAAACTACTCACTAAAGCTAGTATTACTCCCCTCTAACCCGTTTGTCTAGCTTACTACCCTCTGGGATGTGCTTTCCTTGTATTTATTTACTTATTTACTTACTTACTTCTTTCCTACTTACTTATTTATTACTTAATGCTTCCGTTGGAAAAAGAAGATCTAGCAACCAGCCAAGCAAAGATATGTGGTCTCAATGAACTTCATTTAGGTTCCCTGTTTTTATTTCTTTTAGTTTCTTATCTCACATGCCTGATTGTTCTGTTTCTTCTGTAAAATTGAAACAAAAATGCTTACACTCTTAGTCTAGGTATACAATGCCTGATTGTAATGGTTCTGTGCTGCTTGAACTTCTGAAAGTTATGGCCTTGCCCACATGAAATGGCTCGACACAAGCCAAAATCTTATTTTATTTCTATGCTTTCCTGTGATTTACAAGTCCTGAAAAGTTCCAGTTTATGTTAGAATACTGTTCATTTGGTTCACCAATGTAATTCTCAGGTCAATGCAGCTTACTGTATTAGAATTTATTTGAAAGACGCTACATTGCTACCTGCACATTTCCTTACGTTCGTCAGTTCATACCCATATAATTATTAACCTGCCTTCTTATTGCTTCTTAAGAGTAATTGGGTAATTCATTTGACCTATGTTAATCCTACCTAAATGTGAAAGGTGATTTTCTTACATTATCCTCCAAAGAAGGGAAAAGCATTTATAGGTGTATTGGTGGAGATATCGTTTCTAACTATTACCTGCCACTGAAATGCTCTTGTACCAGATACATGGCGCTCTGACCATGTATTTTGGTCTATGACTGTCATTGCATGACCTCAATTCTTGAATATCTGTTGCACCCATAAATTGTCAGAGAACCAGAAGTTACCCAAGGCTGTGTCATTTTCAACTCAGAAGTTTGAACGACTAATTAGTGCGTCATGAAATCAACTTAGTACGTAGATCATAATCAGCATAAAAAGAAAAAAGAGAAAAAAAAGAAATGTTAGAGCGTGTTGTGTGTAATGAGACTAAGTATTGTTATCATGAACAAATTGTTTCAAAAATATTTTGAATGTATATGTGGTACTTGCTTGTGCTGTAAATATATTTTTTTTTACCATGGATCTCAGTTGTTTTTTTTTTAAAAAGCCTGAAAAACCAAACCAAAAGTGAGCTGGATCTTATAGCTTCTAGTAAGGTTTTGCCTGTATGCTGGGCTTTAGAATTTAGAGTATTATTTTACCATATTCGAGTTATACTTTTCACCAGTTAACCTCAAGCAAATCAAATGAATTAGCTCATTGCAATATAAATAATAATGAAAGCTTAGCAAATGTTTCCAGAATTGTTAAGAGCTAGGCTATATCAGCACACTGAGGGTATAATATTCTTACGGATCAGACCATTTAGTTTTAAGTAGTTGTTTTAGAAACATGAATATTTAGTTACACAAGAGAAGCACAGAGACCACAGAAAAGGGATTTTGTTAATACCTTATTTTGTCATTGAGCCAGAGTAAATATAAACTTTGACTGTATACTTTTGTTATGACAAGGAAGAAAATAACAGTTATCACTCTTTTAAAATATCTCAAGGTTAAAATTTTTGCCTTTTCACTTAAAAAAGTCTTCCTAAATGTGATCCTTTCATTAGGAATGATACAATTGGGGATTTCCCCCTTGCCTTTGTATCCACCAGGAGTTAATGTAGAGAGGAAGCTCTGCTTGTCCTTTCATTGCACACTTGCATTTTATTTCATGACTGAGAAATGTAAGTGCTGCTCTGCGAGGTCAGCATGGGAGAGAGAAGAAAATTATCAGTTGGTTGCGCACGTGTGTATGTGGTTTAATATTTGTTGTCATGTCATTCTTACCCTCTGTAAAGTCCACAGTGGTGTGTAATTGGTACCCCGCAAGCAGCAGCACCAGAGTCACTTCAGAGCCTGTCAGAAACGTGGGCTGTCGGGCCCCACCCCAGACCTACCGAATCGAAATCCGCATTTTAACAAGATCGCCAAGGGAATTATATGATCATGAAATTTGAGAAGTGCTGGTATATAAGCTAAGTATTACCAATTGCTATATGGACTTGTATCCATTTCATGGATAACATTTTCTCTGGAAAAGAAAAATTAACAAGTGAGAAGAACCAGCAGTTTTTCATATCTTAGAGCAGCTGTGGACCATCTAACGGTGTTTATTATTAACAGTGATGACCATGCTGCTGCTGCTGGTGAGAGCACCTATTATCAAGTGCTCCCACATCTTGGCCATTGTGTCTAGTACATCAAGTAACACATTTAAGCATCTTCTTTCTCCTACCAGTTGGATGCTGTTTTACAGATGAGGCAGTAGAGGCCAACGGTTGCCTAAGATCACCCTGGTGTGAATCCAGGCCTTCCAATGGCTAACATCTGTGACTGGTAGTCTCACCTTTTAAAAGTAAAAAAGCCTTATTTGTTTCAACTAGGGAGAAAACTTGCCACTTGAAAGATTCCTATGAAGGTATCAATTGACACTTGTTTAGATAATATTTTTAATTAACAGTGAGTTTTCAAATCTGTATATTTGAAAAGACAAGAAAAGCCTTAAGTTTTAAGCCCACATCAAACTTTAGGGTTATCAGTTCATAATCTATTATATACTGGGGGCGTGTAGCTGCTGTGTTGCATCTTGTGCCGCCTTGGCTCTAGACATTCTGCTGGCATCTAGGAAACTTAGCCTTGAGAGCAAACTGCCTATCTGAGGACAAACAATTGTACATTTGTAACATGAATAGAAGACGCCTTACTTGAAACAACTCTAAAATTGTACAGAATGTAGGAATGCAGTTTGTCTTTCATGTGCTGAATTAAATCCTTTATAAGGATGACATCTTTTGAGAAAGGAGATGCTGTAGGAATGTCAACATTTTGGCATTTGCTGCGTGAGGAAAATCAACTTACGTAAAAAATGCTATCAATAGCTTGAAATATTTTTTCTTTTACTTTGTGTCTATATGAGGTGATGGATGTTCACTAAACTTATTGTGGCAATCATTTCACGACATACGTAAGCCAAATCGTTTTGCTGTATACCTTAAATTTATACAGTGCTGTATGCAATTATGCACCAATAAAACTGGAAGAAAAAAACAAATTATGTAGAACTGGAAAAAATAGCATTAAGATGAGAGTTGGAAGCAAAACTTGACAAGGTCATGTTATGGTTCAGAAAAACAGTGTGTCCTTCAGATCAACTGGGCAAACATAAGCTGGTGAACCATGTCCAGTAACACGGGGAAATGGAGGGTGTCTGGGCTTTTTTGTAAAGAAGCAAAGATATACTGACTGCACATTCAAGTAGGGATAATGAAAAAAATTTTAAGTGTTAAATTTGTTAATGTTTTAAATATATATATATATATATGCATAAATTCATACAATAGCAAAGAATATATTGTGAAAAGTAGTTCTTCCTCCACTCCTGCTCTCCAAGCCCCAGTTTCCATACTGAAGCAATCATTGTTAGTAGTTTCTTGTGTATTTTTCAAAGATATTCTCTTTATATACAAGCTTTATGTACAAAATCCTTATTAAACAAAATGATAACATATAGTACACATGGTTCTGCACCACTCTTCTTTCACTTAAAATGTATCCTAGAAATAATTCCATGTCAGTACTTTGTTCATTTTAATGCCATGCAGCATTCTAAGGTATGGCTATAACATAACTTATTTAACCAGTTACCTTTGGTGATTTTCTTTAGATCATCCTCAGTCTTTTGCTATTACAAAGAGTACTGCAACTAGGATTACTGTCCATGTAATGTCAAGCATGTGTAATCTATGTATTCTCAGGTCTTCGCGTACCCAGTAATCAATGTATGTACAAGTCTGTATTCTGCTCTTTTCATTCAACATAGTCATAAGAATTTGGTTTTCTCAGTCATCCTCATTATCACATAATGACTGCATACAAGTAATTGCCATAATTTATTTAATAATTTCCCTCTTTGGGAACATTAGTTTGTTTGCATTTTCTCTTATAGATACTACAGTGATGAAAAACTTTGTGTATGTAACATATTTTATTCTCTTGGAATTTTCTGGAGGAAAGTTCCTTTTTTCTCTCAAAGTGTAAAGAGCTTTTTGACTCATTTTGAAATTCTGAGTCAGAATTATTTTCATAGGAGCAGATAGCATTATTGAAATGCTTGTTTTGGAATCTTATGAGAAATGTCTATTTTGAATTATTTTTAGGTATGAACTCTTTTTCAGTATTTTAAAGACATAATTTTGAATGAATATATGCCTAATTAATATACAGCCATCAGCATAAGGCCAAAGGAGTGATTTTTTTGCATTATTAATTTTTAAAGTCAGTAAATTAGGCCTTGAGGGAGGGTGCATGCAACAGAAGTGTTCATTTTTCATCAACATGTATTTCTTGAGAAGCTACTATGTGCCAGACCCCATGATGGTCACTAAGGCTACGACGATGAATGTGATGGGCACAGCTCACTTCCTAGCAGAGCAATTCTAAAAGCCACATCTAAGATTCTTTGTCCTTGATGTTGTGTTACAACACACTCTTGTTCTCCAACATTTCCAGTTTCTTTGTTCTTTTGCTTTTAGGGTATCTGACTCATTTCTTAATATCAGCCCAAGATGTGAAGAGTAAAGAATATCTTACTCTCAGAAAGATATATATATATATACACACACACACATATATATATGTATGTATATAGTTTAAGAATCCCTGAAGCCATATTTTCCCCTACCTTTCTGATATTGAAGAAACCCTTTGTCGTCTTAGGATGAAAATATCTTTCTCTGTAGTTTGTGGGATCCCTAAATCATCTTATCCTCATTGTATATATTTTAGATTGCATCTAAATACATTTATCTTTTCAGCAATTTAGCCTAAATAAACCACGGGCAGGGACTTCGGACCCTCTGTTACAGGAACATCTTCATGTGAAAATAAAATGTAAATTTAGGCTACATACCATGATTGATTAATACAGTGCATGAGAACTGCAATTTTCACAGGTCAAGATAACCATTTTGCTCCCCTTTAGGGAACCAAATATAAAGAATCCCTATGTAAAATTGCACTTCAAAATTGCATTTTAACTTTTCACCAAAAACTTTCATCCCAGAAAGACCCACTAATTTCTTGATGAATATAACTTTATTATTATAGTGTATATTATTCTTTTTTAAACACTGTAGTGCAAACTTTTTACTTCATTGATGCTTAAACATTTCAATGGGAGAAAATAATTCTTTAGTAAATATTACATCAGTTTAAAGCTTACCAAGCAGATCAAGCTCTTCACTGACCAAGTGAATATTTCACTTTCAAAGATATCGTCATATCATTTTTTAGGAACTTTACGTGTGCTGCCTAATATGCATTTAAATTTTACTAAATTCTGTATATGTTTGTGTATATTTACACATTTCTCTATGATTCAGTAGACTGACCTTTAGAAGGGAAAATGTGTATTAGGATGTAATGATACCTGTCTCTCAATCTAAGGTTGTATAAGTTATTGTTACCAGAGATACCCAAATTCGTTTCTCATTATTCTGTGTAAATATGATTTGAACTTTTATGTCAGGATATGTTCCAGGAGTTGGAATTTATAGAGTACTCTTCTTGGTGAAAAAGGAAAGGGTGGAGACAACTTCTTAATGTCAGAATACCGCTTCCATAAGTTGACTTAAAGCTATTTAGCCATTAAGCTGGCTCCTCCTGGTAACAATCTGCTCATAAGCCATTACCAAGGTAGCACAAAGGTGGAAAAGAAAATACAAAGGCATCTGAAAATGGAATGCTGGTAGATTTTTAAAATTCTCCTCATTCTATTATCCCATATCCTTAATGTTGAGATTGAAGTCCTCCTTATTGCCACTTTGCACATACCCTACTGTTTGAACTAAAAACCCTAGGAACTCCATGTCTGAGGTCTGAGTGTATTCTTGGTCCCAAATCAATCTTGTCACTTCTCGGAAAGCAATGCAAGATAATAAGTAGTATTCACCTGATTGCTTTCCTGCTCCGAGACAGCTGGTGACGCGTGTCTTCCTGATAACCAGGAGTTTCAGATCTAAGGCAGGGATAAAGGGAAGCTGGGAGCTTGCGGAATCTAAATTTGACAGTCGATGGCTGAGGAGAGGGTCAGAAGGGATAGAATCTGTGACACGTATGAGAAAGGAACAAAATTTATCTGCTCTGGTTGCAATGATTAGATGTCTCTTTGTCTGGCTTTCTTACAGTGGTTGACTGATTGTACCTGCCAGCTGGCTAATATCATAATTAACGAAGTTGCTACTACGTCTGCAAAGTTAAATCGAAAAATTTGCCAGTGATATGATGTCATTGTCACAAAGATCACAAGGGACTCGGAGTCGACTTTTGCTCAAGGTGGAACGGCGAAGCTGTGTAGGCAAAATGAGAAATCTCAAACTTGTTCAGCAAAGGTAGGTTTCTTTCATAATCCAACCTCCTGGGCTTTCTTATTAAGACTTTTGTTTGATGGTTAGTGGGCTTGTTTTTGGTTGTGTGACTAAAATGATTCAGATAAAGATCCACATGCTTCTTGAGCACTTACAGCACATTCTCAGGAAGCTTTGGGTTTTTTCCAAATATAGAAATTCAGAAATATAATGAAATAGCTTTTGATGCTGAGAATGGAATATAAAGCAATGTATTTGCCTGTTGTTGTGTCTAGCTAATCTTTATCAGTTTACAGACTATTTGGTAACAAATATCAATTGAGCATTTATATCGTATAGCACTTGGAATTATTTTGCTCAACAACATAAAAGCCACTACTTTGCTTTATTCTATTGTGTCAACCTAGGTATAGGAGTGAAAAAAAACAAGCGTAGTTATAGGATATGTAGAGGTTCTATTTCTGTTTCAAGAAATGCTCAAAGTGGGGGGAAGAGGGCTGAGGTCTTGACTTAAGTCAAACACAGTGATTGGGGCTTTTTCTTTATAACACTTAGAAAGACTGGTATCTTTTGAAATCATGTGCTATTCCTCAATGTCTGTCTGGCCATTGACGTTTATACCTGTATTTTCTTTTTACTGTGATTTGCTTTGCTTGATTGAATATTCATGCTCTGGGGAGTTTCCCGTATGATAGCCTTCACATATTGCTAATTAATGGATGTGAATTATTGATAAGGAGGGGCATGTGCCTCTGTGCTTCCTCTGAGTACAGAGAGAGAGGAAAGCATCTCAAAAAATATGCAGAAGGCAAAGTTTGGGTTATTTATGCTGTGTCACAGCACAGCTATAATACCAAGGCAATCGATTTGCAATGTAACTGGGGACAAACGTTAAGGTTCTTTTACTTTCCCCCCATGGTCATCCGGGCATTGTATCATGGCAGAAAAGCACAGTAATTTGTTTCTTGTCCATTGCTATTTATCTTTTGTGTTAATAGCAGTTTTGCAATGTCCTGAAATAACATTTTAGAAACAAATTAATGCACAGCACGTATATTTTTTAATAAGCCCGTAAACTTTCTCCTGGTTTTATTCTTAACCACGGGAGACTAGATATTTTGAATATACTCATTTTAAAATTTGACAATCAGATTTCATATTCTCAAATTTAAAAAATGAATCCTTTTATGGGTTTATAAATTGTAAAGCCTTTAAGGGTCTGGATAATTTACAAGACTGTTTATTGAAATTTTGGTTAAATTTTGACTTAACATATCTCCAATCTTCACTAAAATTTAATGACGTTGATAAGAAAAACTGAAAGTTGAGGTTTAAATCATTATTTTATTATATTCTGGACATCATTTTCGGAAGAGACTGTTATTTTCCTGATAAAGGCTCTCTTTCTTTTTTTTTCTTTGACTTTACATCTCTCCCTTCCTAGTATCTGGTACGTAATAGGCACTCGATATATATTTATTGAGTGAATGAATTAATGAATTTGAGTCTTTCTACTGCTATTCAAATATGGTTAACATTTGCTGTCTCCAAATCAATAACTTTTGTATGCAGTAAACATTATAGACAGAAACAAGTAGATGAATGGCACAATCACAGACAACAGGGAGGATTACGTTCCTAAAATAATATAATGTTGTTTTAACCTAAACCTCCATAATATTTTGTGTAATTGAGATTTGCTATTGTAAGAACTCAGCTGGAGGAGCAAAGGTCTATGAGGATTAGAAAGGGCTAGGAAAGTGGTTCACAGCTGATGCACCCGTTCTTTTAAACAGGATTATCTCCTGAGATGTGTAGAAATGAACTTTTGTCAGAGTTTCAAAGGAATTAATATTTTTGGTAAAATGTGCTAATGTAAAGAGTTAGAAGATTAGTGATGCATAATGAAGGCAATGCATTCTTTCACATGGAAATAGGGATATAATAAATGTCCTGCAGGTGATTGGGGCTGTAGCAATTTTATTCAAGATTAAAATTTGATTGACCTTTGTTGGGGTGATTAACCCTTCTGAAATTAAAAGCCAGCGCTGAATTATTCTGACCAATTTAAATGCAAACATTGAGCAGGTCGTATGTCATTCAAATAATAATAATAATAAACCCTCCTATTTTAATTTTCATTTTTGCACGTCTGAATGAGATGCTGCTTTGGAAGGATTACAGCTCAGGCAAAAGCATGCTGGTGGCAGAGAATACAGAATAACATATAGATAATTGGGAACATGTGGGAAGAGTCCCAGGCATTATCCCCCCCCCCATTCAAAACATCAAAACCACCACCCCAACAAAAGGAGGGAGCCTGAAAGCAATCTCCACACACTGAAAATGTGTGCTCTCAGTAGAAAAACAGTCTGGGAATAGCCTGAAAATTCTAGGAATAAATAACAGTGACATCTCTATTCTAATCCAGTGCCAACCACCTAAACTGCACATTAGATCCACATTAAATCCATATGACGTCTTCTGAAAATGGGGGCTTTGGGGTACAGTTGCTTACGAAGCTGTTCATAAATGTTGACTGTTTCCGATGACAGGAATTTCATTCCCCATGGTCTCTGATAGTCTATGGATAGAGTTGGTATTTTCAAAAACATTTTAAGAGGAGCAGACCCTAGTTATTTACCAAGCTATGCAATGATTTGGTTTTATTTGTCTTTTTTAAATTTTCTTGAAGCCTTGTGAAAAGTTGAGTATTCACGTCGCTTCAAAACACTGTTTCCATTTTTCATACCATATTAAATGTTTTTATTCCTAAATCAGTGAATATTTTTAGTTTTAGGTCCACCACATGGTGAACGCATCTTCCTTTTATGTGTCTGTGGACTATTAAAATGATAATAAAGGTTCTCTTCCTTCCATATGTAATTTATTTCTCCCTCTTTTCATCAAAGGAGTTACTCTGAATGTGTCAAGGTAGAAACGTCCAAGGTATTGTAGTGTAAAAATTAAGAAGCCCGAGGTGTTACAGTTTCTTTTAGTACATGCTTTTCATGTACTCTTTTAATGTCCTTTTGAACAATGGGCTTCTACTCCAGGCCTATGAAGAAAGTCAAAGATGAAAAACTTGTGATAGACCGACTGAGATTATTCAGCTGGCAAAGTGACTCCGACATCCTCCAGAGAGCAGGATAATACCTTGCAGCATAGATTAATAACATGTTTAACTAAGATCTGTTTTCTATAAGGATAATTTCCTAATTCTTAATTGCGGGGCCAGTATTCAACCATAAATGGTAAACAAATACTTTCTGTACCTTGCCTGATAAAGTGTAGATTATCACACTTTAGTTTTGGTACATTGAATTGTCAAACTTTTTAAAAAAATCCAGCTGTTCCATGATAATATTTTCACTAAAAAAAATCAACACTACCATTAAATCAAATCCCTAAAATAAACATTACTAATTCTTCAGATATAAGTCAATAATCTTCTCTAATTTGATTATTCTTGTTTTACTCTTACCAGAACTGAATGAAAAGAATTTGGGGCATTATAATTTATTGTAAATGCAGCATTTTCTAAGCATAAAATGCTAATGGGCCAAACTACTGATAACATCTCGGTGTTGCCCTTAATACTCAGCAGTCTTTTCCATAAAAGAAAATCATGGCACGAGAAGAGAAAGTCATACTGTCTTAGGGTAGAAAAAATAATTGGTGAAAGAGCAAGGTCAAGTAGATTATATTTTGTTAAATCCCAAATCCAATCATTTGTTTTGCTTCAGTGTGTTTAGAAGACATTTTTATTTCTTTGTTGCCTTTGTTTCTGGCAATCTGTTTCCCTCTAATCCATCCAGTCCCAGACCTGACATTTTCGCTTTTAGTTATGAAATAACATTCTTTGCCATTAACAGGCCAAAATTAATCCGTCTGATATTTTCATGGGGCACACATTCTAGTTGGAATCCTTCTGTTCAAAAAAGCATACGGTTTTAAAAGTGACTGGTGGCATTATTTTATACATTGCATATTATTTGCTAGTCAACAATTTAATTCAATTCCACAAAAATGTAGAGTAGGGCTACCATGAGCAATTTTATTGTTCTGGGCTAAAGAGAGGGAACAAGTGGCAAACTCGAGGATTTTCAGCGTTTTAAAAATCAATAAGAGTGAAAAAATAGTCAGGAATTTTTCAAGATGTTATTCTCTTTAACAGACACTCATTCTAGAATAAAATTAGTGGGTTATGTCAGTCCAATGAGTTAATTTTTGTAATTTGTTTGGCAAAATAATATGCTCTCAAGACAGTAAATGCTCTAATGTTGACTTTCTGGCTAATTGTGAAGGTTAGTTCCCTAGCTTTAGTTTTCAAGTGAATTGGAAGGCTCCCTAATAGAGTGCAGTGGCCTCTGGCCTATTGATGCATTCCCTGCTATTTATGTTAAATGATCACACCACCTCTACATAATACCTTGGAAGCTGGAGAACTGCTTAATATGATAACTTTGACTAAAATGCCTTTAGCATTAGTATTTCTGGAGCCATCACTGTCTGACCTTTATTCCATTTCAACATTTATTGAGCACCTCCTATGTTCCAGGTACCCCCTCCAAACAAGGGAGTTGGGTCTATGAGCCACATTTTATGAACCAGAAACTAAGACTCAGGGTGGAGAGTGATTTGCCTGAAGTCACATAGCAAGTCAACGGCACAACCTGGGTCGGAAGCTGGTGCCGTATTTCAAGGTCTTTGAGGCCAGAGCTGCCCTTGCATTGTCCGTAGTGTTCACTTCGCCAAAACTTGGTTATTGTGCACACAGGATATTTACCACTTTCCCCAGATGAAGGAATTTCCTAAATCGCAGGAACTACAATGAAAGAATTAATTCTCTCCTGATTCATTGCTAAGGAAGTAAGAGAAGAGGTGGTTTAGAACGACACAGATTATTCACTGGCGTGTCCGGGCAATGAATGTCACTTAGTTGGCTCATTTCATGGAGACCAGAAATTGTCCTCCGCAAATACTGATCATTTAGTTCATTGAAAACCAGTCTTCAGGCTCTTTTAAAAATTGTCTTTAAAATGTGTGTGCTTACCTATCTTCCATTTAAAATTCATAAATAATTGTGTCTAACAGAGTCCGAGTCAGAGGACCCTCCATCCAACCTCATCTACTGTCATTGGTTGAATAGTTGGACAACCATTGATAAATGTGCCTCCAGATTTTATAATTCCTGCCCTTGAAACTGGATATGAGCACAGAGTCTGTTAGATTTCTACTCCATAGGGTATTGTCCAATTGTTTATGCCAACTGAGTTTAAAGGAATATATGGAGACATTTTTTTAATAGATATTTTAAAAATATGAGTTCTATGGGGTGACTGCAATATGAGAAAAATACATCATGCTACTTGGCAAAAACAATTTTGCTTCTCATTTCCTGATTTATTTTGAGAATAAAGGAATTAACATGGGTTAGACAAAAAGTAAACCTCTGAAAAATTGGCCTAGGAGGTCCCAAAAGTTTGGGATTGACAGATAAATTTTTCCATTGGAGACTTGTTCCACCTTTTGAAAGTTGGTTCTTTTGGTCTACAAATTCTCAGAGCATGGCTCAGAGAACCGTGATGGGTCCAAATTCATCTCTGTATCTACCCATAGGGCCTAGAAAAGTGCCTGATACAGGTAGGTACTGAGGAAATGTTTGTTAAATTGGATTGAAAGTGACTATTACCACTAAATAATGCTAGCCATGCTGAAATCAATACTTCACTTAAAGGCCTGGTGTCTGCACTAAGAAATAAACTAAGAAATAAAGTTTCAGACTTTCAAACTTCAAAGTCTGAAAAGGGAAGAGAGAAGTTGAGAGAGAGAGATGTAGAGATAGTTATAGCTATATTCTCATATCTACGTCAGGATGTTTTTTAAAATGGCCCAATTTTCTCCTTTACTTAGCTTTACCTCTAGGCCTATCAACCTATCCCAGCCCTGACTTGTTAGTCACTAGTTAGTCACTTAAAACCTACCGACAGTGAAGCTAGTTTTCCTGAACTGATTAGAGTATTTAATCAAAATGATCAGATTGGATCATGTCTATAGGAAAACAGGGAAAATAATTCACAATATTCATTTTGAAAATGCATGAAAAAGCAACTAAAGGGCATTGTGTAGAACCAGGACAGTTTAAGAGTATTTGCAGGAAAATAAGAAATTACTATTGTGATTCTAACTGCAAATGAAAGTACTTTGCAGCAGAGAAAATTAAAGTGTGTGATAAGACAATACATACTGAGAGCATCTTCCCTAAGAGTTGCTATGCAGGATGGGAGAGCAAGTTTGACCAACATCTCTTCTAATGAGATAAATATTTGAGCATTCATTAACCATTTGAGTCCTGCGTGATGATGATTAAACCCTTAGGCAGATGTGAATCAACTTTACTATGTGGAAACATTGAGGAAAACATTTATGAAAAATATGACCCAATTTCCGAAAATACAGGCCAATTAAAGTTCGAGATTTAATTTAGGGATTTTTACTCTGTCTGCATGATGTATATATTAATGATGATGTCTCTCCTCTCATTCTTCATCTTCTTAAGCAAAAGGGGATTTTTACTTATTGACATATTACTGAAGAATCTAGTTTTTCTCCAAAATTACACTTTTTTTGCATAAATGTGCCTAATTACCTGAATTCAGTTTTGATTAGCAGTGTTAATTGATGCAGCTGTGGATGGGATCTGTTTACCTAAATTACCATGTGCAAACAGCAATATGTCTGGAAGTGAATATGCTAAACTGAAAATACTAATTAGCTAAGACAGATTGTTATTCAAGTCACATCGTGGAGCTTTCTAATGAAAGCCTGGATGTGTCAGGGCTTTATGATATTCAGACAGAAATGTCTATATTACATATGATTTCTAAATTTAATTCATAAGAACAGATGGGATGTCAGCCAGTGTTCTTCTGCCTTATTCCAGTATTAATGTGAATATTTTACTCAACTGGAGATATATTCATATGGCTTTTTTTGCTAAGAAACTGGTTGTGTGCTTTGACAGTGTGTCAGTTCTGTGCATTCAGAGTCATCTATTTCTTGACCAATATATTCCTAGATTATATCCACCTACTGTCCCAAAGATGAAGATAAATAAACCACCTTGCACGTTTAATCACATCAACTGGCTAATTTAATGAAATCAAATAGCAGAAAGTTTAGTTAAATAGACAGCTTACACTGAGTTGTATTTTATGGGTGTTTTCTTCTTGCATCCCAAATTAATAATAATAATAATAATAAAAGTTTGATCAAAGGATTCTTAAGAATCAGCAAGCAGTTTGCAGGGCTGAAAGGTGATTTCTCACTGTCTTCAGATTGCCCGGCATCTTTAATCATTTAAAAATGAATAGAAAAGCAGTGCTTATTTTCAAGCGCCCAGTTTTAAAGTATTACAGCTTTTTTTGTCTGAGGTTACCATTACCTTTGTCCTAAAGCATGATCTGCTTTGCTTAAGGATTCTCTCCAAAGAAAGCATTAATCTTTTACAGTCTGCTCAGGCAGGCACTCAGCGCTCATTAATGGCAATGTAACTTAGAGGTACCCAAAGATTATAGTACAAATCCTGCACATCATATAGTGAAGAAATAATGGACCCATATTCTTTTTCCCAAGAGGCAAAATAACTGTGCTTACTGCATAATGTCTCTTCTTCCCAAAGGCTGTGAAAATAAGGCCTCTTGACTCAAACTTAAGAGTTTAAGATCCCTTATTAGATATTTTAAGATGCCATGAGCAAAATGGGGATAATTTTCATGATGCAAATTTGAACATAATTATAGTTTGGCATATTTAATTTAGGTTTAAGTGAGAATCATAATTACCAAAAATTGAATTATTTCAATTATGCTAATTTCTATCCCCAAAGTTTTATGTAATTTGAGTTCTCTAATATAGGTTTAGACCCAGCAAAATTACAATGGAATCTAGTACTAAAAATAAGGAATTTGTGAAAATGACTCTGCTCTAGTTACATTTTAGCTGCAAAAAATGTTAAAGCACTCTTAACTAGCCCAGGAGAACATGCAGTGCTTGAAATACCTTAAATCAAAGTAGAAAAAAGGAACATTACACACTGCTTGGACCATTTGCATTCCATTTTCTGTATCAATACCAATTGTAGTATGTTATTGCTATTTGTTGTCTAATCAATAAGGCTAATCCCAGTATTTTTAAAATAAAATTCATGTATGTTACAGTTATGGTTATTTAATCAGTACACTTTGAAAAGTCACCTTCAGAATTGTCTTGCCTTTTATTATCATTTTACCATTAGTCTTTTCAAAGAGGCTTAATGTAAAATTCCTTTATTCTCAGAATTTCTTTATTCTTGAAAACTTGGAAGGTTTTCTTTCCCAGTAGGTAATGGTAGTTTGCTGCATTGTTCTGTAGACAGTCCAAGAGATTTACTGTTATAGAAACAAAGTGTGTGTGTGTGTGTGTGTGTGTGTGTGTGTGTGTGTGTGTGTGTACACACACATTCATAAAATCACCTAAGTGAAGAGTTGAATTCGGACACTAGTCAGTCAACCAGTTTGATTGTCGGATGTGTTTACTTTCTATGCTGCTGGATTCACCAGAGCAACTGCTGAATTAATGTAAGTCTGCTTTCCAAGCATAGATAAAAGAAGAAAATCCTTTCTATAAAGTTCAGCCATCTATTCTATTCAAAGCAGTGTTTAGGGAACCTTTGCTCACCATTAGATTCCCTAAATATTGTAGTCGAAGTTTCTTTTTGTCTCCACGTGGAGACATGAACTTGTTCTGTGTCAGAATCTTTTCTAGAATCTTTGTTGACGCATGTGTGCATGTCTACGTAATAACCTTAAAATGGGAAAACAGGTCAGTGATGTGAAATGTAAAATGGAGTTAAGGAGTTTTATCAGACATTCCAATGAATTGTCTTTAGGCAAATCACTTAACTTCAGGGTGCAAATTAGTTAATTTTAAGAATAAATATAGTCCTCTTTCTGACTTATTAAGGCTTTATCACTTGTGCCCAAGGTTCAATGGATCTGTAAATGAAACGTAGGAATCTTTTCTTTGAACTCTAATTGGCATGTGGGGGAAGCAGGTCAGACTGAGCTAAAGGCTGAGGGACTTAATCCTTTGAAGAAATTTTGATTTAGTTTTATTGCTTCTAAGTATTACTAATATATTCTAAGATTAGTTTGACTCTTTCACTGCTTCGTGTGTGCTGGTTTCTTTTCAGAAGGATAGTTTGTAGGCTCCCTGAGGGATGTTTTTTACTTCTTTATTAAATCTCCCCTCTGCCTTCACGCAGCTTTATCACAGGAGGAGGGGTATGCACACAGGTTCTCGTTGAATGAACTGTGGTTACCACTGAGTAAAACTCATGGTCATTAACCCCATTTATAAATCTCAGTAACTTAAGTTACAGGATCCCATGTATTATCTGACCCAGGGGCTGTAAGACATTTAAAACATTTTTAAGCTTCTGGTTATTTTGAAAAAAATCGCATATTTTTGATCAGTTTATGTTTTGGTCAAAGGAACCCTAACATTTCACAAAGGATAGAATTCATTTGAACTTGCTCCCTGAAAACTATAACTAACATATGCTACACTTGAATTAATGCAAATTTCAAATGAATGGGATTTGAATGGGTAAACACAGCTTAGTAGACAGGCAGACCTAAATGCAGATTTTGCCTGTCATGTGTCAGCCATGTGATCTTGGGGCATTTTCTCAATTCTTCTGGGCCTTAGTTTACCCACGTAACAGAGAGAGAATGATACCTACTTATAGTGGTGTTATGATGAATAAATTATATAATGTATGTAAACACCTTAACTCGATGCCTGTCATCAAGTTGACAATAAATAATAGATACAATTACTGTATAAACTATAGTTGCTCCCTATTAAAAACCAACAGACACAATTAGAGAAATACTTTTAATGTGGCATTCATTGACTCTTAAAGTTTTATGCAGTCAGTAAATTGATTCAGATTTCCCACCAGTATATATACAAGCCCGTTTATCCCAGGTATATAGGTACACATGGCGTATGTATACACATACACATATCATTTATATAGGAATGAAATTAAACACCCATCTTCCCAAGGTATGTAGTTCACGAACCTTCTTTCTTATAGCTATCTAACACTTCATAGCTCAAAAACTATTCTGTACACATTATCACATATAATCTTCACAGTAACAGGATAAGGCAAATGGCATTACATTCTTCTTTATAAACGAGATATGCAGAGATGTTAAGTGACTTACCCAATGTCTCTTACTACAGTGAGGGACAGGGCAGGGGGATAGCGGGGAATAAAGGAAGGAAAATACACTCAGAGTCTTTATCTGGGCTGTTTGGAGAAAAGAAGCTAATGATGCTGTTTCTCCATGCAATATTGGCAGAGTAATGTCCTAAGAGAATATTACTAGATTTAAGTATAGGACCCAGGGATGAGTGTATTATGAAATCCAGGACATTATCCAGGTTTTGACAGGTGGAGTGGAATTTGTTTCTCCTCAACAAAACTTTAGTAAGATATTCTGACTCATTGATTGTTCGTAATAGTTAGACATTATCATTTCCACAGATACTACCAGGGCTTATGTGGAAATGAGGTGGGCCTTATTTGGAAAAGCTGGGGCCAGGAACTGAGGTCTCCCTCAGGCCTGGAAAAAGACCCAGAGGTCTAAACATGGGTGCAAGTCTAGGGATTTCTTAAGATATTAGCACCTGGAGCCAGATTTCTGAAAAATGTATTCTTCCTTCATGTAAGGAGCTAGGATAAGAGAGGGGAAATGACCCCAAAAATGCCATTTCACCCATTTATAATTTGTTATGTTGGGTTAAAATATTTCACTGATTCAACAAATATCTTACAGGTACCTTGTATTTGTGAGATATTGCAAAAAGCACTGTAGGTATATAGAATAGGGATATAGAAACATAAGACGCAGTGCCTTCAAGAATTTTACACAACTATCCTATCCTTGTATACCTATTATTGCAACAGCAATATAGTTTAGGTGGTAAATTCTTCCTCCTTTAATTCTAAAATTATTGATATCAAGTAGTGCGTTTGTCCATTCATATGTGCATTCAACGAGCATTTTATTCCTTCCTGCACTGAGTAGTGGAATATGAGTGTAGCTTTTGAAATTGGATGGGCTGGGTATACATCGTTATTTCTCCTCTAATTAAAGGTGGGGCAAATAATTTAAATCTTCAGCTTGCTTATCTGTATAAAATTGGGTTGATCATAAAAAGATTGATATGGGAATTGACAATATTTATAAGGCACTTCCCACTGTGCAGGGCACACACAAGTGCTATTATTTCTTGAAAGTGAATGCTCTTCCGCTCAAGGGTTGTTAAAATAGTTGGAATGGATATACACATACCTAGAGCAACTAGAGAATTCTAACATGTGAGTAAGTACACTCTAACATGGTCCAGACTCCATAGGTGCTGACGGAATTTAGAAACAGGAAGGGTCTTTTAGAGAAAGAGAAAACAGTAGCAAAAATGCTTTCTGAACAGGGTGGTGTCGAGATTCTAGCCATGCCTTTCCCAGTATATGCAGCCTGATGAGCATCTCCCTGGAGACCATTGTTAATTTAGGAACCTACAACATCTGTGCAGTTTAAATAAGACCAGAGCCCAAATCCAAAACCACATAGAACACGATTTCTTATTCAGTGTGGTTGAATAGGACAACACCCATCCCTGGGCTTTGATTCATAAACTACATGGACCTAATTGACACCGGTTGTTGCCTTTTCAGATAGCATGCATGGTAGAGTTTTGGTGTATTTGGACTCGTTCAGGCCTCTTATGTCCAGAAGTTCCAAATTACTTTTTTGCCATTAGCTTGTCAAGCTTGTCTTAAGCCCACTTAATGAGGTCTGCCAGTGGAATGCCTTTTATGTTCTGTGGCCTTTATGCTTTAGTCTCAGCTACTCTCAACTGTGGCTAAGTTAATGAAGTTGCCACAGTGCTCGCTTGTCTGCTGCTTTTGAAAACACACCTCGTATGTGTTTGGGTATTTAAATTCTGTTTTCTGGCTTTTAGGGTTTATATCCTCGTAGTGCATTCAAGTGCTATGGAAATAAGACCAGATGGATGTGACAACCAGCCATTCGGGAAATTACATACACATTACATTTTAGAAAACCAGTGTACATATGTCTTTCTGGATGCATTCATATGCTGGATTATTTTTGTTGCATCCAAATGGTTGGGATTTCAATGAACCAGTTACCTAGAATGTCAGCTGGAGAATTTCTTTCGGAGGAAAAGCATAGCCTGCAATGAGCCATTTTGTCAAACCCAGTTGAATATGGAGACAGAGTAAAGGTCACTCTGCATTTCTCTGCCTTCCTTTAGTTTTCTCCTTAGCACTCTTCACTACAGACATTATATTATAAAGTTGTCTATCATCCCCCTAGAATGTGAACTCTATAAGGAGAGGAAATTTTTCTGCTTTGTTTAATACTGTAGTGCTTGATACATGGTAAGCATGCTGTATGTAATAGTGAATAAATTGACCATCACTGAGATAATGAAATGGTATTTAATTCCCCCTTGTGCTAAAACCAGCATAACATGGAGATTTTCTTTTGTCTCTTAAATGATGAACATAGGATTGTGAATAATGATGATGATGATCACACCTAACACTTATATAATGTTTCCTATGTGCCAGGCACTGTTCTAAGCATCACAGGAACCTTTGGTGGGGGGACTGTTATTTTATGGATGGGGCATCTGAAGCACAAATACTATGACAGAGCCCAGGTCCAAACTCATCAGCCTGCCCTTCGACAGTTGATGTGCTGTCAAGATGTGGCTTCCAGGGCTTGAAAATAAGTCATCTCAGGAGTTTATCCACCCTTTCGATTAGCAAAAATCATCACATAACCATGATTTATTAGTTCTGTGCTATTCTTAAATATGCTATTCACTTCAACACAGTGGTGCAAGGAGAATTACTCATATTTCGCCCTAAGAAGTGGGAATCTATAGAGGCAATCACTTCTTGTATTTTGTATTACCCTCTTCATTGATTTGCCTGTCTACTTACTCTTCTGTGGAAAGGGGAAGACTAGATGATAAATGCTGTAAATAAATATTTCAAGTTTCTGTGCTCATTAAAATATTATGTTAACAAGCCCAAAGCATAATGTCAAGCTAAATGAACTGTTGGCATTGGGGATTCTACCTTGGCTTACTCATGGTTACTCAAGTTTTATTCTTACTAACACAAATGGTGATGGAATAATCACATTTAGATTTGAAATCAAAACATAGAACTTTTAGCAACAAGTGTGTCAGTCCAACTGGGTTTATTTAGGTTGATTAAAGATTAGTTTCTATAACTCAGCACAGACCTCCCATGGTGGTGTATGCTTTGTCCCAGGTGAGTGCCAGAAAAGAATTGTTAATTCCCTACTAATTGGCAAAAATCACCTCCAGACACATAGGTAATCAGGGAGTGAACAGTATATAGAACGTAACGTATAACAGATCTTCAGAAGAATAACACAGTTTTGAGGGATGCATTTGTGTACTGAGGGAACAGTGTTCCACAGCCATAGGGACCATATCTTCACTAGAATTGGGAATTATGTTCATTACCTGTATATTTCCCTGAGACCTTTCCTGTTGTCTATCCACCTAGCTGTATTATTTTACCAATTCATTCAAATTAATCTTCCTGCCTTCCTTCTTTTCCTGAATTTATCAGTTCCATGAAATCTCATTCAGAAATGAAATAGCTTTATTTTGGGTTTACATAGTCCTACATATTCCTTTTATATAATATACATTTATGTGGTGTGCAATTTTAATATTACCTAATATGGTAGGATATCAATTCCTGCCCCTACTAACTGAATGAGATAATGAATGCAGAATTACTTAGCAATACTGAGCACATGGTAAGAAAGCCCAATAAATGACATCCGTTATTAGGCATCAATTCCTTGTAAACATACTCAAATACACTGGAAGAAAACTGAAGAAATCCATTTTGCACAAGAACTTTTGGATGAGCCCATGATTTTTCTCATTCAGGGTCAGATAAACAAAATCATACGTTTATGACTTAAATTACACTCTTGGATTTTATCATCATACTCTCTCTAGTCTGCTTCCTCATACCTTCCCTTTTATATATTATGAAATGAATTGGTCCTCGTCTAACAATCATCATCATCATTATCATCATCATCACCATGATAACTGTATCTCAGAAAAACACTTAACAATATTTACAGAGTACTTTACAGTTTATACGGCACCTCCTGTTAACGTTTTCTTCTTTCCACAACACTCTGTGGTTGACATTGCAAGTACAGAGGAAAGAAATCATGTTGCTAGTGTTGGACACATCTAAGATTCAGAGTCTAACTCTCAGATTGTACATCACAATGATAAATGGGAGATCTGTGCAATTATTAGCACTGTACAGAATTTTTAATAACACCTGCAGGCATGTCCCACCTTTAGAGAACAAATGTTGGAAAAGACTTTTTTGAACTATTCAGTGATTGAGCCTGACCTTAAGGAATGTAGACATTCTCTCCTGTGTCTCTTCCCCTATCACTTCCAGTTAGTGACCTTGGAAAGGGTTCTCAGACCTTGGCTTTCAGCTGCCCCCAAGCTCTTCTAGCAGGCAGAAGGCAAGGAGGTATTCAGGGTATAGGGCTAGATATATTTGCTTTTTCATCAGGATCGTAATGCGGCAAGGCCAGAAATATGACAGGTCTCGGCATTTTTTAAAGACTTAATTTTTTTAGAGCAGTTTTAGATTTACAATAAAATTGAAAAGAAGGTACAGAGATTTCCCATATGAGCTCTCCTCTTACCCATGCATAGCCTCTCGCATTATCAATGTCACTCACCAGGACAATACATTTTTTACCAAGGATGAACGAACCTACATTGACATATCGTAATAACCCAAAGTTCATAGTTTACCTTAGAGTTCACTCTTGGTGGTGTACATTCTGTGGGTTTGGACAAATGCATAATGACATGCGTCCATCAGTATAACATCATACAGAGTACTTTTATTGCCCTAAAATCCCCTGCTCTGCCTATTCACCTCTCCCCTCCCCAGCCCTACCCCTGGCAACCACTGATCTTTTTCTGGGTCCATAGTTTTGCCTTTTCCAGAACTTCATATAGTATTGTCTTCTTTCACTTAGTAATGTGCATTTGGGGTTCCTTGATGTCTTTTCTGGCTTGATAGCTCATTTGTTTTTAGTGCTGAATATAATTCCATTGTTTGGATGTACCACTGTTTATTTATGCATTTACCTATGTAAGGACATCTTGGTTGCTCAGGTCATGGAACTGATGAGGAAAAAAATCCTAGGGATGAAAAAGTTCTACTCATTAATGTTGCTAATATTGCACTGTTACTATGACTCCACACAAGTATGTCCAACAGCTCTAGAGCTGAAGAGATGAATGGGACATGGTTTTTACAAACTATATGTGTCATTGGGTGGCATGAGAAATGGGAATGTGCCAGTTCTTATTTAAACAACAGTTCACCAGGTGACAAAACATTCAAGATAACAGCAAGGACTTATCTTTGGGTGCAATGTTGAGAGCTTAGTCATTGCAGGCACAAGAGGAAGTGGGAAATGGAAGAGGATGATTTAAGAGAACTGAAGGAGATATGCCCCAATCATTATTATTATCAAAAACGCTTGTTCTTTTTCTATCATATATCCCAAATTGGATGCCGTCTTCATCCTCGAAGGGCTTATATCTTAGAAGGACATTGCTGTTTTGTTAACTTATTTTCCTAGTCATTGAGAATATTTGAAGAATATATATGTTTGATGGTAAAGGTTTAATCTTTCACATCTATATTTTTAATCAAGGATATGTTGGTGTCAAAGTAAATTTTTGTGACTTTGACTATTCTGTTGTGGTGGGAGTGAAGAAAAAATATTTTGATCGTATAAAGAAGAAATGAAGAAAAGTCTAGTAAGCAAACATTAAAAATAACCAGTGGAGGTTGACTTGAAAGGTTTATATTTATTTGATCAAGCTCTAACTGACTCTAAGTTCTGAAAGCAGAAACTTTGGGAAAGAATGATTTGGGAACATCGACAAAATGGAAAAAAGATATTAGATTTTGCAGAAATACAGGGCTGCTCATTCCCTGCTACTCACCTCGAATGGTTTAAAACTCTGAAAATGATTCTAGAACAAACACATCTGCACATCATTAGCTTTAAAACCAGGCCCTGTAACAAGTCGAAATATCCTTATTGGAACAAATCGGTAGAGCCTCAAATCCTTTTTGGATTTCAGAAGAGAACATGTTTTACCTTACCATGTGACTGGTAGAGTGTTGAGAATACCTTTTGTATACATGTGTTTTTATTTGATTTGTGAAACAGGCCCTTTCCTTTTATAGCCAGAGGAGCCATTCTCGGAAGGCATGCAGGCAATCAAAGTATTTTCAAATCCCAAAAGCCAAAGAAACGCTAGCTTTTGGTTTATTCACTGGGCTGTGTTTTTCTGAACATTTTCTTTTTTAAACTGGCCCTAAAGGGCAGTAAACTAGACCTCTATTAGGCCTAAGCGAATAGAAAAGATGAGGATTAAATGACATTCAGCAGGAATGTCATGCAGATGATGTCTGTCTCAAGACGAATGGCCCATGAGGTAAGTTTAAACAGGAAAAGGTAAACAGAGGGCCATCACTACGTGTTCACACCAATCAGAACTTACTCACCAACACGTTTACTGCAAACTCAACTAGGTAGCATATTTGTCAAGAAAACATGCATATGAGGGGTTTTCTTTCTTAGTTTCCCCCCATTCCAGTCTCCTTACTGTGTATCAGCAGTGTGCTAGGTCTTGATGAGGCAACGTAAACCTTCAAGAAACTGATGGGTATTTATTACTGAAAATGTAACTGTTGACATAGAAGCAGGTATTAATAACAAAGGGTAAAAGTTCAAGACCTGTGCTCCACAGAAAGAGGATGAGGTGATGTAAGCCAAGTTGGAATTTCAAATCTCTACAGAATTCAGTATTTTGTAATGAATGTTTCCTTTGCCATTTTATATGCCAGGAGACCAAAACACACAATGGTTGTTAAATAATTAGCATCCATTAAAAGTTCAAAGTTGAAAATGAACTGAGAAAATCAAATGGTATTATTGGCAAAGGAACTTTTCTTAGAGCTCTAAATGCTATATTGATAGCCATTAAAAGTAACGAAATATTATAAGAACTGAAATAATGTCGATGGTGTCCAAATATGGGGACATAGCCTGTGTTTTGACAGTCCAACATGGGAATTGTTCAGGGAATTCACCTGTGTCAGATAATTTAAGATATGGTTGACAAATCCTTACTACCTTTGAATCATATAAAATATTTGTGGACTACTGTCAGTTGCTGCAAAGTTAAATTTAAACCCACACTCTTGGCTTCATGAAATGAAATATTTCTGTAGGATCTTTATTTTCTTGACTTCATTATTTCCGGTGCAATTTATACTGCCACCTACATAACCCCCTGCCACCAGGGATCCAAGACCAAACATATTTTGTGGCATCTCTCCTTAATAGGTGTCTTTTGGCCATACATTCACCCACATACATGCCAAGTGGGGTTGGGAAAGTGTGGTTGGAAAGTAGGCTTACCAAATCTCAGAAACCCCAGATGATGGAGTTTTCACTAAAGCCATCGAGGGAGGTGAGTTGAGCTACCTTTACCGAGCATGTACTATATTCCAGTTTACATATACAGGTTTCCCCCTGCTGTCTGAAAGTAGAGCATTTCTATGAAACCTTTCATAGGCCAAAATGGTGTAAAGCAAAGAAGCAATCATCTTAGGATACATCTTGGTAACTGATGCACAAGATAAATTGAGGTAAAGCACAGATGTTCACAAACACAGTTCAAGGCTATGGCGGCTTGTTGCTGAGATGCTGAGTGTCGTTCCCAGGGAAGGGGCTTGGCGATGCCACTCTTGCTGCTGGGATGCACTGCCTCTAGAATGGCTCATTGCAAAACAAACACTGAATACTCTTTTCACTTTTCTCCTTTTTTCGTAAAAGTGAAAATCCCCTTCGGATTTCTTTCAATTAGTAAAAAAAAAAAAAAACAGGTATTAAGTGTAGATCTTTCATAAAAGTGAATTGGCCTAAACTTTCAAAAATCAGAGGATACCTATATAACCTCTGATTGATACACACAACCCAGAAAAGTAGACAACACTCTCACTATTTTATAGACGAGAAAAGTGAAACCAAGTGTGTTTAATAAACTTTCCAAGGTTACCCAGATCCGATTTTTAAATGAGGGTTGACACTAAAGACCATATTCTTCCTAGGACAACACACCATGCTCTCTTACTACCTTGAGAGGCTGTACCAATTTAAAGTACAAAAAGAATCAATGGTGTTTATGGTCCACTGTTAACAAACACAAAGCCCTGACCCACTGGCCCCTCAGTCCTCTTGGTAATTGAAATCACCAGGCCTGGCATTTCTTATGCCATCTAGGGGAAGATAGAAAGTCAGCTAAAGGAGGGAAAAAAACACAGAAGAAGAGAATATTAGCTCTGTTTATTTGGTGGTGGCTCTTCGAGGAAATAAAAGGACGATACATGTTTTCCTCCTAATTTTTCTGTTTAAAAGAGAACCCGGGGTTGCAGGGGAAATGCCTGGGCTGAAGGGCCAATAGAGAATATTGAGGCTGTGATAATGAGCAAAGGGGAGTTGGTTTGGGGCTTATTTCTCCATCACCCTAGTCATTCCATCCTTCACAGAATGAGAATATTCTGTTCGGCTTCCAGGCTGGGGTTGTCATGTGAGAAGTGTACGTTAATTTCATCTTTTCTCATAACTTTCTTTTGGGGATAAGCATTTTGGTTTTCTGCTGTTTATTATTTCAAAGGCATCTATATGCTAATACGTTTTATGCTAATTATTTTCATGTTTTCCCCTTAGGTTATGCTTCGTATCATCCACCAGGGAGGATCATATCTCTTGAAAACTTTCAAATTTGATTTTGAAAATTATTCAGAAAATTTAAGCCATGCTATCTCTCAGTGTAGGAAAGCATAGGCTCTGGAGATTCCTATAATTCAAAGAAAATGGACTGGGATAACATCTGAGTTCTCATGCTGCCAAAATCCTCCTGAGGAGAACAGCCAGGTACACAAAGCATTTAACATTGTGGCATTGAAATGTGGGAAGAATAATTAAAATAAAAATCTAATAACAGGTTTTCAGAAATCACTAAATTACTGTTTGATCCAGAGAGGAGAAAGGAAAGACTGTTTTCATTCTCCATCGCATCTGAAGTGTGCTAACTGCTTCCATGACTATGAGTACCGTATTTTAATTGTATGTCATCACTCCTTAGTGTCATTTCTAGAAAGTTAATTGTCATGATATTAATGCCTGAAACTGAGTTTGTGCTTACAGGAAGAATCAGGTGAGAGAGGATTTCATACAATAAGCTAGCTTGATGTTTTCTTCCAGTTTTTTTTATTACAGAGGTTTTTTTTTTTTCCGAAATTGCAACTGGGGGAGTAGGTTGCAATTTTTTAAAAAAAACATAGGAGTGAGCCAATTAATCTGTCTTAAAAAAACCTTTATGCAGGCACCTTCATCTGAGGATAACCAAGGCATAGAAACTGATTTCTCAACATGAGATATTAAAACCTTGGAGAGTATTTTACGTTTTTCCTTTGGTCAGGAAATGGACTTCTTTTGTCCCCAAGCACTTCAGGGGTGCAAAGAAAAGGCCCCCAAATCCCACTCCTCTGCATTGTTCTCTGCCCTGCTCTGTGCTTAAGAAAAGCAAGGATTCAGAAGCACTGGGGGATTCCCACTCCAGACTTCAGTTCATTTTGTGACTCGTCTTTTCTCTCTCCGCCTTTGATAGCTGCACCTCATTTCATTTCTATTTTTTAAATGCTTTCACTTTTAGACCTCAGTCGTGTCTTCATCCTGCAAGAAGTAGAGCCCAGCTGCTGCTATTTCTCCTCTTGCTTCACTTTAATGCCTCTTGAGCTCTAAGGTAGCTTTGTCAGTAGGAGAGTTCCCTTTCGGGGTCTCCTTCTGGAAGGGGGCAGGGCAAGTAAGCTAGGCTCTCCTCCAGACAGAAGGGGCTCAGAGTCAGCCTCCAAAAGGCAGGTGAAGACAGGTACCAGGACGACCTGTTTTGGAACAGCCAACCAGCATTTCAACACGTAACAATCGTCACCTCTCTCCAAATAGGAAGAATCATTGCTGGGGATACGTTTGGTAAATTGGTTAGAATCAGTGATTGTCCGTTAAAGGTAAAATAACATTTTGTTGAAACCTGGCTGTGTTTGGTACATTCTGCTGAAATAAAAGACCTACAGTAGTTTATGTGCTAAACCTTTGTGACCCATCATTATTTTCTTTTCATTCTACTTATTTGTCGGTGACAATAACAAAACAGCTAACCATTTTCCCTTTAAAAGTTGTGTTTAGAGAAGGATCCCTTGAGCTAACACATTCCATATTTTTTTCTTTTAACATCTTTATTGGAGTATAATTGCTTTACAATGGTGTGTTAGTTTCTGCTTCATAACAAAGTGAATCAGCTATATGTATACATACATCCCCATATCTCCTCCCTCTTGCATCTCCCTCCCACCCTCCCTATCCCACCCCTCTAGGTGGTCACAAAGCACCGAGCTGATCTCCCTGTGCTATGAGGCTGCTTCCCACTAGCTAGCTGTTTTACATTTGGTAGTGTATATATGTCCATGCCACTCTCTCACTTCATCCCAGCTTACCCTTCCCCCTCCCCGTGTCCTCAAGTCCATTCTCTATGTCTGAGTCTTTATTCCTGTCCTGCCCCTAAGTTCTTCAGAACCTTTTTTTTTTTTTTTTTAGATTCCATATATATGTGTTAACATACAGTATTTATTTTTCTCTTTCTGACTTACTTCACTCTGTATGACAGATTCTAGGTCCATCCACCTCACTACAAATAACTCAATTTTGTTTCTTTTTATGGCTGGGTAATATTCCATTGTATATATGTGCCACATCTTCTTTATCCATTCATCTGTCGATGGACACTTAGGTTGTTTCCATCTCTGGGCTATTGTAAATAGAGCTGCAATGAACATTGTGGTACATGACTCTTTTTGAATTATGGTCTTCTCAGGGTATATGCCCAGTAGTGGGATTGCTGTGTCGTATGGTAGTTCTATTTTTAGTTTTTTAAGGAACCTCCATACTGTTCTCCATAGTGACTGTATCAATTTACATTCCCACCAACAGTGCAAGAGGGTCCCCTTTTCTCCACACCCTCTCCAGCATTTATTGTTTGTAGATTTTTTGATGATGGCCATTCTGACCGGTGTGCAGTGATACATTAATCAAGACAGTATGGTACTGGCACAAAAACAGAAATATAGATCAATAGAACAGGATAGAAAGCCCAGAGATAAACCCACGCACATATGGTCACCTTATTTTTGATAAAGGAGGCAAGAATATACAATGGAGAAAAGACAGCCTCTTCAATAAGTGGTGCTGGGAAAACTGGACAGCTACATGTAAAAGAATGAAATTAGAAGACTCTCTAACACCATACACAAAAATAAACTCAAAATGGATTAAAGACCTAAATGTAAGGCCAGACACTATAAAACCCTTAGAGGAAAACAGGCAGAACGGTCTATGACATAAATGACGGCAAGATCCTTTTTGACCCACCTCCTAGAGAAATGGAAATAAAAACAAAAATAAACAAAAGGGACCTAATGACACTTAAAAGCTTTTGCACAGCAAAGGAAAACATAAACAAGACGAAAAGACAACCCTCAGAATGGGAGAAAATATTTGCAAGTACAGCAAAGACGAAAACGAAGCAACTGACAAAGAATTAATCTCCAAAATTTACAAGCAACTCATGCAGCTCAATATCAAAACAACAAGCAACCCAATCCAAAAATGGGCAGAAGACCTAAATAGACATTTCTCCAAAGAAGACATACAGATTGCCAACAAACACATGAAAGAATGCTCAACATCACTAATCATGAGAGAAATGCAAATCAAAACACATTCCATCTTAATGCAGCCCAGCTAAGAAAAAACTTTCTCTTCTTGCTCTTCTCTGAACATGGGTCAAAGGTAATTCAAATAGAAAAGCAATTCGCGTACAATTAGGCTCCAGAATTTATGAGGTGTAGATGAGCCATGTAATTTGATTAAGGAGGCTGCTATGAGTGTATTATTCCGTTGGAGAACTAAATTCTGTGAGGACAGAAAAGAGATCTATCAGCAACTGTTAGCCTGTAGTAACTCTAGAAGGTGGCTGCAGTTGGTGGACTTGAAGCAGACATTTGGTGGGCTTCACTTGGTCTATCTGAGCAGTGAAATTGGCTCAGCACAGCTCCAGAAATGCTGTATGATCCGAGAAGAGTAGCACAGCTGGGTCCTGAGCATGGTTAAAAGTACACGGCGTTGAAATGATAGAGACTAGAATCAGAGAAACTGGATTTGCATCCCGCATCAATACCTGCTAATTGTCTGACCTGGATGAGTTTCTTGGCCTCCTGAGCCCCATTCTCCCCATGGGTGAAATGGGAGGAAAAAAAAAAATCACACTTACTTTTTTAAGTTGGCTGTGAGGATTAAAAGTGTGCATGGTGCCCACACCTAGTAAATACTCAGTTAATGGTCATTACTTCTATTATCATCATTATTCTTACTGGTCAATGATACTTGTAGGATTTTTATTATCATTATCACCATTAATGATGTTAATGGCTATGTGACAGGTTCAAAATTTTTCCTTATGGAGAACTCCGGTAGTTGAAATTCAAAGATGCATACACTGGGTACTTTTGCTGCCAGTAATACAGGTCCTGTGAAATGAAGATGTGGACAGGCTCAAGCTTTAAATGATTCACTGGAATCCTCTGGAATTCCAGTGATTCACTGGAAGCCTTTATACCACCGCAAACTTTCAGTAAACACTTTTTTGGTGGTCAAAGCTAAGATTTTGCACAGGATGGAAAAATTTTTAAGGCCTCCAAATGTTATTGCTTGTATTAACCAATGCCAAATATTCAGTAAGGTAGGAAAAAAAGTCACTTAGCATCTCAATATTTTTACCCTCACTGCCAAGATTTCAGATGTCTAGCTAATGAGCTGGCTTTTTCACTTGTCTTTTCCATACCTGAGATTACGAAAATCTTCTAGTCTTGCTGGTATTAGTGGCCTTGTTGATTACAGGGTACAATTTGAAATTCCTGAATCTCATGAGGTGTGGAATTGCTCGGAACGAAGGCCTTCTAGAGGAAAAGCCACCTTGCTGGTTGAAAAGCCCTAGTGAGCTGCCAGGCCATCTTCATGGAGCCAGAGCTTCATATGAAAGCATGCAGTCAGGTCTCAAGGCCATTAAAAAGTTCAGCCTCGCTTGCTAAATGGGAGGAGTGTAAATGGTCTGTGCTTGCCTCCAAACACATGGCTGTTCCCAGACAGAAAAGTCAGACATTAATTAAACCATTGCAGGGTTAGAATGGATCATGCCATTCTGTTTTGAAAAGTCAGCTTTGACTTCTACTTGCATGCCAAAAAAAAAAAAAAAAAAACAAAACCCACAAATGCATTTGCTAACGAAGGTTCTTATTGCATGCAAGTCACATTTAAAGTAAAAGAGAAATCTTTTTTCTTCGTATGTAGAATGGCTCTAATCACAACAGAGCCTTCATGAAAACAATATCTTGAGTGTATGCTTATATGTTTTATTTAATTTTCATCCTTTGTATTTAATTTTTAATTTAATTTTCCTCCTGTGGATTTCCCTCTTTCATGAAGCCATCCCCCAAAGTAAATGCTTACAATAAATTAACATCCATACCCCGGTGTATTTTAAGGTGTTTCATTTTAAATGTTCACACTTGGATTAAAGTGTGGTATCATTTACCTTCACAATGCTTAGCATATAGTAAAGGGTAAATAAATAGCAATTACAATAAAATAGCCTTATTAGAACTATAGTGATACTTCCCTAGATTTCATTTCCATTCTGTCATTCTTCAGTGAAGTTGGTGTAATTCCTCCTTGAATGGGCAAGACTTAGGATTGTTCACAGTCACAAGGAAGAGCACAAAATAAGAGAGATTTTCATTTATAAGGTTGCCTTTCTCTTATCTACTAGTCTTGCCTCCCAGACTGTCTGTCTGTCTCTGGAAAGCCAAGTCAATAAAAATGATGAGAGTTGGCATCTCACAAATGGATACCCTTAAACCATGAAGTAGTAATGCTGTGCAGGAAATATTTTTCTGACCTTTTCAAATTGCATCCAACTGTCTCGGGAATTTCTCAGTGACTAGAGGTAATAAGGTTCAATCCGTTTTACTGGCTGGCTTCAAATTTAGTTCTGCCGAATCTCTAACTTATCAATTCTTTGCATCTTGGCTCTGGAATCCATTCAGCACAGAAATCCATGCACCTAACCTTCTTTCCCCTCCTCAGGTTTTGCTAAAGGATCACACTGTGGAATCTACAACCATGACAAGTCTCCACTTACTGCCCCTTCAAAAACAAAATATTAGCGTGGGGAAAATTAGTGGGCGCAATGTCTCGTCAGAAGCCCTTGTTTAATTAGCTTGTAGATTTCAACTCCCTCTTACCTCTCAGTTTTTACCTATGTGATTTATGCCTCAGTAATCTTCATTATATAAAACTTTTTCCACTTCACTATACCAAGGCACCCTATAGGATATTAAAGAAGCAAAACTATGTGAATTTCTTTTGTGTTAAGTTGATTTTGGTTTTTCTTCTGTGAGTCCAAATGCGATGAACACACTCCCTTAGTAAGGATGGGAGTCATCCAAGTGTGACTTGCTAAAAGGCAGCTGGGCGGCCCCGTTCTTCACTGTGTTTCCTGAAGGAGAACAGAAAACAAAAGCTGGGGACACATTTCTTGACCTCGCCAAAGTGTTGGATGTCAGGAAGCCTTGACGAGGAGTTAAAAAGCTTGTCTTACTTTTCATATTTAGAGCATCTTTGTACTGCCTTCTTCAGTGGTGATTAGAATCCTGGCTGGAAGTTCCTGTGGTCAGTGGAGCTTGGAGCCTTTTTCTGGAGCCTCTCTGTTCATGGGCAAACAGCCACCAGGAAGAGGAAATCTTTTTGAAGTTATCCTTCTAAGAATCTGTATTTGCTTGTGCAGTAATTGTCAAGTTTGATCATCATAAGATATTTGGCTTTATAAAACTGGACTGAATGTCAATATTATGACATAGCGTGAGTGTGTTTCGTGTTTGGGAATTGCAATCATTGTTGCTTTTTTTGTGGTCATCCATTTACAATGCTTGGCGTCAGTTTACTTATCTCTTGTAAAAATAAAATACAGTGTGTGTGTGTGTGTGTGTGTGTGTGTGTGTGTGTGTGTGAACAAAGAAAAAAAATGAGA